>NW_012134636.1:1648114-1651226 GCF_000956105.1 Propithecus coquereli | reverse complement strand
GTTGTTTGGCTAATTTCTTTCTATTTATAGTAGAGACGGGGTCTCGTTCTTGCTCAGGCTGGTCTCAAACTCCTGAGCTCAAGCAATCCTCCTGCCTCGGCCTCCCAGAGTGCTAGGATTATAGGTGTGAGCCACCACGCCTGGCCTTGGGACAGTTATTTACTTTATGAGTACTCATTTATTTACAAGTCAATTTGGTTCCATGTAGACAATACACAAACAGACATGTATACATAAAAATACAGACAAAAATAAACAAAGGCTTTATAACTTTGATTTTAAAATTTTAGCCATGAGACAGGCAAAATTCACTATTTTAAAATAACAGTTGGGGCTGGGCATGGTGGCTCATGCCTGTAATCCTAACACTTTGGGAGGCCAAGGTGGGAGGATTGAATGATGCCAGGAGTTCAAGAACAGCCTGGGCAACAGAGCAAGAACCCATCTCTACAAAAAATAGAAAAATCATCTGGGTGTGGTGGTTCATGCCTGTAATCCCAGCTACTCAGAAGGCTGAACTAGAAGGTTTGGTTGAGCCAAACAGTTTGAGGTTGCTGTGAGCTATGATGCCACCACTGCACTCTAGCTCAGGCAACAGAATGAGATCTTGTCTCAAAAATAAAATAAAAGAACAGTTGGATTAAATTGTGCCTCTATAAATAAACCAAGTTATGGCCGAAGCTCTTACCAAGTTTTAGAGAAAATGGTGTAGCAAATTTATATGTCAAAGCACAGAGAAAGAATCTAAGCTTTTTCAAGAAGCAGTGTAGGCATGTTGGTTTGAGGAAGATTGAAAATGAATGCCAAAGTAACACAAAATCATAGGAATTCCCTACAGGATTTTAGAGGAAAACATACAGAAGAGACTATAGAAAAATCAGAAAGTTTTTCAAAATAACCACCTGAATGCCAAAAAGTTGTATTTTGGAAACTAATCTAGTTAGATAGGTGGTTTTTAAAATTTAGCTTTGTTACCAAAACCTCAGCACTTGTCCTCGAGGCCTCATTAGAAGAATGAGGACAAGCGATTTGTGGAGAAGGAAGAAGTTTATTAATTTACCAGCAAATGAGGAGGCTGGAAGACTCCCATCTCAGAGTACCGAGGTCCTGCTTCTGAGCAGAAATACGGAGCTTTTAAAGGTTCTGATTAATCCCATAGTCCCATCTTTGGCTAAGACAATCTTGTAACTTCTGCTAGGATTAATCCCATCTTCTGTGGCACAAAGAACAAAGGACACTCCTCTGCCCCTCCCGACTGCTGGCCTGAGGTAGGGATGCAGGTCATGGTTCTCCAAAAGGAGTGAGGGATGCTTTACAGAGACATAAAATATTTCTGCCATTTTTTTGAGCCATTTCTTCTGTTACATATCCTCCCCCCTACTCTGGCCCCCCATCAATATTATCCTTCCATATCTATGGGAGGAGGGGTGATTACTCTGTTACAGTTTCCATTTCTTAACTGGATCACTGAATTCAGGACAGAGTCAACTAACAAAGAGGCCAAGAAAACATTTGCAGTTTCCAGGGTCTAATAATTATGTATGTGAAAAGCAGCAGCCAGGCATGGTAGCTCATGTCTGTCATCCCACCACTTTGGGAGGCTGAGGCAGGAGGGTGGCTTGAGGCCTGGACCAGCTTGGGCAGGTCTGAATCTGAAACTGTCTATATTAAAATAATGTAGCACCACAAGGTATAAAGAGTAATCAAAGTCTGATTTTTATAAAAAATATAGATATAACCAGAAGTTGACCAGCCATTGTTCGCTAACTTCCTTGCTGCTGTAATTGGTTATTGCTTAAAGACGCTATCCTCTCTGACAGGCATAAGATTAGTGACTCCTCCCCACTATTTCTATAGATAACATTGCTGTCATAAATCCCAAGGACTTGTGGTTATATAGTTAACATTGTTGCTGTAAATCTTAAGACTGGTCTTTAAGGTATTTTTCAAACTCTGCATCCTGGAGACCTACTGACGCTGAGACCCTGGATAGGCCTGGGAATGGATCCAATAGCCATGAGATGCCCTACTCAGGAAACTTCCCAACCAGAAGATAATTTCTGCATCCCAACCCTATAAACTCATCCCCTGCCAATCGATAGACCCAATTCCCTAGTCTTTTTTGCCTGCCAAACTATCTTTAAAACCCCTTTCTCCCAAATTCTCCAGGAGATGGATTTGAGAAATTACTCCCATCTCATTGCCTGGCACCTTGCAAAATAAACTCTTTCTCTGCTACAATATCTGCTGTCTCAGTATATTGGCCTTCACTGGGCAGTGGGCAAGGGACCCAGCTGGGCTGTAACAAGACCCATCTTTATAAAAAATTTAAAAATTAGCCAGGCATGGTGGTGTATGCCTGTAGTCCCAGCTACTTGGGAGGCTGGGGCAGGAGGATCTCTCGAGCCCAGGAATTCAATGTTACAGTGAGCTATGATTGGACCACTGCATCCAGCCTGGGTGACAAAGTGAGATCTTATCTCTGTCAACAGAAAAGAACCCAAACTCTGTAAAATAATTTAAAGAGGTTTATTCTGAGCTGAGTATGTGTGACCATGGCCTGGAGCCACATCCAAGAAGTCTTGAGCAAGTGGTCTCACTGTAGTTGTATTATAGTTTGGTTTTATACATTTCAGGGAGACAGAATTACACATAAAGTCATAAATCAATATATGGAAGGTGTACAGTTGTTTGTCCTGGAAAGATGGGACATCTCGAAAGAGGGGGGAGATTACAGGTGATAGGGGAGTTTAAAGATTCTTTGATTTGTAATTGGTTGAAGACATGAAGCTTTGTGAAGGCTTGGAATGTTTTACGTTAAGATAAGGAAGTCTACTAATCATAGACAAGCCACTGGACTTAGACTCAAGTGATCTGTTAAGTAAATTGAGGACCTGCAGGACTTGCAAGCTTTGCCTTGCACAGCCTTCGGCCTGTTAATGAGTTACAAATGGTGTCTCCAAGAAGGGAAGGGAGCATGAGAAGGCATGCCAGACCTCCCTTCTCAAGGCCAGCAACTCAGCTTTAGGGTATTTCTGGGGTGCTCTTGGTCAAGAGGGGGTTCATTCATTCAATCAGCTGGGGAGCTTAAGATTTTATTTTAGTTCACATT
>NW_012134636.1:1634397-1636609 GCF_000956105.1 Propithecus coquereli | reverse complement strand
GTTTGAATTGTCTCTTGAAACTCAGAACCTCCTTCCAGGCTGGAGAGAGGCTGTCCGTGCCACCCACAAGCAGTCGCAAGGATTTTTGGGTATGGCCAGGTTTTGCCAGATTTAGATTCCTAACTTCGGGCTAATAGCAAAATCCCTCTATAAAGCCTTAAAAGAGGAGAAAGAACTACTTACTTGGATACAAGGCTTTCTTGACTATTAAAAATTAATGACTGCCCCTGCATTAGGCCCCCCGGACTTAGGTAAATCTTTTGTTCTTTCAAGAAGGGCAAGGACTTGGACTCAGGTATTGACACACACTGGGGGATCATAAGCAACCTACACCTGATCTATCCGAGCAGCTGGATGTGGTAGCAGAAGGGCAGCCACTTGTCTGAATGCAGTAAACGCTACTTAAGGTATTTTACAGGAAGCTGAAAAGTTTACCCTTGAGCAACTGATGACTGTTCAGGCCAAGCGTTATATATTATCTCTGCTAGAGCAAAAGGGAGGCTTTTGGTTACCAGAGAGTGGCTGGATGGGTAAATATCAGGCTACTTTGTTAGACAATCCTAATGTAACTCTGAACTGGGTGTCTACCTTAAATCCAGCCACCTTGCTGCCTATGGATTCTCGTCCCTTTTCTATGGTTATATTCAGATTATTGACCAAGTGTACTCCAGTCTTCAGGATTTGACTAATCAGCCACCTAGATGAGGAGCTCTCTCTCTCTCTCTCTCTCTCTCTCTCTCTTTTTTTTCTTTTGAGACAGATTTTCACTCTTTGGCCCTGGGCTAGAGTGCAGTGGCATTGTCATGGTTCACAGCAACCTCAAATTCCTGTGCTCAAGCCGTCCTCCTGCCTCAGCCTCCTGAGTAGCTGGGACTACAGGCATGCAACACCACCCCCGGCTAATTTTTCTATTTTTAGTAGAGACAGGGTCTCACTTTTGCTCAGGCTTGTCTCAAGCTCCTGACCTCAAGTGATCCTCCTGCTTGGGCCTCCCAAAGTGCTAGGATTACAGGCGTGAGCCACTGCACCTGGCCATAGATGAGGCGCTCTTTATGGATGGAAGCAGCATTATGGAACAGGGACAATGCAAAGCCCGGTATGCTGTGGCTACTGACTAAAAGGTAACTGAGGCACAAGCCCAAGTCCCTGGGACATCTGAAAACATGTACCCTGTATGTCTAGCTTGTCCTTTGGGGATTTTCTTTTGCTTGGCGAGACAACTCTATAGTTAAGATTTCTCAATCTATTGCCTCTTCTGCTAACCTATCTCACCTAGAACTGCTTTTATAAATGATTTGGGGAATTTTAGGATGGAGATTCCATCTGGGGAACACTGGGCCAATAATTGCTCGGAGGAATCCTAGATGGGATGGGTATTTCTTCTGATATACTTTAGTACCTTGGTGGGGAGAGGGTGGTACCTCAGCAACACGTACTAAAAAGTTTCGGTTATCCACCTCCTGATTCCCAAGACTGAGGAATGACCTAAAAAGAAGGGAGGAGTTGTAGCCGGCACCTCCACCACCACTGCACAAATCTCAGTGACCCCTGTATAATCCTCTCCCTTAACTATAATAACTACTTGATCTTTTGCGTCGTTTCCCAGAAATGGTGGCTTTCCTGCAAGACAAAGGAGCTGAGACTCTGAAGGCCCCTGGGCAGACTCCCTGACTCCAAGATTCACCATCCCCACAGCCTGCCCCCATGCACGTAGCTCCTTGAGAGATACATCGCAACCTGCCCAAGGCATGCGGCCCAGCCTTTAAAAGCCCACGATCTCCCTTAGTCTGAGAGATGGATTGAGGCAGCTTCTCGCATTCTCCCGGCAAGACATCTATCATATTAAAAATTCCTTTCTTCCTCGGCCATCCTTGTTGTCTCAATAACTGGATCTTTTGCAACCAGCAACTGGACCTAGACCGAAATCCCCTTGTGGTTTCAACAACACAACTCCTTCGGCTCCATGAGGAAGAAAAAGGACCCAAGAGGTCAGTGGCACCTTGACTGTGTTCCTCAAGGGGTCTTAGAGTCACTAGGGGTCTCCTAGATACCCTCCTGTGGAACCAAAGATGGTAAAAAGGAAGGAGGAGTGGCAGTGAAAGGATGGAAGAGCAAGTCTTAGAGGGGCCAGTTTGGAGAGGTTTTAAGCTTTCAAAAAGGCCAATGAGGTTTTACGTTTTTTTCAGAAAGAAATCATGCCAACAGGCAAGGA
>NW_012134636.1:1630248-1632957 GCF_000956105.1 Propithecus coquereli | reverse complement strand
AAAGTGCTAGGATTACAGGTGTGAGCCACTGCACCCGGCTGACTTTTTAAAATTACACTTTGGGGGGCTTCAAATAGATGTTAGAACTAAAGATACATGGGCAACAATAGCAATGAAAATGGAGGAGTATGGTTCTAAGTTAAAAAATTCTAAGATCCATTTCTGTGTTGGAGCAGTATAGAGATCTTTAGATCTCCTCAGATCCTATGTTAAGTATGCATGTTTTAAAATGTAGGGGTAACCAATAAAGGGTAGAAATAAAACAGAGGTATCTTTTGCTTCACATCAGTAATCTGTGTTAGAAATCAGATGTTCTATGTGAAAACACAGAGCAGGAAGAAGCCTTGCCTGGCTAATTTTTTTAATTTTTAGTAGAGACGTGGGCTCTCTCTTGCTCGAACTGGTCTGGGTGCGGTTGTTCGCGCCTGTAAATCCCAGCACTTCGGGAGGCTGAGGTGGGAGGATCTCTTGACACCAGGAGTTCCAGACCAGCCTGGGCAACATGGGGAGACCTCCATCTCTACGAAAAATAAAAATATTAGCCAGGCATAGTGGTGCCCACCTGTATGTAGCCCTTGCATTGTAGAGGCCGAGTAGCAAGGACACGGCATTCTAGCCTGGGCAACGGTATGAGATTCTGTTTCAAAAAACAAAACATAACAAAATACAAATATAAACAAATAAATAAATAAATGGGAAACATGGCAATGCATGACATGTCAACACCTAACCCCAAACAATTCCCTAAAACATAAATAAAATATAGTGAAACATCTATACACAAGCAATAGTCTATAATGTTAAAGTTACTGCCTTCAAAACAGTGTGGTACTGGCATAAGGACAGATATAATAGACCAACAAAATAGAATAGAGTCCAGAAATAAACCCTCACATATACAGTTAGTTGTTGTTAAACAAGGTTGCCAAGACCATTCGATAGGGAAATGATTGTCTTTTCATAAGTGGTGCTGGGAAACCTGGATATCCACTTGGAAAAGAATGAAGTTGGACCCTTACCTTACAGTATACACAAAAACTAAGTTATATGGATCAGAGACCTAAATGTAAGGATCTACAGCCGTATAACTCTTAGAAGAAAGCATAGGGGAAAAGCTTTGTGACCTTGGATTTGGCAATGATTTCTTGGATATGACACGAGAAGCACAGGCAATAAAAGAAAAAACAGGTAAGTTACACTTAATTCAAAATTCAAAATGTTTGTGCATCAAAGGATACTATCAAGAGAGTGAAAAGACTACCCACAGAATGAGAGAAATTTTACAAATCATATATCTGATAAAAGATTGAAATAAAAAAACTCTTATGACTCAACAACCAACAATCCAATTCAAAAATGGGAGAAGAATCGGTTCTTGGCCTTTTGGCTAAGATCAAGTGTAAAAGTGGGAAAAAAGCCAGGCATGGTGGCTCACGTCTGTAATCTCAGCACTTTGGGAGGCTGAGGTGGGAGTATCGTTTGAGGCCAGGAGTTCGAGACCAGCCTGGCAACTCCATCTCTACAAAAAAATCTATTACAAAATTAGTCAAGCCTGGTGGTATAGGTCTATAGTCCTGCCTGTTCTGGAGGCAGAGGTGGGAGGATCGCCTAAAATCAGACATTTGAAGTTACCATGAGCTATGAGTGGGCCACTGCAATTCAGCCTGGGACACAGCAAGACCCCATCTTTAAACCAAACAAAACACTCCCCTCCCCAAAAAAAGAAGTACACAAAAAGACACTTCTAGTTATTAGAAAAACACAAATCAAAACCACAATGAAATACCACTTCATTCCAAATAAGGTGGCTATTATAAAAAGCAAACAAACAAAAAACACCCAGAAAATAACAAGTGTTAACAAGGATATTGAGAAATTGGAACTCTTGTGCATTGCTGGTGGGAATGTAAAACGGAACAGCCACTGTGGAACACAGTTTGACAGTTCCTGAAAAGATAAACATAAAATTACCACATGATCCAGCATTCCACTTCTAGGGAAATGCCCACAAGAATTGAAAGCAGGGACTCAAATGATACTGTACACAACGTTCATACCAGTGTTAGTCACAATAGCCAGGAGGGGGAAACAACACAAATGTCCACCGACAGATGAACAGACAGATGAAATGCGGTCTATACATACAATGGAATATTGTTTGGACTTAGAAAGAATGAAATTCTGATACGTGCTACAGCATGGATGAACTCTGAAGACACTATGCCAAGTGAAATAGGCTAGACACAAAAGGACAAATGCTGTATAATTCCATTTAGATGAGGTACCTGGAATAGGCAAATTCATGGAGAGAAAGCAGAATAGAGTTTACCTGGGGCCGGTGGGGAGGGAAATAGGTAGTTATTTTTTAATGGGTACAGAGTTTCTCTTTAGGGTAGTACGATTCTGGAAATGGACGGTGGTGATGGTTGCACAACATGGTGAGTGTAAATAATTGTTAATGTCGATGAATTGCATATTTAAAAATGGCTAAAAGGGTAAATTTTATATTATGTATATTTTGCCCCCCAACATACAAATCAAAATGAAAAATCATTGCTTCCTAACCACCAAATGAATAACATGGCTGTTAGCAAACAATTGCTTTGTGTGAAATAACACGACACTGTGATGTCTCTCTGAGCGCCAACAGTCTGAGATTCATACCCCTTTGCGGACTTGGAGAAACAATTTTCAGAGAATACTTGATTC
>NW_012134636.1:1612321-1628653 GCF_000956105.1 Propithecus coquereli | reverse complement strand
AAAGGGACACTCCACAAATTCCAACATGTGACTATCACACAGACTACATTCTCTGGCCACAATGCTAGCAAAACCACCTTGCCATGGCTTGGGAAGATCTTGCCTGTGCACGCAACCATGAGCAGGAACGCAGGGTGCATGGGAAGGGAATTATTCCCAACCACATCACGTGAGCAGCTGGATCCTGCTGGAACTTATTCCTGCTAATGCCATTTTTTGTTGAGTCTGTCACTTGCAACCCAGGAGTCCTGGATGATATACACGCTTACAAGTAAGGCCATGGTAGAGTTTTACAGGCATCTTGTTATTATATACATAATTTCTGAAAAATTTCTTTTTCTTAAAGTATAAAGCACATTATTTTATTTAATCATCAGTGAAAGAGTATTCTTTTTACAAAGGCCTCTTTACAAATGAAGCAACTGAGATTCACAAAGTTCAGGTCGCTCACTCAAGATCACGGCTCCACTGAGCTCATTCACATGGTTCTCAAAATCTCTGAGGGACCCTCTGTCATTCTAATTATACTCCATCTGTCCCAGTGTTCCTCACTAGACAGTGAGCTCCTCAAAGGCAGGGACAGAGTCTTATTCATCTCTCTGTCCCTAGTACCTGGCGTAGGGCCTGTTATACATGAGGTGCCACTGGTGATTATTAACTGAGTGGCTGAAGGAATAAATGACTCGATTCCCAAATCAAAGAGCAAGAGATAATGTGTGCGATTAAGAGAGGAAAAAGAAAGGTATGTCTCTTTCCTCAGAGGTTAGGACTTTCAGATACATGAGACAGATAGCTAATTCAAACCATTATTTGAAAGGGGTATTTCAAATTTAAAAAGGGAGGTTTAAGCAAACCATGGAAAGACAGGTATAACTTTGACCACAGAGTCTCAAACAGCTTCAAGAATCTGTTCATCTCTTAATCCAGCTTCTAAACACACGTTGGCCTTATTCTCTCACGCTCTGCCTTGGGATTGTGGACATGACCATCTGCAACCTAAAGGTAGCATCTTTACAGTTATGATCCAGGGAATGAAGAACTGAAACTCACTCTGTCTCTTTTTCTCTGCCCGCTTCCTCCAGGGAAGACATCTGATCGACCAGGATGGTCTCAGTTGTCCATCCTGAAGCCAAAACACTACAGCCAGGTGGGTGGGGCAGTGTGAGTGGCTGGACTGGAACACGCATCCACTCCTATGGCCCGGAGAAGAGAGGAGAGGCCGTTCTCTGAAAGAAGCCGGGTATTATTATCAGAAGAAACGGGAGAGGGATGCTGGACAGAACGAGTCCTACAGGTTTTCCATTATAGCATATACTGATGGCTTCATACACGTGCTTTTTTTTTTTCTCTTTTCAAAAGGACTCATACACACATTTAATTTAAGGACAGATTCCTTAAGAGGTGACTATCCTATCTGTCTTAATCCACACAAACACATATTAATCTATTTTATGTGTCAATGCTTTGGAGACTTCACAGATAAGTCCCTGTAAAGAGTGAATTCTACAGGTGAATATGAATCATTTAGAATTTTCCTTCTCTTCCACATTTTCTAAGGAAAAATAATTTTTTTAAAAAAAGATAGATGGGCCGGGCGCGGTGGCTCATGCCTGTAATCCTAGCACTCTGGGAGGCCGAGGCGGGCGGATTGTTTGAGCTCAGGAGTTGAAGACCAGCCTGAGCAAGAGGGAGACCCCGTCTCTACTAAAAATAGAAAGAAATTAGCTGGAACAACTAAAAATATATAGAAAAAATTAGCCAGGCATGGTGGCACATGCCTGTAGTCCCAGCTACTCAGGAGGCTGAGGCAGGAGGATCGCTTGAGCCCAGGAGTTTGAGGTTGCTGTGAGCTAGGCTGACGCCACGGCACTCTAGCCCGGGCAACACAGTGAGACTCTGTCTCAAAGAAAAAAAAAAAAGAATGTGGGCTTTGAGTAGGCTGCCTGGGAACAAATCCCAGCTCTTCTCTTGCTAGAGGTGTGACTTTGGGCAATTCATTTAACCCCAGTGTCCTCATCCATAAAATGGGCATACAGTAGTGCATTCCTGTGTTAGTTTGCTAGGGCTGCCATAATAAAATACTACAAACTGTGTGGCTTAAATAACAGAAATTAATTTTCTCACAGTTCTGGAGGCTGGAAGTCCAAGATCAAGTGCTAGCAAGTTTGGTTTCTTCTGAGGTCTCTCTTCTTGGCTTGCAGATGGCTGCCTTCTTGCTGTGTCCTTACTGGGTTATGCCTTGGTCTCTGTGCTGCCTGGGTTCTAATCTCTTCTTATAAGGACAGCAATCATATTGGATGAGGGCCCACCCATATTACCTCATTTTAACTTAATCACTTCTTTAAAGGCCCTGTCTCCAAATAGAGTCACACTCTGAGGTGCTGGGGGTTAGGACTTACACAAATGAATTTTCTTGGGGACCCAACTCAGCCCATGACACTACCTCACAGAGTTCTTGTGAAGATTAAATGAGACAATACATGGAAAGCAATGATCATGGGACTGAGAATGCAGTAAGAGCTTAATAACTGTTAGCCATAACTGAACACTTAATTTAGGCAAAAGGGTATTCAGCAAGTTTCACATCTTTCCTTGCTAGGATGTTGGCTGGAAGTGCCCTGGGGCTTCTCTTCTCACCCAGGTGCCATCCAGCACCATCCTTGCCTTAGGATCTACAGTCCCATCTTGATGCCTGGACTCTTCTGTTCTGGTCTGGCTCTCCCTGGGGTCAATAAGATGTTCTTCCTGTAAAGAGTTCTCAAATTTTCTTTCTGTAATTGCTCCAAGTTTAGTGTTTTAAATGAGGACATATCCTGTCCTAGCTACTCACAGCCCAGCAAGCGCATTTCCAATACTACTGCTATTTCTATTCTTTGGACAAGTCACTTACTGTTAAAATTTAATGATAATCACTTGTACTTACAGCCTTTTTCAGTTTGCAAAGCTCCTTTCTATCCATTCTCTCTCTTAATCCTTACAACATCTGTGGGAAGAAAGTGTGTTTTCTTCCATTTTACAAATGAAGAAAATAAGGCTCTGAGGAGTAGCCTCATGGTCCTGGCTTACGCAGTTAATATGGGGCAGAGATGGGCTTCAAATTCTGTTCTTTTTGTTTCAGTTTGTCAGGAGTAGCTCACCTATTCAGGTGTTTTTCTGTAATATAAAGAACCTAATACCAGCACTGCTCTCTCTTTTGAAGGAATATAGGTAAATTATTTAGGTTAGTTGTATTGATTGGAAGTGACAAAAAACTAACTCAAACTGGCTTAAACAAAATTGAATTTAGTGCTTCCCCCTAACGAAACAATTCAGAACTAGGTTTTCAGGCATGGATGGATCCAGGTGCTCAAATTATGTCATCAGAACTCTCTCTCCGTTTCTCAGCCTTTCTTTGTGTTGACCTTATTCTTAGACAAGCTCTCTGCTTGGGTTGTCAAAGATGGCCCCCACTAGCTGTGGCTTACAATCCCCCCAGCTCAACAGACTCAATAGATAGAGAATATCTCTTTCCTATAAACTGCAACAAATGACCTTGTATCATTCTCAACTATTTGGCCTGGTTATGGGTCCACCCATGAAGCAATCATGGTGTCTAGGACAATGGAATATTCTCATTATCTGGGTCTGATCATTTGTGCTGTCTGGAGTGGCATATGGCGTGTGTGTGTGTGTGACAGAGAGAGGGAGAGAGAGAGAGAGAGAGAGAGAGAGTTTCACCAAATCCAAGGACTTAGTGAAGGGTAAAGAAGGTTCTTCAAAGAAAACTCACTGTTGTCAGAAGTGTGTGAGAGGTGGGCAGATCTCTACAGGGTGTCTTTGCTCTGCAGAGCTAGAATAGAGTAGCCCCAGAGGACCTGGGGGTCCATCTTAGCAAGAACTCTCACTTCTTGCCTTAAAGGAGAGTAGTAAATGGACTTTTATAATTTTTCCAGGACTGCCTAGCGTGGCTCAGCAGGCTAGAAAAAAAAAGGCAATAATTCAGGCAGAGTAAGGAGTAAAGAGTAAGGAATGACTTGGTATGTTCAGAACAGTATCCACACCAGGAAGACCCACAGAAGGAGACTTTGAGATGCTCTTTGAGGATGGCCACTTCCCCGCTCCCTCTTCCTAGCACCTTCCATTTCTCCACGAAGCTGTGAGCTCCATGTGAGCTCAAGGCAGGCGCCATGCCTGTTTCACTCACCACCTGCTCCCAGTGCCTAGCATAGAGCCTGTGCCTGGCACGCTGCAGGGGCCCACACATACTTCCTGGGTGGATGAGTAAATTAATGAATCAGGTTGATCAGTCTGATTGGCAGAGTCCATCTACCTATCTGGATAAGTCAATCCTCTTCTTTGGCCTTTGTTCCCCACCTGAACAGTGGGAGAAGGTATAGAACGAGACTTTCTCCACAGGCCCATATTCCAGGATGGCAGACTTCTCAGTAGACAGCCAGGATACCCCCTCCGAGGAACCAATGGAAGCGGAAACCAAATTTATTGAGCACCTTGTGTTCAGGCCCCAGATGAGATCAATTCACATGGGTCTGAGATCTCCAAATTGTGGGATTTCATGAATCCATAATTGTTATGAAATTTGGGGTTAGGATAAGGCTGCCTATTCTTTGTTTTGCCAAATAAGGACATTAAAAAAAAAAAAACCTTTCATTAAAAATCACTACCCCTTCTTAAAAGAAATGGATTTCTGGGCCAGGCGTGGTGGCTCACACCTGTCAGCCTAGCACTCTGGGAGGCCGAGGCGGGTGGATCATTTGAGCTCAGGTGTTCGAGACCAGCCTGAGCAAGAGCGAGACTCCGTCCCTGCTAAAAAAAAATATATAGAGAAAGAAATTAACTGGACAACTAAAAATATATAGAAAAAAATTAGCTGGGCATGGTGGTGCATGCCTGTAGTCCCAGCTACGCGGGAGGCTGAGGCAGGAGGATCACTTGAGCCAGGAGCTGGAGGTTGCTGTGAGCAAGACTGACTCCATGGCACTCTAGCCCAGGCAACAGAGTGAGACTCTGTGTCAAAAAAAAAAAAAAAAAGAAAGAAAGAAATGGATTTCTGCAGTAAGAAAGTAGAAAGCACATAATCTCAGAAAAAAAAGATCAGTCCTCTGACCCACTGGAAGAGTGATAACTGGCCATCTTGCATGATTCTTTTTTACAGATAGATGTAAATTTTGACAGATTGACCCCTGTGTGGGTACAGTGTTTGGGATCCACTAATACGGATGATTTTTCACACCCCCCGCCCCACCACCACACACTTACACCCATGGAGTGGGGCTTAATCTGCCTACTTTACTGATGGGGACACAGAAGTTCAGAGAGCAGGAGTGCAAGGTCACAGAGACTGTAAGTGTCAGTCACAGTTTGTCTGGGTTCCAACCCAGATCATCTCGACAGATCCTAAGCCAAAGGCTCTTTTCCCCACAGGGAAAGAAATGACCCAAACTGGCTCCCTTGGATTGCCCCCGGGGTGTTCTATGGCCTAACCATGCACCTTGTCTTCGATGATTTGATCCTTAACACATCTTTACGGTGGCTGGCCAGTGGGGAGAGTGTAGAGAGGGAAACCAAAACTTTCCCAGTCCCCTTCTCCCTTGTTCGCCGGTACTCACCCTGTGTCCTGTTCTTCAGGCCCCACTTCTTGTGCTGGTGGCCAACGAATCCCCACCGCAGGTGTGGGCTGCTACAGTTTAGGGAGTTCCCTCTCCCAGGGGTGTTGGCAGTTTCTTAGGAGACTCTGGGAACCTTCAACACCTCCAAGACCCAAAGGACTGGAAGCGTAATGGTGCAACTTCAGACACTGAAGGGGAGAGGTCGTAGAGGAGGTAATTCGGGAGCAAGAGATCCAGTTCTCCTATCAAATGACATCCCGGCCGGCCCCTCCCCCATTCCCGTGGACTGAGTGGGGATCCACAGCTCAGGCTGGAAGAAGGGAGCCCCCCAAATCCCAGGGCCCTACTATGGAGGGGGCTCGTTGCTCCCGCCCCAGGGACCGTGCCCACCACCTTCCCCTTGACCGCCAGAACCAGGAGCGCCCCTCCCCCGTGTTACCCCGCCCCGGACGCCAGTGCGGGAGCGCGCCTCCGCCGGGCCGCGCCGGTGCACGAGAGCGCGCGCCTCGGCGCGGGAGCGCGCCCCGGGGAGAACCCGAGCAAGATGGAGGCCGCGCAGAGGCCGCCGCCTGGGCCGAGGCAGCCGCTGCTGGGAGAGCCGAGCCGCGGCGCCTAGGCCGTGCCCGTCCCGGACCCGCCGCCCCCGACCGGGCCCAGGTTGGTCTTCCGGCACCCTCTCCCCGCGGCCGCAGCCTCCGCGCGCGTCCGGCCTGGGCGCGGGGCAGCTGCCCCCCCAACCCCGGCCCTACCTGGGCCCGGCCGCTCCCCAGCGCCCGGGTGACAGCCCCTGTCCGCCGCCGCTCCTTGCGGTCCCGGCTGCCCGCCCGCCCTGGTCCTTCCTCCCCTTGGCCTGGAAAGCCCCTCTCCCCCAGGCCCGGCCCGCCAATCCTGGGCTCCCCCAGCCCACATCCAGCCCTGGCTTCTGAGGACACCCTCCCCCCGCCCCGTGTCCAGCAGTTCCAGCCCCGGCTCCCCTCTAGCTTTATTCTAATTCCGCTGCTTTGCCCTCTCGGACGCTCCTACCAGCCCCATTCCCTGCCCCAGCCCCCACGTCACCTTCCTCATCCCTCAGTACAACCCCTGTATCCCCTTCTTCCCTCCTCGTAGACGCGCTCCCACCCCGGCCTCATAGCCCCTTTCTAGACACCCAACACCAGATCTCCTGCTACCCCCGACACCAGCCCCCAATTCCCTTCCGAGCTCCCCGTATACATACAGCCCCTCTGCTAATCCTCCGATGCCGGTCTTCCACCGCCCCGCGGCACCTCTGCTCCCCAGTGCCAGCCCCCGAGCCCCCTGCCTAACTCCCCCATGGCCACTTTCAAGCCCCTCCCTCACTTCCATATCCCGTATCCTCATCCCAGGCTCCCCTCAACTTCCGCATGGCCCCTTCCTGGGCCCCGCAACGGGGGGCTTTGCTAATGCCCCAGACACGGCTCCAGCACTCTCATGACCCCTCCCGTCTTCCCCATAGCAGCCCCCAGGTCCCCCAGCTCCGCCCCGGGCCCCGCCCTCGCGAGTTCCTTGACTCCGGGCCGCTTCTCCCCAGCTCCCGCCCGGCAGCCCGCGTTCCGTCCCGGGCCGGCGGCCCCCGCCAGCCGCCGCCGCCGGCCCCGCCCCCGGGCACCATGCTGCCCTCGCAGGAGGCCTCCAAGCTCTACCACGAGCACTACATGCGGAACTCGCGGGCCATCGGCGTGCTGTGGGCCATCTTCACCATCTGCTTCGCCATCATCAACGTGGTGGTCTTCATCCAGCCCTACTGGGTGGGCGACAGCGTAAGCACCCCCAAGCCTGGCTACTTCGGCCTCTTCCACTACTGTGTGGGCAGCGGGCTGGCGGGCCGCGAGCTCACCTGCCGGGGCTCCTTCACCGACTTCAGCACCATCCCATCCAGCGCCTTCAAGGCGGCCGCCTTCTTCGTGCTGCTCTCCATGGTGCTGATCCTCGGCTGCATCACCTGCTTTTCGCTTTTCTTCTTCTGCAACACGGCCACGGTCTACAAGATCTGCGCCTGGATGCAGCTCTTGGCAGGTAGGGGAGGGGCGGGGGCGGAACCCCCAGGACAGGCGCCAGGGACAGGGGCTTCTTCCTGCCAGGTCCCCTTCTTGCTCCTCTGTGTTAAGACACTCACTTCCTTAGCTGACCCGCGGCAGCCACTGGGGAGGGGATTCAATGAGAGAGAGAGAGACCTTAGGGCAGGAGCAGAGCCTTGGAATGGGGTATTTGGATCTGTACGCTTGGATATGAGCGGACTGCATTTCTTGGTGGTTTAGCATGATGTTAGTGTCTCCAAGGGTTTCTTTTGGCTGTCTTAGGGGAAATATTTATCTGAATGAGGGGTTTCTCTAGTTACGATTGATTTCTGTTATGTTGAAAAAAGCGTGAGACGGGGAAGCAAGGGGTCTGGCTCGGACTTTTAATTTGCTGACATTATCAACTTGGGCGTTTCACTTTACTTCTCTGAGCCTTGGTTTCCTCCTCTGTAACACAGTGAAGAGGATTCCAAGAGGACAAATGAAAGAGTATCTTGTAATCTTTAAAGTGCTGTGATAAGTAAGGGGCAGAGGTTGTCTATAGTGCCTATCCAATGTTTGAGATGTGGGTGGTTGACAGCATCTGCCAACATGGGTCTCTGGAGGGCAGGTCTCCATTCTCCCCACCCCCATTGCAGGAAGGGTTCTGTTACCATGCCCAGTGGGAATGAGTTCCTGGGACCCTCTGTTTGGCTAAGAACCGGAGAGGGGCCTTTTGGGAATGAGAAATGCTGAGACAATTTTCCAGGATCCATTAGAGTTCTCCACTTCCACCCACCTTTCGATCGAAGGCAGATTTTAAAGACTCAGCAACTTGGGCATTTGCCTAATTGCTGGCTGGGAAGGGAGTTGGGCTGAGGAAGGTGGGGCCAGGGGATGGGAGGGATAGGGGAAGAGGGCTGCTGAAGGCTAGAAAAAAGTTTGGAGCCTCCCAGGGATGAGAAAGAGAAGGGAAAATATAATAATCATGCAACAGAGATGGTTTTTAAAAATAAGCACCTCAGGACATTCAACAAGTGTCCACCATTTCAAAAGAGACCCCCCTGGAGGAGATGTCATATCGCTTGCTGATGATTTCACTGCTCAAAGCGTTGCGGGAATTGACTTGGTGTATTCTCCTGAATATCTTCATTGAAGGGAAAACTCCATCTTTTAAAGGGGGAGTGTAATTTTTGGAAATGGCTGGAATCCGCTAGGGTCAAGTGTAGAGAATACAATGGATGAACAAATTGAGAATTGTCACTTGGGATGAAAGCCGAGGTGTAAGGACAAAGTCATGTGGCTGGTTTGCTTCCCCAAGAGGACTTCTACAAATGCAGGGAGGAATTATGCCTCATTGGAAGAATTGCCCAAACTCCTAAAAGGACTACTTTGAAGAAGGCAGTGTATATTCAGATGTAGACATTCTAATGAGCTTATTTCAAATCCATCTCCCCCTACTCAACTTAGATGTGGATCTTTTAGGATCTTTGAAGAGGGTGAGAAAGGAGAATTTTAGGATGTGGGGGATATCGGTCCATATTTCTCTGTGGTACCCGGAGAGATGATACTATGTACTTCAATTCTATTTTTCTTCCAAAGGCAAGCTGGAAAGAATATAGGCTCAGCTGGAATCCCCAATTCATCAGCCTTAATTTGGAGTCTGCAGATGGGTTGCTGACCTCTAGGCCTTCAAATTCTCTGTAATCCATGTGGGTTTAATCTTGGGATTTGATGAACTGTCCACCAACCCCCATGTAATCATAGGATTTCATGGATCTTAGAGATCAGCTCTTTCAAATTCTACTTTCCCCTTCCCCTGGTTTTTTTTTTTTTTTTTTTTTGAAAAAGAGTCTCATTGTTTTGCCTGGAGTAGAGAGGGGACCACATCCCCAGGGATCAGCAAACTTTAGACTACAGGCATGCACCACCATGCCTGGCTAATTTTTTCTATATGTTTTTAGTTGTCCGATTAATTTCTTTCTATTTTTAGTAGAGACGGGGTCTCGCTCTTGCTCAGGCTGGTTTTGAACTCCTGAGCTCAAACAATCTGCCCGCCTCGGCCTCCCAGAGTGCTAGGATTACAGGTGTGAGCCACCGCGCCCGGCCCCCTTCCCCTGTTTTAGAGAAAGGAAACTGAGTGTGGAGAAGTGAAGGGCTTTCACAAAGTCACACAGCCAGGAAGGGCTGAGGGGACAGTTGGGAGAGTGTAGCAGTTTGTTCCATTTTGTTCAGAGATTTCTGAGTTCTCTGTATAAGTGACTGATTCACTTTGCTTAATAAAGTGATAACAGGACAGAGGTCAGAGCACTGGACTACGTGTCATGGGCGGGAGTTTTTGGTTGACTCTGCCTGTGACTCACTGCACAGTGTTAAGTGAGTCTTATTAATAGTTTAAATCTCAATTTCCTCATTTGTACAGTGGGAGACTGGGGGCCATTAGATAAGTTGATTTAAAGTATCTCTTTCAGCCCTGTGGGGCTCCTAGAACAACTCTTTCAGCAAAATCATTCTGTTCAGAAGAAAGCAAGAAATCACTCGCCCTCAGAGGAACTGCAGAGAAGCAAAGGGCGTTGTTTGTGTCAGATAAGAATTAAAATGCCTGTCGTATGATTCTTGTTCCTGTAAACTTTTATTCAAGTATTTTAGGGTCCTCTAGGTGCACAGCTCAAGGCCGTTGGGAAAATACAAGAAGATTTTTAGTTCTTTGTTTATTCCTCATCTGCTCTATGGTCATTTTCTGTGCTCGGTGCAGCAATACTGAGATACATAAGACGTCATCCCTGTCCCCAAGGATCTTAGGTCTATAAAATGTAATTCCTGCTCTCAGGAAGCTTACCGTCTAGTTGGGTCACCATATTGGTCAGCAGTCTTTCAGTGGCAAGTGACAGAAACCCAACTCAAAGTGGCTTAAATATGTTAAAATAAAGTAAAGAGAGTAGGGTTTGTTGGCTCTCTTAACTTGAAAGTCAAGAGTATCTGGCTTCGGGCATGGATGGATCCAGATGCTCGGATAATGCCATGAAGAGTCTGTCTCTATTTCTTGGTTCCGCTGTGTTGGCTCATTTTAAGTTCACTTCTGTCTTCAAGGTGACAAATAAGGCTACTGGTAGCTCTGAATTTACGTTGCTTCAGCTTAGCAATGCCTGTGGAAAAGGAGTGGTTCCAGCAAAAGTTCCAGGGCTGATTCTCATTGGCCAGCTTTGGTCAAGTGTCTACTTCTTAATTAATCAAGGTGACTTTGTCTAAAGCCTGAGCCACATGCCCATCCCTGGAACAAAACATGGACTGATAGTGGAGAAAGGTCAATTCCCACAAAGGTAAACCAAGTGTGAACACTGGAAGAGGGGTACAGAGATAAGACAAGTGTGGACAGAAGCTTCCCACAGGGCAGTCTGGACACGAACATGTGCTGGGCTGTAAGTGCTGTGGAGACCCAGAGCAACGGAAGTGCTGCCAGCTTAGCTGGAAAATGAGGCTTGAGTTGGGCAGGGTGTTGGTAGTTGCGAAGTGTGGGAGAGCACTCTCAATGGAGAGGAAGGTCACGGGCAGAGACACAGAGGTGAGAAGGCCACATGGACGCAGTGGGAGAAGAGGCCAGGAAGGAATGATGGGGTCCACAGTGTGCTGGGTCAAAGAATTTGGACTTTGATCAGTGGTCAGTGGAATGCTACTGCAACTGTTATTGTTATTTGAGAAAAATGGTTAACATTTCTGAGCCTTTGCTCTATGCGAGACCACGTGCTAAACATTTTACATGCATGATATTATTTAACCCTCATGACAATCCTATGGAGTGGGCACCATTATTCATTTTTTATAGATGAGAAAACTGATCCCCAAAGAGGAAGAAGTCATTTGTCCAAGGTCGTACAGGTGGTAAGTGGTGGAGCCAGGATCGTAACTCAGGCTGCCTGACTCTACAGCCCAAGATCTTGGTTAAAGGAACATTAATGGTGGGGATAGTGGCAGGGTGTTTTTTCCAGAAGAGTCAAATGCTAAATAGAGAGTCTGGGAGAGCCAGGTGGCTCTTTATGGAATTAGGGATTAGGTTTTCAGGGCTCCTCAGGATATCTCTGCCACTGCTACTCTTTTACCGGGTGTTCTCATTTACTAGGAACATACAACGTGCCAGCTTCCGTGCTCGACGTCTCTACATTATGTTGTTTAATCTTCCTCTGTTAAAATGACTTGCTCAGAGGTCACACATCTAGTCAAAGGTAGATCCGGGTGAGGTTAGCCACAGGGAAGTTCCCTGCTGGGTTAGAGACTCAAGCTAAAGCCTGGCTAAGGGTTGGAGGAGGCTGTGTGGGATAGTAGGCTAAGAGCAGGGGACTTGCCATCTCCCCTCTGCCACTTCCCAGCTGTGTGACCTTGGAGAAGTGGGTTTGTCTCTCAGTTTCCTCAGCTGTAAAATAGAGATTATTACTGCATCTACTTTGGCAATATGGATGTAAAATGCTGAATGTGGTCCTGGTGTATAGAAAGCACTCAACAAATCGTCGCTGTTTTTCTCGTGACCTAGTCCAAGTGAAGAACAGTTTGTGAGGAGTCCTAGATGCTCAGAGTTTGGACTTGTGGGATTATGTAAGCATTTAAGAAGTCATAAACTGTCAGCTTGAGAAGGATCTTATCAATCAGCTTGCCCGACTCCCTCATTTTACAAATGTGAGAACTGAGTCCCAGAGACAAGAAACAAGTTCATGGTGATAGTGAGACATGAACCTGGACCTTTCCCCTTTCCACTGAAGGGAGATGATTCTGACCACAGCTCATTTAATATTGAGTGGTGCTTGGGTCACAGCAGAGAACAGGATGTCTGAAATGGAATGGAAGCTGGCAGAAGCCAGAGGTGGGAGGTGGCAGCAGGGGCCTGGCTGGTGGGATCCAGAAGTGAGCATCTTCCAGCCTTCCAGATGTGTGTGTCCTTACTCATCTGTGTCTCTGGGCTAGGAACTGCAGTCACAGGGGCTCCCATCACTGTGGCTTAGAATATACATGCCTTTCCATTGACTTGGGTTTTGTTTCAGATTTGATTCAGGATTTTATTCATCCAATGTCTCTGTAGTATGTGCATGATGCTGAGACGCACATTGAGGGAATGTCTTTCCTCTCTCCCTTTTGCCCTCCCTCATTTTTTTCTTCCTCCCCCAACTCTACCTTCCTTCTTTCCTCTCTTCCATCTTTCTTGACTCTCTCCCTTTCTTCGTTTTTGCCTGCCCCTGTCCCATCTTTTTCACATCAGTCCTTTACTGAATGCTTCATGTGTGTCAGGCACTGTGCTAGGCTCTGGGAATCCTGAGTAAGCATCCTTGCTTCCTGGGAGCTCATAGTCTAACTCAGGAGGCAGAAAAGAAAACATTATCACCTTATGGTACAACACATGAAATGACTGACTCACACACAGGGTATTCTGGGGGCAGGAGGGGGCTTCTAGCACAGTGATGGACAGCCAGGGAAGTCTTCCAAAAAGGGTAACTATTTGAGCTGAGTCTTAAAGGATGAGTAGGAAAGGGAAGGGCAAGCCAGGCAGAGGAGACAGTATGATCGAAGACAAGGAGGGGGGAACAGCTGGTGTGTTTTAGGGACTACAAGCAATTAGGGCAAGGAGAGGTGAGAGTCAAGGTTGGGAACGTGGGCAGGAGCTGGGTCGGAGGGGCCTGCTAAGTCACGATAAGGAGTTTAGACTGTATTCATAGACAGCAGACAGTTGTTGAAGGGTTTTTTTTTTTAATTGTATAAATTTTTTTTTTTTTTTTTTTTGAGAGTGTTTCTGTGTTTGTTTGGCTGGCTTGAGTGCCGTGGCTTCAGCCTAGCTCACAGCAACCTCAAACTCCTGGGCTCAAGCGATCCTCCTGCCTCAGCCTCCCGAGTAGCTGGGACTACAGGCACGCGCCACCATGCCCGGTTAATTTTTCTATATATATTTTTAGTTGTCCAGATAATTTCTTTCTGTTTTTTTTTAGTAGAAACGGGGTCTCGCTCTTGCTCAGGCTGGTCTCGAACTCCTGAGCTCAAACAATCCGCCTGCCTTGACCTCCCAGAGTGCTAGGATTACAGGCGTGAGCCACCGCGCCTGGCTTAATTGTTTAAATTTTTTTCAGACTTCTATTGACTTTTTGGAAAAGTTTATGTGTGTGTGTGTGTGTGTGTGTGTGTGTGTGTGTATATATATATAGTACAAAATTCAGAAGCCAAAAAGCGTATACAGACATAAGCCTCCTTCCTATCCTCATCCTCCACTGTTTCTCCCAGAGGCAACCGCTATTACCAGTTTCTTGAGTATCCTTTTCAAGAAAGTCCATAAATATACAAGCAAATGCAAGCAATTTTTCTACATGAATGGTATATTACTTATCTATTGCTGCATAGCAAATTACCCTAAAATTTAGTGGCCAAAAGCAAGAAGCATTTATTATCTCTGTTTCTATGGGTCACAGGAATGTGGAAGCAGCGTAGATGGGTAGGTAGTTTTGGCTCAGGGTCTCTCATGAGGTTGCAACCAAAACCTCAGCTGGGGCTGTAGTCACCCGAAGACTGACTAGGGCTAGAGGATCCACCTCTAAGCGCATTTATGTGAGTGTTGGCAGCAGACTTCAGAATGAGTGATGAAAGAAAGAGAGAGGGGGTGGGGAGAGGAGAGACAGAGAGAGAGAGAGTCCACACTGCCCACCCCCTTTTTGGGGTAACAACTTTATTGAGATTTAATTCATATGTGATACAATTCATCCATATAAAGTGAACTATTTAATGGTTTTTAGTAAATTCACAGAGTTGTGCAACCATTACCACAATCAATTTTCGGATACTTTGATCACCTCAAGAAGAAACGATATACCCTTTAGCTATCACCCCCAAACCTCTGCCCCCTCATCCTCCCCAGCCCTAAGCAACCACTAATTTTCTTTCTGTCTCTATATATTAGCCTATTCTGGATATTTCACAAAAATGGGGCCATATAATATGTGGTCTTTTGTGACTGCTTTCACATAGCATGATGTTCTCAAGGTTCATCCATGTTATAGCATCAATACTTCTTTCCTTTTTATGGCTAAATAATATCCCATTGTATGTGCTGTGGATATACCACATTTTGTTTATCCATCATTGGTTGGTGGACATTTAGGTTGTTTCCACTTTTGGCTATTATGCATAATGTTGTGAACATTCATGTATGCGTTTCTATGTGGACATACGCCTTCATTTCTCTTGGGTATGTACCTAGAAGCGGAACTGCTGGTCAAATGGCAACTCTATATTTGACATTTTGAGGAACTGCCAGCTGGTTTCTAAAGTGGCTGCACCATCTTAAATTCCCACTTGCAGTGTGTGAGGGTTCCTATTTCTTCCTGTCCTCATCAGCACTTGTTGTTATCTGACTTCTCTATCACAGCCGTCCTGCTGGGTGTGAAGTGGTATCTCACTGTGGTTTTGATTTGCATTTCCCTAATTATCAGTGGTGTTGAAAATCTTTTCCTGCGCTTATTGGCCATTGGTACATCCTCTTTAGAGAAACATTTATTCAAACGCTTTGCTCATTTTTTATGTAGGTTGTCTTATGATTGAGTTGTAAGTGTTCTTTATATATTCTTAATACAAGTCTCTTATTAGATATATGATTTGCAAATGCTTTCTTCCATCCTGTGGGCTGTCTTTTACTTTCTTTCTTTCTTTCTTTCTTTTTTTTTTTGAGATAGAGTCTTGCTCTGTCGCCCCGGCTGGTGCACAGTGGGGTCATCATAGCTCACAGCAACCTCAAACTCATGGGCTCAAGCGATCCTCCTGCCTCAGCCTCCTGAGTAGCTGACACTACAGGTGTGAGCCACTGTGCCTGGCTAATTATTTTTCTACTTTTAGTAGAGTCGGGGTCTCACTCTTTTTCAGGCAGGTCTTGAACTCTTGTCCTCAAGCGATCCTCCCACGTCGGCCTCCCAGAGTGCTAGGATTACAGGCGTGAGCCACCACACCAGGCCCAGTCTTTTCACTTTCCTGATAGTGTTCTTTGAAGTGCAGAAGTTTTAAATTTATGCAAAATCCAATTTATCTATTTTTTTTTCTTTTGTTGCCTATCGTTTTCGGTGTCATATCCAAGAATCCATCGCCAAATCCAAGGTCACAAAAGTTTACCTCTATGATTTCTTCTAAAGGTTCTGTAGTTTTGGCTCTTGCATTTAGGTCTTGATCCATTTTGAGTTAATTTTTGTGTGTGGTGTGAAGTACAGGTCCACGTTCATCCTTTTGCTTGTGGTGATCCAGTTGTCCCAGCACCATTTATTGAAACGATTATTCTTTCTCCATTGAATGGTCTTGATATCCTTGTCAAAAATCAATTGACCATAGATACATGGGTTAACTTCTAGACTCTCAATTCTATTACAATTGATCTATAGGTTGATCCTTATACCAGTACCAGACTGGTCTGAGTACTGTTGCTTTGTAGTTAGTTTGAAATCAGGAAGTGTGAGTCCTCCAACTTTCTTCTGCTTTTTCAAGGTAGTTTTGGCTGTCATGCTGCCTTTTATGTCCTAATATCACATACCATCACTTCTGCCACACTCTCTTACTAGAAGTAAGTTACCAAATGCAGCCAACATTCAAGGGGAGGAGAATTAGGCCCCTCCTCTTGCAGAGAAGAATATCAAAGAATTTGTGGACACATTTTCAAACTACCATAAATGGTAATATACTAAACACCTGCTTCTGTAGCTTGC
>NW_012134636.1:1602231-1611001 GCF_000956105.1 Propithecus coquereli | reverse complement strand
GGGTTGGAGGTGTCAGGAGGACAAGGATGGACTTTCTTTTTCTAAAGTCCCTTATTTTTACCTTTTTCTTGTAATTTTCATTTCATGTTACTCATCACTATCAATTTTACTTTAATCCCAGAGCAGTTTGATGGCATAATGAAAGCCCTAGATTAGGAGTCTGTTCCTGGCACATCATAGGTGCTTTGTAAGTGTCTGTTGAATGAATGAATGAATGAATGATGATATCCAAATCCTAGCTCCATGCCCCCCGCCCCGCCCCACTTCTTTGGAGGCAGCATAGTTCAGTGGTCAGATAACCTGAATTTGAATCCTGATTGTGGTATTACCAACTAAGTGTCCTTAGGAATGTTACATGATTTCTAAGTCTCACTTTCCTCATCTATGAAATGGGGACAGTAATAGTAACCACCTCATGGGGCTGCTGAAAGATTGATTGTGAATATGTGTATACACCCTGGCACAAAATTTCCCTTAATAAATGTCAGTGATTATTACTAGTTGTTGTGTAACCTGAATCAAATCATTCTGGCTTCACCATTCAGTGGTCTATAACAGAACAAGGGAGGAAGGGTTGAAAAGTGGCAATAGTTGGGAGATGACCCTGAAAAAGTAGATGAGCTTATGGAAAACCATGAAAGATGGCTTTGCAGTTGGGTCTTTTTAAAAAAAAAAAAAAAGTAAAGTATTTGTAGAGATAGGGTCTCACTACATTGCCCAGGCTGGTCTTGAACTTCTGGCCTTGAGTGATCCTCCTGCCTTGGCTTCCCAAAGTTCTGGGATTACAGGTGTGAGCCACCATGCCTGGCCTGGAGTCTGGGTCTTATTCTTAGGTGATGTACAGTCACCTTCAGGCATGGGAGTGACCAGGACCAGATGTGGGTTTAGAAAAGTGACTTGAGCAGCTTTGTTGGGGAATGGACCAGGCAGAGGCTGGATGGGAACAGAGCACCCAGGAAGGAGGCTGTGACAGTGGTCCAGATGAGAGATGCTGAGCCCGGGGGAGGGAGAGGAGGAGACAGATTGGAGACCTAGTTAGGAGGCCAATGGGTGTGTTGGGGGTGAGGACAAGGTAGGTGTCGTGGGTGACTCCAAGTTCCCCCTGGTGACTGGGTATCTGGAGTAACATCCACAAAGGACACAGGAGGAAGATCAGGTCTGGGGTGGAGGAAGAGAAGGTCCCTTTGGGAAGTGTTGAGTTTGAGGTCCCTGTGGGTTGTGCAAGAGGGAAGGTCCAATGAGCGATGGGTATTCAGGTCTGGAGGTGAAGAGAGACGTCTTGACTGGAGGTGGAGCTCTGGGGCATCATCTTATGAATCTGTGGATGAAACTGTCTGGGGAGGATGTGTGGGGGGAGAAGAGGAGACAGCCTAGGACACACCAACCTGTAAGGGACAAGGGGAGGAGGAGGAGCTGGAAAAAGAGACTGGGAGAGAGGGGTCAGAGGAGGGGGAGGCCGATTAGCAGATGAGACTTAGGGAGGCAGCCTTGAGGAGAAAAAGGCAGAATGGGAAGGGATGGGTCACCTGAAACCAGGAAGGATGGGGGCAGAAGCAGGAGGCTTTTGACCAAATCCTAGAGGCGGATGTGGCAGAGCTGGCCTAGGGCAATAGGGGGTCCCCCCCGCCGGGAGTGGTGGATGCCAAGGTTATTAACAGGCCGTGGGCTCCCCGCAGGCTGGGCCGAGGGGTGGTGGGTGAGAGTAAATGCTGTTGTCAAATAATCAGCGCACACAGAGATGTTCCATCTCTCCATGACGGCGTCTGTGACACCAGGCACAATCATTTGTCTTCTTAACAGTGCTCCCTCCTGAACTTCGAGCCCCTCAAGGTCAGGAACCATGAGCTGAGAACTGAATGACTTAGAGGAAGAGTGTCCCAGGGAGAGGAGGTGGATTTGACATGTTTTCAGGGACAGAAAGGAGGCCAGTGTGGCTGCAGAGCAGGGAGCCAGAGGCTGAACGGCACAAGGGGGGGTGGGGCAAACCTGTGGGGCCTGGAGGCCATCCAGGGTCAGGAGGCCATCCAGGGTCAGGAGGCCATCCAGGGTCAGGTGCCGGGCGGGGTGGGGAGGATCTTATTCTGGGTGCCCTGGGGAGCTTGTGGAGAGAGTTAAGCAGGGGAGCGACACCATCTGTTTTGAACGTTCCCTCTGGATGCCGAGTGGTGAAGAGACAGCAGTGGGGTGAGGCTGGACGCAGAGAAACTAGTTCAGGGGCTGCTGCGGTCATCCAGGAGGGAGGTCACGGGGCCACAGCAAGGTGGAGGCAGTGGGGATGGAGAGAAGGGGTCAGGTGCGGGGCGTGTTTTGGAGGTTGAGCTGATCAGCCTTGCAAATGGATTGGGTGTGGGAGGTGAGGGAAATGCCTCCTAGGTCCACCCCCGCATCTGGGTGGTCGGATGGGGAAGGGAGCTGGGCCACAGGGGTCCCCTCCTGGGGGCTGACAGGGGCATGGAGACAGGGCCTGGGTCTCTCAAATCCAGTGTGTCACGGGTTGACCACCGTTAGGAGAAGCCCAGCCTCCCTTGCAAGACAAGCCCCCGCCCTGGGTGGGAGGGGCGTGTGGACTGGCATCTCCCCTGGCTCCGGGGGTCTCCTTTCGAGATGTTCCTCACTGCGGCTCCCTGTGCAGTGCGCCCAGGGGCAGCCTTTCAAAGCCTTTCAAAGATGGGGTCCCAGTGTGGACACAGACTCTTCCCCGGACTCCCCTCAATCCCAATCCCAGCCTGGTTGTTTCCAGGAAAACCTTCCTAAACTTGAGGGAGGGACTCAGAGGTTACAAGCAGCTGATTGTGTTTTCTATGCTATACACTTCTTTGTAGATCTCAACTTTTCTAAGACTTTTATTGCTTTTTGAAAATTATCATTGTTCTTTGTAAAAACAATTGGAGAGTACAGATGAGTAGAATTGCACCCATAATCTCCCTCTCCCAGCAACAGTCACTCTTCACTGCTTGGTCTACGCTCACAGCAGTATAGAGTACTGGTGATGAGTAGGCTGTCTGTGTGCAAATCCTGAACCTTACTAGCTGTGTGACCTGGGATAATTTGGTTAACCTCTCTGTGCTTCAGTATCCTCACCCGTAAAAAGAAGATAATAGCAATGCCAAGGCCACAGAGTTGTTGTGGGGGTTAAATGAACTAATGTGTATAAAGCACTTAGGAATAGTGCCTAGCATGGTAAATTCTATGTAACTATTTGCTGTAACCATGTAAATATTTTTCCCAAAATGAAATTATATTGTGTGTTATTTTTAAAAGCCCTTTAAAACCTAACGTGTCCTGAGTATTTCCTGTATCATTAAACCTTCCTCAATACAGCGTTAATAGCTGAGTAGCATTGCATGGTATGAAAGAGCCATATTGCCGTATGGGTGGGGATGAGGTGGTTTTTTCTTTCCTCCCTCCCTTGATTAGGTTTCCTCCTCTTCCCTCTCTTCGTTCCCTCTTCTTCTTCCTCTTTTTCTTCTTTCTCTCTCTATCTCTCTGTCTCTCTCTGTCTTATAAATAACAATGTGACAAACATCTTCATGGCCAAATCTTAGAGCATATCCACATGCATTTTCTTAGGATAAATTCCTGGAAATTGGCAAGCTCAGTCAAAAGGACTTTAAAGACTTCATTTTTCAGCTTTTGAGATTAATCCATTGTTTCTGAGAGTTACATTTGGCCTGTGCTTTGCCATTCTTTGTTGCTGTGATTATTTCCTTCGAGGTGAACGAAACTCTCTGGCAATGCTCACTCACTGGCAGTCAACTCCCACCCACCTTACGTTTCCAAAGGTCATTTATTCACATGGCTCTGAATCCAACAGGTGCAACAGGTTATCAGTGAAAAGTCTTCCTCCTACTCCTGTCCCGCAGCCACCCAGCTCCCCGCTTTAGAAGGAGCCAGCATTATCATTGTCTTATAAATCCTTCTGGAAATATTTTATGTACATGCAAGAAAACATACCCCCACGCGCATATGATTTCCCCTTCCGTGGAAACGGGAGCTCTGTGCCATGTCTGTCACTCTCGACCTTTTGCTCGGCCTTGTGTCCGGCACACAGGGAAGGAGCTTCCTCAGTCTCTTCAGTGAGGGATTATATTGTCGTGCGCCCTGCAAGGGGCACTTTATCTAGTCAGTTTTCTGTTGGTGGGCATTTAGATTATTTCCAGTGTTTACGTGCACACATCATAGTGTGTCGCCTTTTTTTAAAAAGTCAACTTTTATTGAAGTATGACATACAGAAAACCACAGAAATCATACATCCACAGACCAAAGAAAATCACTACGAAATGAGCCTCCAGATCACAGGCCTCCCACCCCTTCTAGTCACTACCCCAAAGGCAACCACCATCCTAACTTTTAATCCTTTAGAGTAGTTTTGCCTGTTTTTTTTTTTTTTTGAGACAGAGTCTCACTCTTTTGCCGGGGCTAGAGTGAGTGCCACGGCGTCAGCCTAGCTCACAACAACCTCACACTCCCGGGCTCAAGCGATCCTCCTGCCTCAGCCTCCCAAGTAGCTGGGACTACAGGCACGCGCCACCATGCCTGGCTAATTTTTTCTATATATTTTTAGTTGTCCAATTAATTTCTTTCTATTTTTGGTAGAGATGGGGGTCTCGCTCTTGCTCAGGCTGGTCTCGAACTCCTGAGCTCAAACAATCCGCCCGCCTCGGCCTCCCGGAGAGCTAGGATTACAGGCGTGAGCCACCGCGCCAGGCCTGTTTTGCCTGTTTTTGAAATTTACATAAATGGAATCACACCTTTGCTCAACGTGATGGTCATGAGATTCATCCGAGTTGTCGCATGTAGCCACAGTTTGTCCATCTTTGTCACTGTGTACTATTCCATTGGATTAAATTGCACAGTTTATTTAGCTGTTATGCCACTAATAGATATTTGGGTTGTTTGCAGTTTGGACTGTGGATAAAGCTCCACGAACCTTGCAGCACATGTCTCTCGGTGAACGCATCTGCGCATCTGCGCGTTTCAGCTGGGTGTGCCCTGGGAAGAGGGTAGCTGGGCCAAGGGGGTGGTTTAGTGGGTTCAGTCCCAGCAGACACTGTGGAAACAGCTTTTTTGAGGCCGTGATACTCGTGCTGGATTGACTTCCAGGACCCGCCCCCTTTGAATTCATAGGCCTTTTCCTTCGCGTGCTGAGGAGGGTCCTGCTGCACAGGGACTTGTGGGTGGTGAGGGGCTGAAGGCTCCTTTTGGTAGCCTGTGCAGCCCCTCACTGTCCGCCAGGCCCCGGTGGCAGCGTGGTCTTCCGTCCGCTGAGGCCTGCTTCTCGCATCCTGCTGAGCTTCCATCTGCAGGGCCTGAATGAGAGGGACCCAGGTGAAGAAGCAGGAGGTGGCAGATAGGAGAGGCCACGTCAAGGGATAAGGGAGTGGGGCTCTCCGTACAGCCTGCTCAGGGACAGAAGGCCCTAGGCACACCCAGTCTGACCCCACAGTCATGGGTGGCAGCTGTGTGGTGTCACGCACAGGGGGCCACTGAGCACGTAAAGGGAGTGCCCAGCTTAGCGGGGGTCCCTTGAGGATGGAGTAACAGCATTTTAATGAAGCTCTGTTAAAATAGCTAAGCATAAAATGCATCATGAAAAAGCTTATATAAAGGCACATTTATGGTACAAGCATTAGAAAACAAAAGAAAACAAAAACCCAAGTATAAAGTATGTGTTCCCTTATTCTTTACCATGTGTTAGGCTCATCCTGGTTTCATTCCCTAAACTCAAGGATGCTTTTTTCTTTGAACCCTCCTTTGGTTTCTTAATTATTTCTTAAAATCTTAAGAGGATTCTGTAACCTGGAATGGATGGAATAGGATTTGGCATAATAATACTGTTTTTATTATGAAAGTAATAATATGTAGGTGTTAAACAGTTTTAATAGGATAGGAGGGCATTGAATGAAAAGTAAACATCTGCCTCCCTCTCCCAGGCCACTTCTCAGAGGCAACCCATTGTTAAGTTACTTGTGTATCCTTCTAGAAATATACATATATGTTTATAGAGACAGAGTCTCATTCTGTCACCCAGGCTGGAACTCTTGCACTCAAGCAACCTCTTACCTCAGCCTCTTGAGTAGCTGAGACTACAGGCATGGACCACCACACTTGGCTAATTTTTTTATCTGTTGTAGAGACAGGGTCTTGCTATGTTGTCTAGGCTGGTCTCAAACTGCTGGCCTCAAGCAATCCTCCCATGTCGGCCTCCTAAAGTGCTAGGACTATAGGTGTGAGTCACCGTGCCTGGCCCTTCTGGAAATATTTATAGACATGCAAGCTTATATACAGGCATACCTTGTTTTATTGCATTTTACTTTATTGTGCTTCACAGATGTTGCATTTTTTTACAAACTGAAGGTTTGTGGCAACCCTGCGTGGAGCAAGTCTATCAGCACCATTTCCCCAATGGCGTGTGCTTGCTTTGTGTCTCTGTGTCATGTTTTGGGAATTGTCATAATATTTCAAACTTTTTAATTATTATTATATTTTTTACAGTGATCTCTTATCGATGATCTTTGATGTTACTGTTGTAATTGTTTTGGGGCACCATGATCTGTGCCCATTTAAGATGGCGAACTTAATAAATCTGTGTGTGTTCTGACTGCTCCACTCACTGTCTGTTCCCCATCCCTCTCCCTCCTCTCAAGCCTCCCTGCTCCCTGAGATACAACAATATTAAGATTAGGCAAAGTCAATGGCCTTTAAGTGTTCAAGTGAAAGGAAGAGTCACACATCTCTCACTTTGAATCAAAGTCTAGAAACGATTCAGCTTAGTGAGGAAGCCATGTTGAAAACCAAGCTAGGCTGAAAGCTAGGCCTCTTGCACCAAACAGCTAGCCAAATTATGAATGCAAAGAAGAATTCTTGAAGGAAATTAAAGTGCAACTCCAGTGAACATGTGAAGGAGAAAGTGAAACAGCCTCATTGCTGATACAGAGAAAGTTTTAGTGGTTTGGATGGAAAATCAAACCAGCCACAACATTTCCTAAACCCAAAGTCTAATCCGGAGCAAAGCCCTAACTCTCTTCAGTTCTATGAAGGCTGAGAGAGGTGAGGATGCTACAGAAGAAACATAAGAAGCTGGCAGAGGTTTAAGGAAAGAAGCCATCACCATAACATAAACGTGCAAGGTGAAGCAGCAAGTGCTGATGAAGAAACTGTAGCAAGTTATCAGAAGGCCTATTAAGGTAACGGATGAAGGTGGCCACACTAAACAGATTTTCCATGTAGACAAAGCAGCCTTCTATTGGAAGGAGGTGCCATCTAGAACTTAACAGCTAGAGAGGAGAAGTCAATGCCTGGCTTCAAAGCTTCAAAGCATAGGCTGACTCTCTTGTTAGTGGCTATTGCAGCTGGTGACTTTAAGTTGAAGCCAATGCTCTTTACCATTCTGAGAAATCCTGGGGTCCATAAGAATTATGCGAATTCTACTCTGCCTGTGCTCTATAAATGGAACAAGAAAGTCTGGACGATGGCTCATTTGTTTATGTCATGATTTACTGAATATTTTAAGCCCACTATTGAGACTTCCCAGAAAAAAGATTCCCTTCAAAATACTACCGCTCATTGACAATGAACCTAGTCACCTAGTTAAGAGCTCTGCTGGGGCCAGGCATGGTGGCTTACACTTGTAATCCTAGCACTTTGGGAGGCCAAGGCTGGAGGATTGCTTGAGGCCAGGAGCTTGAGACCAGCCTGAGCAAGAGCGAGACCCTGTCTCTACAAAAAAACAGAAAAATTAGCCGGGCATGGTGGCACATGCCTATAGTCGCAGCTAGTCAAGAGGCTGAGGCAGTGGGATTGCTTGAGTCCAGGAGTTTGAGGTTGCAGTGAGCTATGATGATCCCACTGCACTCCAGCCTGGGTGACAGAGCAAGACTCTGTCTTCAGAAAAAAAATAAAATAAAAACCTCTGTTGAAAATATACAAGAGATTAATGTTTTTTTCATGCCTGCTAACACAGTTTCCATTCTGCAGCTCATGGATCAAGGAGTAATTTCAACTTTCAAGTCTTACTATTTAAGAACACATTTCATAAGGCTATAGCTGCTGTAGACAGTGATTCCTCTGATGGATCTGGGCAAAGTATATTGAAAACCTTCTGGATAGGATTCACCAAATTAGATGTCATTAAGAAGATTTGTGGTTCATGGGAGGAGGTCAAAATATCAACATTAATAGGAGTTTGGAAGAAGTTGATTCCAACCATTGTGCGTGACTTTGAGGGGCTCAAGACTTCAGTGGAGGAAGGAACTGCAGGTGTAGTGGAAATAGCAAGAGAACTAGCGTTAGAAGTAGAGTCTGAAGATGTGACCGAATTGCTGCAATCTCATGATCAACTTGAGCAGGTGAGGAGTTTCTTCTTACGGGTGAGCAAAGAAAGTGGTTTCTTGGCATGAAATCTCCTCCTGGTGATGACGCTGTGAACATTGTTGAAATGACAACAAAGAATTTAGAAGATAATATAAGCTTAGTTCATAAAGCAGTGGCAGAGTTTGAGAGAGCTGATTCCTATTTTGAAAGACGTTCTACTGTGGGTATGATGCTATCAAACAGCGTGGCATGCTACAGAGAAATCTTTTGTGAAAGGAAGAGTCAATTGATGTGGCAAAGTTTATTGTCTTCTTTTAAGAAATTGCCACAATGACCCCAGCCTTCAGCAGCCACCACTCTGATCACTCAGCAGCCATCAACATCAAGGCAAGACCAAGATTGCTACCTGCTGAAGGCCAGATGATTGTTAACATTTTTTAGCAATAAAGTATTTTTA
>NW_012134636.1:1596695-1600097 GCF_000956105.1 Propithecus coquereli | reverse complement strand
AGTAGCTAAATTAATTTCAGACAGAGTAGACTTCAGAGCAAAGAAAGTTATCAAGGATAAAGAGGCATTACTAAATGATAAAGGGGTCAGTTCTCCAAGAGATACTACAATCCCCAATGTGCATGTGCCTAATAACAGAATGTCAAAATACATGGGGCAAAAACCGATGCTATTGCAAAGAGAAGTAGATTAGTCTACGATTGTATAATAGTTGAAGACTTCAACACCCCTGTTTTGGAAGTTGACAGATCCAGCGGGCAGAAAATCAGTAAGGACATAGTTGAATTCAACAACACCATTATTCAAATGCATACAATGTACATCTACAGATTACTTTATCAACAACAGCGGGATACACATTGTTTTCAAGCTCGCATGGAATATTTACCAAGACAGACTACATTCTTGATCAAAAACTACACCTTAACAAATCTAAAAAACAAATCATACAATGTCTGTTTTCAGAACACAATGGAATTAAACTAGAAATCAATGACAGAAAGACAGCTGGAAAATACCAAAATACTTGGAGATTAAACAACACACTTTTAAATAACACATGGATCAAAGAAGAAATCTTAAGAGAAACTTTTAAATATTTTGAATAAAATGAAAATGAGAACACAACTTACCAAAGTTTATGTGATATCATGAAAATGGTGCTTAGAAAGAAATTTATAGCATTGAACACATATATTAGAAAAGAAGAAAGATCTAAAATCAGTCATCTAAGCTTTCATATTAGGAAGCTAGAAAAAGAAGAGACAATTAAATCCAAAGTAAGCAGCAGAAGAAAAATAATAAAAATTAGAACACAAATCATCTGAATTGAAAACAGGAAATCAATAAAGAAAAGCAGCAAAACCAAAAGCTGGTTCTTTGAAAAGATCAATAAAATCAATAAGCATCTACCCACTATAATAAGGAGTGGGGGACAGAGGGCACCAGATGAAATGGACCAATTCCCTGAGAGATACGATCTGCCAAAACTCACACAAAAAGAAATAAGCAATCTGAATAGGCCTATATTTATTAAAGAAATTGAATCAGTAATTAATAACCTTCCAAAACAGAAAGCACCAGACCCAGATGGGTTTACTGGTGAATTCTACCAAACATTCAAGGAAGAAATTGTACTAATTCTCTACATTCTCTTTCAGAAAATAGAAGCAGAGAGAATACTTCCTAACTCATTTTATGAGGCTAGGATTATCCTAATACCATAACCAGACAAGGACATTACAAGGAAAGGTAACTACAGACCAATATCTCTCATGAACATAGATGCAAAATCCTCTACCAAACATTAGCAAATGGAATCCAACAATGTATAAAAAGAAGACACATCATGACCAGTTGGGATTTATCCCAGGTATGCCAGGCTGGTTCAGCATTAGAAAATCAACTAATGTAATCCCTCACATTAACAGTTAAAGAAGAAAAATCACATTATTATATCACTAGATGCAGAAAAATCCTGTGACAAAATCCAACAGGTATTCAAGGTAAAAACTCCAGTAAACTAGGAATAGAGGGGAAATTCCTCAACTTGATAAAATACATCTACTTTTAAAAACCTGCATCTGACACAAGTGAGTGACTCAGCTTTGACTGTGGTGACCAGGGTGGTGAAGGCAGCAGTGGCAGCCACAGCTCTGGGGTTTGTGTCTCAGGGTGTGTAGGCCACCACTGTTGCTTGGGCTTGGTATGTATAGATGGCTGGTTAGGATTCTTGGCACCATTTTCCATTTCTGCAACCATTTGGTGCCCCCTGCCTGATGTCTTCCTAAAGAGGCAGTGCTCAAACAGCATTCTGTTTTCTGAAGTGAACACTGATGAAATACCAGCCAAAAGACCAAGATTAGATTGCTTTATTCACTGTGTGAAAAACAGTCCCTGCAATGCCGCCAGCTTATTTGGATTCCCATTCCAGCTGATCACAAAGCTCCTGTAACTTCTGCTTGTAATGGAACATGCAATGTCGCCCCTTCCGGGAGAGGTTCTGGACCTTGGAACAACATGACGAAACTGGGAAATAAATCTCCTGATGGAATTAGTGACTATCCAAAGATCAGAGCGATAGTAACCCTGGTTCAGCCATGTATAGTCCTGTCTTCTGTTGGTTTTACTTTGAACTCAGGAGGCTATAATAGACGAACAAGTGGCTATCACCATAGCAAAGGCAATCCGGAGAGTTCTTAATGTGGAAACTTCAGGAACAGGCTGTAACAGAGATAATTTCTGATCCTCCATTGTTCTATGGAGAAGGATGTTCAAAAAGAGGAAAGAGAAGTACCAAAGGTTATTGGAACAACTAAATAAGGTGGTCATTGAAACTCTTGTCTCTCCTGTGACTTCAAATCATCACAGGAGTTCAAAGGGGAAATTTTCTGATACAGAGAAGATGGTTGGAATCAAACTTGAAAATGAAAGTAAGAGGGGACACCAGCTGAAGCCTGCCCTATCAGAAGAAGTCAGCCCAACTCAGCCTGCACAGTGGAAGCAATGACTTACTCAGGCGGAAAGTGTCAATATTTGAGACAAAGGGAAAAATTGCTCAGGCAAAGAGAGGGATAGAAAAGCAGATGATCTTCTTGAACTTACAGAGGACATGGAAAAGGAAATCAGTAATGCTCTAGGTCATGGCTCAGAGGATGAGATCCTATGTAGAGCTTTCAAATTTTGAATTACTTAGGGTGCTATCTAGAGCTTAAAGAACTGTCACTGGCTCAATGATGAAGTCATTACTTTTACATTAATCTTGTGGTGGAAAGAAATAAAAAGCAAGGCTATCCAATACTTCATGTGTTCAGTAGTTTCCTCTATCCTAAATTGAAATGTGGTGGTTACTAAGCAGTGAAATTTTACCCAAAGGGGGTAAATTTCGTTGAACAAGAAGTTATTCTGGTGCTTATTCATTGGAAGGTACAATGGAGCCTGATGGTGATAAACCTAAGAAAAAAGTGTCTTAAATATCTGGATTCTATGGGACAAAAGGGCCAACGGATCTGTGAATTTCTCCTTCAGTATTTACAGGATGAATGTAAGACCAAAAGAAATATTGATCTCAGTCTTTTAGAGTGGACCCGCTATAACATGAAGACACATGAGATTCCTCAACAGTTGAATGAGAGTAATTGTGAAATGTTTACTTATAAATATGTAGATTATATCTCTAGGGAAAAATTTGTTACGTTTACTCAGCAACCAGATGCCTCTCTTCAGGAAGGTGTGGGAAATCCTTCATCAGCAGTTGCTGTGAGGATGTCCCACCTGGTCCCTCTGGCTGCTGATGGTTCTTTCACGGATATTTCCATATACCTTATCCGTCGTGAGTCAAAAAGTCCCTGCATCACTTCTGTTCTCTCACAGGTACTGAACTGTCAAAAGTACATGAAGGGC
>NW_012134636.1:1595357-1596645 GCF_000956105.1 Propithecus coquereli | reverse complement strand
AGATTCTCATGGTGAATATTGGAGAAAAATCCCCTCATACTTCCTACAGGAGGAGGGGGAAAGGAAGAATTTTGAAAGATGCTGGAGCACTCTGTTCTTCTTAACAAGGCCTGTCCTCGGGAGAAACTGTGTGACCAGAGCTTCATCTCCTGGAGTCTTATCAGGACCTAACTGACCTGGGGAAAGGGAAATACCCAACTCCAGCTGGCTCTAGCCATCCTACCCCACTGAGGAGGGCGAGGAAAAAAACCCAGCAAGTGAGAAGTACTTGCGAAGTTCACAGTCCAGGGTCAAAGGGTCACGAAAAGATTGAGCCCTAATCATAGGACTGGAGAATGCTTCCCCGCTCCACATCTTACCACCACATCCTTAAAGTCCTCTTCACAGCAGTTCCTTGACACCGGACATTATTTCCAGCTAGCAAGGAAAAACTACAAGGTACACTAACAGATGAAAATACAATTTTAAGAGACAGAGCAAGCATCAGAACTAGACTCAATTATACTGGAGACGTTGGAATTATCAGACCAGAAATTTAAAACAATTATGCTTAATATGCAAGCACTCTAATTAGTAAATCAGTATGCAAGAACAGATGGGCAGTGTAAACAAAGAGATCAAAATTCTAAGAAAGGACCAAAAAATAAATTCTAGAGATCAAAAACAGCTAACAGAAATGAAGAATGCCTTTGATGGTCTTTTTAGTAGACTGGGAGGGCTGAAGAAAGGATCTTTGAGTTTGAGGATATCTCAATAGAAACCTCCAAAACTGAAAAGCAAAGAGAAAAAGAGTGAGAAAGAAAAGAAAAGAAACAAACAAAACAAAACAGAATATTCAAGATCTGAGGGACAGCTAAAAAAAAGGTGGAACATAAGCATATTTAGAATACCAGAAGGAGAAGAAAGAAAGGAACGGAAGAAATATTTGAAACAATAACTCAGAGGCCAGGGATGGTGGCACACCATGTAGCTATGATGATGCCACTGTACTAGAATCTGGCCCTGGGTGACAGAGTGAGGCCCTGTCTCAAAAAAAAACACAAAAACCCCAAAACAAAACAAACCTGAGAATTTCCCCAAATTAATGTCAGACACCAAACCACAGATCCAGGAAGCTCACAGAACAGCAAGCAGGGTAAATATCAAAAAATGAAACAAAACAGAACAGAACCCTACACCTAGGTATATCATATTCGAATTAGAGAAAATCCAAGATAATGAAAAAATTCTGAAAGAAGTCAGAAAAAATACCCAAACACCATACATACACACACACGCGCGTATATAT
>NW_012134636.1:1571829-1590701 GCF_000956105.1 Propithecus coquereli | reverse complement strand
AATATTTATGTATAAATCTAATAAAATATGTACAAGATTTATATGAGAAAAACTATGAAACTCTGATGTTTATAGCGGCTTTATTCATAATTGCCAAAAGTTGGGAGCAACCAAGATGTCCTTCAGTAGATGAAATTTTGGCACATTCAGAAAATGGAATATTCTTGAGCACTAAAAAGAAGTGAGCTATGATGCCATGAAAAAATATGGAGGAAACATAAATGCCCATCACTAAATGAAAAGTGAAAAAAGCCCTGTCTGAAAGGTCTACATAATGTATGATTCCAATTATACGACATTCTGGAAAAGGCAAACTACGGGGACAGTTAAAAGATCAGTGGTTGCCAGGGTGAGGGGGAGGGAGGGATAAATAGGCAGAGCACAGAGGGGCAATGAAACTATTCCCTATGACACTACAATGGTGGATAAATGCCATTATACTTTTGTCTAAACCCATAGAATGTACAACCCCAAGAATGAATCCTAATGTAAACTATGGACTTGGGTGATAATGACGGGTCAATGTTGGTTCATCAATTTTAAGAAACATATCACTATATTGGGGGATGTTGAAAGTGGGGGAGGCTGTGCGTGTGTGGGGGCAGGAAGTCTTTGGGAAATCTTTGAACTTTCTGTTTAATTTTGCTGTGAACGTAAAACTGCTCTACAAAATAAAGTCTATTAAAAATAGATGGGATTGTACTATATACAGCATTTTGTACCTTTATATCCTTTTTATTTCTTAATATATCTTACAAGATTTTCCATGATAACTTATACGATTGTACCCCATTGACTTTTAATGGCTTAGTGGTATTCCATGGCATGGATACACCATAACTTATTTAACCAGTTCCCTCTTAATAGACATATATTTTTGGCCTTGTGTTATAAAGATGCTAGTGCAGTGAACCCCCTTCTATACATCTTTGTGTATATGCACAAGTATAGCCATAGGATGAAGTTTACTCAAGGTGGTGGTGTATCTGAAAAAAAAAGGGGAAAAGATCAAGTTGAGTCAAGTGGTAAGTGCGTTTCCAGGCATGCACATGCCCCCTTCATGCCCCCAGCCAGTGGAGACCTACTACCATTACAGTTGCTAGTGGTTGTGTACTCAGTCTACTTCATGGCCTTGAGAAATAGGTATCCTCATTCCAATGATTATAAAACTGAGGTTCAGAGTGGTGAAGGGACTTTCTCAGTGACACACAGTTAAAGGTTTTGTTCCCAGTAAATATACATGATACAAAATTCAAAAGAAATGAAACATTATTATATCAGTTAGGACTAGGTTTGGCTGCATGTGATAGGAAAACCCAAAATAATTGTGGTTCAGAGCCCTAAGGTTCTAGTCCCTTATGTGAAATAATTTTGCAAGAGTTAGGCTGTCCAGATCTCTTTGGTAGCTCCTGGTAGCTCATTAGCAACTCCCAGCTTTCTGCTCCACCACTCCCGGGTCGTGGCCCTTATCATCATTGTTGAAAATGGCTGCTAGCTTCTTAGCCATCACATCTGCATTCCAGGCAGCAGGATGGAGAAAGGGATGAAGACAAGGGGAAAAGAGCACACTGTAGCATACTTATAAATCTGTTTGTATAAAGTTAGTGCCTTGAAGCACATACCTCATCTGCATGTATTTTTGCTTAGTCATGTGGTCACATATAGCTGCAAGGGAGGTTGGAAAATATTCTTTTTTCTCTATAGTCAAAGTCTTAGCTAAAAATTCGAGATTCTAATAATAAGGAAGAAGGGATGAATAGATACCATAGGAAACTATTTGTCTCTGCCATTGTTACGTGGTAAAAAATATGCATACCTCCTTCCCGATGCAGCCACCATTACAGTTCTTAAATATCTGGAAAAAGTCTTAATTCTTTTGTCCAAGATTTTTTTACAGTGGTTTTTTTTTTTTAGGAGATAGGGTCTTGCTCTGTTGCCCAGCTGAAGTACAGTGATATGATGATAGCTCACTCTAACCTTGAACTCCTGGGCTCAGGCAATCCACCTGCCTCAGCCTCCTGAGTAGCTGGGATTATGGGTATGTACCACCATGTCCAGCAAATTTTTTAAGGTTATTTGTTGTAGAGACGAGGTCTCACTATGTTGCTCAGGCTAGTCTTGAACTCCTGGCCTCAAGCGATCCTCCCATCTCAGTCTCCCAAAATTCTGGGATTACAGGTGTGAGCCACTGCACCCAGCCACTGCACTGTGCCAAGAGTCACCATGACCTGCCCTCACTCCATCCTTAGGAATTTGCCATGCTACTTCTCATCTCTCATTTGATTCTCATAAAAGGTCTGTGAAATGGGTTGGGCAGATGTCATGATCCTCCTTTGACAAATGAAGAAATTAAGGCCCAGAGAGGCAAAAAAAAGGCTAAAATTGCAGTGTAAAGGGTAGAGTTGAGCCTGTTGTGGAGGCGGGACAAAGTGGGACATGTTTCTCAATTATGGGACACAGGCAGGATGGCATCCGGCAGCCAGTGGTGAGCACAGTGCTCCATTTCCAATTTATTTCGTAATTGCAAGGGGAAAGTCTCAGTTTGGTGCTAATACGTCTTTAACTCCTCTCGTTCTTACTAACAGGTCTTTTAAACAAAGGGATCAGCCCTTGGCTCAGAGCAATTGGTAGGCAAAGTGTCTAGCTAGCATCTGAGAACATTGTTTTGATTTCATTATACTTACATTTAGTGTCTTTCTATTTATGGCAAATAATCCTGGTTTCCTTTTCTTTGAAAGTGATTTAAATTTGCTTTTTTAGTATATGTACCTAACTTAAAAAGTAAGTTTATTCAAAGAAAAACATCAAGTAAGGACCTAAGTTTGAGTACAGATCCCACCACTTACTAGCTGTGTGACATTGGATAAAATACTTGGTTCCTTTGAGCCTCAGTTTCCTCATCTATAAAACGAGGGTGACGTTGTTTTCCCACTTCATGGATTTTTTATAGGAATAAATGAGATAACAAATGTCAGGAGCTCAGCACCCTGAAGAGTTAAGCACTCGGTGCTATTTTTTAACATTATTATCACATTATTAATAATAGTATTCTTCATCTTAATTTTGTCATAACAACTCCCGGCTGCTTGGAGCAGGGAAAGTCAGCGGACTTTGGGGTAACTGAATGGAGATGCCCATCCTAGGGCCCTGGCCCCTACACCAGTTGTTCTCACCAGGAAAAATCCTCCCCCCAGGGGACATGTGGCAATGTCTGGAGACTTTGTATTATTATGACTAGGGGAGGTGGTGCCACTGGCATGTGGTGGGTTGAGGCCAGGGACGATGCTAAATATCCCACGCGCCCGGGACAGCCCCCACCATGAAGACTTACTTACCTGGCCTGAATGTCAGAAGCACTGAGGCTGAGGAACCTTGTCCCACGCTGTAGCCTGCACCCCTGCCTGTGCCCCAGCAGCAGCTGGCTCTTCCACCAGCTCATTATTTCCAAAAGAGGCTTGAACTTGGAATGCAATTACCTCAGCCTCAGTTTCTTCATCCAGCAAATGGGAATGCTGAAGCCTGCCTTGTCCATAGGCATTCTGTCTCCTCATGGGGAGTTTCTTGGGCACTTCTCTGCCCTAAACTATCCCCGCTGGTCTCTTCCTCTCTTCCCTCAGGACCAGGGAAACCCAGCTGATTGGCTTTTCTCTATTTGTTTGACCTCTGGGTGTTTCTCATTCCCAGGGTGGCCTCTGGGACCTCATAGCCACCATCTGAAACCCTGCAGAGCAAAGGAGGCAGAGTTACTGTCCCAGCCTTCTCTGACCACGCCTGTCATTTTGGGTCTCAGCTCCTAGTCTGTTACCCTTGGGGCACTCCTTGGCATGTCTAACTATTCTGTGTGTTGACTTGTTGATTTCATTCCTCCCCACGTGCCTCTGCTCTTGAGGACAGACACCATACCTGCCTGTGTCCCCAGCACGCTGCACAGTGCCTGGCACATTACAGGCACTCAGAAATTTGTGTGTGGAATGGAGGAAGGGAGAGGCAGAAACAGAGTGGGCAGGGTGAGGGGATAGACACAGAGAAGGGAGAAAGGGGAGGAAAGCAATAGAGATGCTGGGAGAGCTAAACAAAGGGGAAAAGGGAGGGTGGAGACAGATTCGAGCACAATGTAGGGAGGGGAGAGACAGACACAGGCAGAGGGGAAGAGACAGATGCAAAGAAAGATGAACAGGGTGGAGAAGACACGAGAAAGGAATGGAGACACAGGCAGAGAGAGACAGGCAGAGAGAGCGTGCAGGCGCAGTGCAAAGGGAAGAAAACCTCACTGAGGCCTCAGTGCCCGGGTTGCGGAGGGGAGTGGGGCCGCCCGCAGGAGCCGGGAGCCACCGTCTAGGAGCGCGGGATACAGCGCTGTTTCCATGGAGACGGGGATGCCTTCCCCAGGCTCTTCCCCACCCCTGCCTCCAGCTGGAGACATAGAGCCCGGGATGGGAAGGCGGCAGCATACCCGCCTGGGGAAGGGCCCTTGGGACGCCGAGATCACTCCTTTCCCTTGCCCCATCTTGGGCGTTTGACCCTCCTCCTCCTCCAGATAGGGTCCCGGAGGCTTTGGCAAGGGGTAGGAATAGGCGGCTCCTCATCCTCTTACCGCCCTGTTAAGGCTGGAGCGCGCCCGGCGCAGTGCGAAGTCTTCTCTTCAGTTTGCGCAGCGCTCACATTGCCATATCCAGCCTGCGGTTTCCGCTTAGCTCCCGACGTGCCTCTGCACGCGGGTGTCTGATGGGCATCTTCAAATGGTCGAATTCTTTAACTCGCCCAGCTCATTCCCGCCCCAGGGCTTTTGCATTTGCCGTTCCCTTTGCCTGGAACCCTTTCCCCAGCCCTTAAGCAGTGGTAGCGGTGGAGAGGCGGGAAGCCCAGCTCTGGCGCGTGTGTGGCCGCAGCGCAGCATCTGGATGAGGGGCGGCACTGGGGGCGGGGGGCAGGACTGGGGGACATCCTGCGGCGTCACGCTGGGGAGGGGCCCCTCCGCTGGAGGCCGGAGGAGTCTGGGGCCTAAAGCGCACGCCCTCTGACGGTGGCTGTGGTAGGGAGCCGGCGAAACCCAGGGCCCCTTCCCACCCTGGGGCTAGACAGGACATAGGGACAGTGGGCAGAACTGACTGCCACCCGCCGTGTGCCATAGCTGTCATCTAAAACCCAGGTTAAGCACCCTGTAGCCCTGGCGCGGGTCAAGGTCCCCACAGTTCCAACCAGAGCCCCGTGGAACCTTCAGGACTCAGACATGTCAACCCCGACTCAGGCAGACATTGGGAGGCCACCTCCAGCCCGCAGCCGGGGTCAGGGTCCGCAGCCCTGGTCGGAGCTCCGCAGCAGGGAAGGCCCGGAGTCCGGGTGGTTCTGCTGGGCCTGCGACGCCGCGTGCGCTCCTTCGGAGCCGCTCCCGGTTACCGCAGGGACGCAGCGTGCTGATTGGCTGAGGCTCGCGGGGACGCAGCGTGCTGATTGGCTGAGGCTCGCGGGGACGCAGCGTGCTGATTGGCTGAGGCTCGCGGGCGCGTTTGCTAGAGGCGGGTCGCTAAACCCGCAGGGACAGGATGCTGCCTAGGGCATTCATTCCCAAGGCCCTTCTTGGCCTGCCTCTTCTCCCTTTCTCTGTCTCTGCCCTCACCTGAAACCACCTTCCCCATTATTTTCTTATTTGTGTAATGATTATTTTTCTCGTTATGACTAGTTTTGATAATATCAGCCAAGATTTATCCGGGACTTACTGTGCCAAGCACTTTACATTTGCTGCCTTCTGTTATCTTTGCCACCACGAGAGGATGCCATCATTGTCCCCATTTTACAGATGAGGAAACTGAGGCTCAAAGGTGAAGGAATTCGCTCAGAGTCACACATCTAGAAAATCGCCGAGCTCCAGCCTTCTTAATGCTATAATGTACCTGTCCCCCGCTACACACAAGCTCCCTGAGGCTGGAATCCAAGTCCCTCCCCCCCATACAGACACACACGCCGGGCTAGTGCCTGGCACGCGGAATGCCCTCAGTGCTACCTGAGTGAGCGCCTGGCACTGTGCTTGGTGTCCTACAGGCATTGCGTCATTTAATCCCGGTTCCACCCGTGAGGTAAGTACTGTGGTGTTCATTGCACAGAAACGGGCCCATTTGGGCTCGGCAGCACCCCCCAAATCATACAGCTGAGCGAGGGGAAGGACCGGGCTGAGCCCTGTGGCTGGCACTGCACGGCGTGTGCTCCGAGCGCAGTGCTCACCCGCGGGCACGAGAGCGAGCTTCCAGCGCCTCGAATGGAAGGAAAATGGCGCCCGACAAACATCAGGTGACTGGATGAGAAAAACAGGGAAGAACGGTCAGGTTGGGAGAGAGAAAACATGGCCGGGATGCCAGAGGGAGCTGAAGGCGGTGGCTGTGCTTTGCTATTTTCTCATATTTCCCGCAGGGCTTCCCGGAGGAAGAGTTGATTTGATGGTGGAGAAAGGGCATTGAGGGTTCCAGAAAGTTTCTGTTGCTGGAGCAGGAGGCCCATCCCAGACCCTTGCGTGTCTGTGTGTCTGTCTTTGTCTCCTCCCCCCGCCCCGGAAGTGGTTTGGGAGCCCTTGGTTGGGTTGGTGGGCGGGGCGGGGGTGCCGGGGCCCAGACTGAAGGGGATTCCGTGCCCTTGGACGCCAGGGAGTATTGTTCTCTTCTTCCTTCCTTCCTTCCCTCCTGACCGCGGCGGTGGGCCCGGCGCGCGCCCCTCAGCTCTGTGCCTCGTCCTGGGCTGCATGATCTTCCCTGACGGCTGGGACGCCGAGACGATCCGAGACATGTGCGGGGCCAAGACGGGGAAGTACTCCCTGGGGGACTGTTCCGTGCGCTGGGCGTACATCCTGGCCATCATCGGCATCCTCAACGCCCTCATCCTCTCCTTCCTCGCCTTCGTGCTGGGCAACCGGCAAACAGACCTGCTGCAGGAGGAGCTCAAACCGGAGAACAAAGGCGAGTGGGCGCTGCGGGCAGGAGGGTGGCTGCCCGTGGGGCTGGACATTTAATCAAATAAATAAAAGTAATAAAAGGGATGCAAAAATCGGACACCTAACAGACCTTTTAAACAATTTGACATTCTCCCTCAAATCTGAGCATTTGCACACCTATGACCCAGCAAACTCACCTTGGAGTACACACTCATGAGAAATGTGTAAAAATGCGGGTGGCAGCAGGGTCACTACAGCAAACAACTACGAACAACCTAAATGGCCTTCGGCAGAAGGATGGATAAATAAACGGTGGTATGTTCACATCACAGAGCAGGTGCAACTGTGAAAATGAATGCACTTCAGTTAACTGTAACAGAGTGGCTGCATCTTGACAACATAATACCAAGAAGGGGGAAAAAATCAAGTTCCAGAAGATGACAGTGATATATTTATTGAGCTTGAAAACAAGCAAAACTAAGCAATGTATTGTTTAAACATACATGTAGTATGTTTCAATATAGTAGTACTATACATATTTTTAAAGCAATGATAAATAGGTGGGATGGTGGTCATCTGTGGTTGGGATGGAAGGGGAGGAAGTCAGCACTATGAGCTGGGGACACAGGCATATGCAAATTATCAGTAAGGTTAATAGTTCTTGAATGGTGAGTTCACTGGTGTTCATTACCATGTGCTTTATACTTGGTATATTACATATAAACTTTTGCATATATCAAGTAGCATTAAAATACAATAAAGAAAATATTACATATAAGGCCAGAGTTTCAGGGGTATTGCTGTTACCAGACACTTTTCTATACATCCACACACATTATTATAAGATGAAGGAAGGGTAGTTTATTGAACTATTCTCCTTTCAGGGGCTATTAGGGAGGTTTCCAGGTTTTGCCTATCACTGACAATGCTACGATGAACATCTCTGTGGTGGCTTCTCATACACATGTGCAAGTGTTTCTTGATGTCTTTCCGGAAGGGAAATTGCATGCTTAAAGCTGCAATGATAGGGCCAGACTCCTTTCCAAAAGGGTGTTGCCTCACAGAGTCTTCTGACCCAGAGGCCACCCTGCCCCCAGAGCAAGGAGAGACACTGCATCAGTGGATGCTTGTCTGTCTGGGTGTGCATTCTTTACTTTGAGAGATGGGAGATGTAATCTTCAGAGTCACAGCCTTCCTTGAGCATATTAGCATATTAGCATTGCTGGATCTATGTTTTGCACTTTAATTATATTTGTCTCTTGAAGTCTCTCGCCTATAAAATGGGAATAATGGCAGTGAGAATTAAATGCAATAATGTATGAGCTGTGTAATCTCATTTGGCAGGAGGTAGTTTACGATTGCGGTTGAACTCTTAGACTGCGAAGGCAGATTGTCTGTAGTGGAAGCAGGTTGAGCTCAGAAATTACTTAACCTTCAGCTTCAGTTTCCTGCACTTGCTGAAATGAAGCTGGCGAGAATAATACCACCTCCCAGGGCTGTCATGTGCCTGTTAACGTGGCAAGCTTGGTCTCGCACATGGTGAATGCTCAAAGTTGTCAGTCCTCCCAACTCCCCTCCAGGCAGGCACTGAGACCACATTTTACAAATGAGAAAGAAAGTCCAGGTTCAGAGAGCTCCAGGAACTTCCCCAAGGTGATGTAAGCAGGATTTGAAGCCAAGTCCAAGTCCAAAGCCCAAGCTCCTGCTCACTGTCATGCTGCCAGTCTTAGCCTCGTGAGGCCAGAGATTTCCTGCCCCTTTCTGGCCCCCCTGGGATGCTGGTCTGCTAACCTACACTCAGAGGCCCCATCTGACAGAGCCCCGCAGACCCGTGGGTTTCTGTGGTCTTGGTGTGAGGACAGCGCCTGCCCTCTGGTGGCAGCTTCCGGAAGTGCAAGACTAAGACTGCTATGTGGCCTTTCTCAAGAAGGCTGGGGGATGTGACTGCTGTGAGGTGCCGCCCACTCAGCGCCCTTCCGTCTCTCCCTACAGCCACCTAACAACTCAGTGTTAAAAGGTGATGTCATTAAAGCTCACTTATAGAGCAGGAGAGAAATAAAAGGCGATGTAAGGGAGCCTCACTCTGCCTTCCTGCCCTGGGGATTCAAGATGAGTGAGCTGGGCAGTTCAGTTTGGAGCCAAAGACCTCTGGAACAAAAATAATAAAACAGACTGGTACCATTTGCAGCATATACTATGTGCCGACACTGTACCAAGTCAGTGGCTGACATGATTTGTCTCTTTTTGACTCTTCAGAGTTTCCCCGTGAAGTGGTCGTCCCCATTTTACAGATTAGGACATTGGGGCTCAGAGAGGTGGAATGGCTTGCTCAAGACCACCCTGAGGGGCAGAGGCTTGGTTGGGATTTCTGAGCCTGTGCAGCTCCCACTTCTGCCCACTTTTCCCCTGGGGAAGTCCAAAGGGAGCCCTGATGCCCCGGAGGTCTCTGACTTTCTCCAATTCTCTCTCTCTCTTAGATTTTGTGGGCTCTACAGTAAGCTCTGTGTTGCGGCCAGGGGGTGATGTCTCTGGATGGGGAGTCCTCCCCTGCCCCGTGGCTCACTCACAGGGACCCTGAAGGCCAGGACCACAGCCCAGGAATTGGCCTGACCTCAGCTTGTCCTGTTTCCTGCCCTCTCATCTCCTCCATTCAAGATCCGAGGGAAGACCTTGATCTCAGACTGACTTCTCACCTGCTACCGGCCTGCCAGCTCCAGGCTTTGAAGAGAGGATGGGGCTGGGATGCAGCCTCGGGGAGGGGAGAGGCCCTCCAGCCCCTGGGAGAGCCTGATTCTGGCTACTCCCTCAATTGGGAGCCCATTTTGCCCTGGTCCGCTGGGCTTCTTTGCCCTCCAGACTGGCCTGGGGGGCCCCTGCACGTCCCCAGGGGAGGGAGGAGCCTGTGGTTCCCAGCCCCTGGGTCTGGAGGGCTGCTGCCTGGCTGTATCCTTGGCCTCCTCTGGTTCCTGCCTCCTCCAGAAATTTATTCTAGCTACTGCCCCAGGATGGGCCCGACTCTTTCCTACTTTTTTTGCCGATGATGGTTCCACCACATCTGCCACAAAGCTCCAGGTGCCACCAGTCTCCCCGGGGCCTTCTCTGCCCCTGTTTTCCAGCCTGCTCTCAGCTCTCCCAAAGGACTCTGAGCTGCACTGAGGGGAGAAAGCACGGGGCCTCCCGGTCAGCTGCAGACTGGGGCCCTGACCCACCCAGGGTCTGAGAAAAGACTTTCAGGCTCTGGTGCAGCGGCGGGGGCAGCTGGAGCTTGGAACTGCTTAGCCCTGGCCAGCCTGGCCTCCTCTCCGCTGGGATGTCTCTCCAGTGACTGGACCCTTGACCCTGGCCTGTTTTGTACAGCACAGACTTGTTGGCCCTGTTGTCAGGGTTGGGGGTGTGGAGGGGGTCCCAAAGGTGGGGAATCAGGGGATGCATCACCCCTTCTGCCCCTTCCCATGGCCCCACACGCCCGGCATCTGCCAAGGGCAGAGACTGTCTTGCCTCTTTGATACTTTTCTGCATAACTTGAACTTGCAGGTCACCTCTGAACAGGGTACCCTTGTCCCCACGCCCAGGCCTTGTTACCCTGTCCCTGCCTCTTCCTCCTCCTTGCCCACCTCTCGCCTTGCCATATGCCCAGGGTCTGCACCTGACGGTCAGTGCTTGGAGCCGAGGCATGAGTGTGTGCGCGTGTGCGCGTGCGCGTGCGTGCGTGCGTGCGTGTGTGTGTGTGTGTGTGTGTGTCGGGGGAGGGCAGGTGAGGTCTTCTCTCCTCCCCTCCTCCCACTGTGGGGGCATCTCCCTCCCCCTTGGCAAGGGGCAAGTGAGGGAGACTCCAGGTGTTTTTCTGAACACCCCTCATTTCCTTGTGGATCTGGCGGCAGAGCCATCGAGCCGTGGAAGTCCCTACCCTGGGGCCTGGGTGAGGGGCGGCAGAGCCGCTTCGTCTAGCGCGCCCCCTCCGCGCGGCCCGGGCCGGGGAAGGAGCGTGGCGCCCCCTGCAGGCTCCGCGGGGACGCGCGCCGCTGGCGTTGTGTCCCTCGGGTCTCAGCGGCAGGACAGGGAAGCCGCTGGCGAGCCTGGCGTACCTTGTGTTCCTTTCCATAGGACTCGGACCTGAGAGTTACGGTTTCCGAGAGAGACCCCAGAAGTCCTCCACCCGTCTCCCCCACCCGGACCCTTCCCGGAGTCAGACGCCGGGGCCCGGTAGGAGTCCTGCCCCGCCGCCTCCACTCACTCCTGGGCAAGCGCCTGCGCCCCCGCTCCGGCCCGGCCAAGCCCTCCCCCGTGGCGCCCTGCCTCCCGCCCCCGGCCACGCAGCCGGGCCTCCCCAGCGGGCGGCCTGGACAGCGGGGATCCGAGTTAACCCGGAGGGCGAGGGCAGCCTCGTGGGGGGCAGGCGGGCGTCGGCGGAGACGCAGACCCCAGTGCGGGGGCCGTGGCGGCGCCGCCGTGGGGAAAGAGGAGGGGTGAGGGGCGGGGAGAATGGAGACAGGTGGAGGGAGCCGAGGGCTACGGAGCTAGCGCGAGGAGGAGGGATGGAGGAAGACAGGTCAGCGGAGAGAAAGGAGAGATGGAGAGAGGGGAGCAGAGAGAGCCGGGGGTGGGGTAGATGGATGGAAAGAAGGACCAAGGACTGGGTAGGACGAGAGGCAAATGGAGAGATGAGTTGAGGGCACTGGCTGAGATGCAGGGAAAGCGAAAAGGGAAGGAGGAGGAGGAAGGAGACAGAGCGCTGGGCTCTGGGTGAGAGGAAGGCTTGTTTCCCCAAGGACACCTGCCACCCAAGGGGGCCTCCAGACCCCTGTTCCCTGGTGGAGAGGTCAGAACTGACCCCTTCAGAGGCCAAGAGGCTGGAGGTCCAGGGCACCGTCAGCCCAGGCCCCGTGTTTTTGTGGAGGGCTGGGGTGGGGCCACCGCAGCGGGCGGAGGGGGGCGCCAGGTGTAGAGAAGGGGCCACTCTGGGGGCAGCAGCCTGACATTTCCACGCCAGCGTCCACCCAGCCAGCTGCTGCCCCAGCGGAGCAACGGGCGGCCTGAGATCACCTGGGAGTTTGGGCGTAGGAAAGCAGAGGTGGGTGGGCTGAAGTCTGAGTGAGTCCCAGGTGACACGGTGGCATGGAGGTTGGAGTGAAGGCCAAATCATGGCCCTGGCCCTGAGGGCTCCTCAGAGGTGGGAACAGAGCCAGTGGCAGATGCTTCAGGCCCCAATGGCTCCCCGGGGGCAATGAAGGCGTCATGGGAAGGGGAGCTTTGTGGTTTGCCTTTAGGAGGCTTTAGCCTTCAGGCGCAGACAAGCAGAGGAGATCGCCAGTCTGTTTCTCACCCCAGGAAGGCTTCTTGGGCTTTAAGCTAGAGCCTTCTGGCTTTAGGTCCCTGAAAGAAGTCCTCCCCCGGCTGCGACTGGGTCAGGCGGCTCTGGCACTACCAACTTTTCTGTCCTGCTCTGGGGACTCAGGAGAGGCCAAAGCAGCTACAACCTAGAGGTGGTTCAGTCTCTGGCCCACAGTGCTGGTCAGTCAAGTCCTTCTGAGCCTCAGGGATGTGAAAACTTCCTCTCTGAGGGCAAGTACCTGCGCAGGAAAACTGCTTTCCCGAGGAGGTGAGGATTGTGGGTAGGATCAAGATCCTTTTCAGGCCTAGACTTGCCAAGAAGATGAGAGCTTTTGGACACGGCGGTTGTGTAAGGAAAGAGTCCCTGGCCTTTTGAGTCCTGCTTGGGTGTGGGGGGACCACCCTTCTCCAGCTTCCAGTGTGAACTGAGAAAGGGAAGCCCTCTCTTTGGAGAAGCTGGGATCTTCCCAGCACAAGAAACTTCTACAGGCCCCTGTGTGGCTCACGGTGAGCTTTGGTGGGACTGGAGTTTCCTGAACAGGAAACAGGGAGCACAGTCCTTTCCTAGAGCTCTGACTGGCAGACCTGAGGGCCTGTGCTGTGTGACGTTAGGATAGCTCGGTGTTGTCCACACCCCGTTAGTAAGTTCTGTCTGAATGTGTCCTCGGTGTTCATTGTCCGACATTTATTTTGGTCCTGACCCCTTCTGCTGCTGCTGAGTTTGAGCTTCAGTGCAGGTGGAATGACATTCAAATAAAGAAACACTTTATATCACCCATGCTGGCTGCTTCTTTTCTGAGTCATCCCCCTGGGCTCAAAAGGGGTAAGGTTCAACCTGGCTCCATGTGTCAGGTTTGGCTGCAATATTAACAGAGCCCTACTACTGTGGCTTAACAAGATAGTTTATTTTACCATCACATTAAAAACAAAACAAAAAAAAGTCTAGAGGTAGCCAGAGCATGACTGATAGGACCCACAGTCTTATCAGGACCCCATGTTCCTTTCTTCCCACACCACCATTTTCCATCCTGGCTTCCATCCTCAAGATTGCCTCATGGCCCAAGATGGCTGCTGTAGCTCCAGTCACCTGGTCCACATTTCATTTGAAGGAGACTTCTGGATATCCCAAAGGACTGAGTCACATGACACACGAAGCTGTAAAGGAGGCTGAAAATGTGTTCTGTTAACTGGGCACACTGCCATCCCAAATAAAATTGGGGTTCTGCTACAAAAGACTAAGTAAGGAGCAAACAGAAGGTGTGGATAGCTAGCAGTCTCTGCACACTCTTGATAGCACACGCTTGACACTGGACTTGGCGTCCTGACTAGAGCAGATGAGGTTCCACTCTTTTCTTCCTGTGTGGACTTGGACAACTTACTTTGTCTCTCCCTAAAGCCCCACTGAAGAAATGGGGAAAACAATAGTGACTCTCTCACAGGGAAGCTGTAGGAACAAATGAAAGAATGTACATAAGTGGCTTAGCAGAAGGTCTGGCACGTTGTCATGCGCCCGGTATGGTGGCCACATTGGAGACTTGGGAACTGAGTCTTCATTCAACACATTTTGAGCACTTAACTCTATGCTAAGCACTTAAACTAGGGAAAAAAAAAAAAAAAAAACTAAACGAAACAGAGACCCTGTCTCAAGGGCAAGTCTGTTTGGGGAGATGAACATGTAAAAATAATGTCCAACTTGCTACGTGCAGGGTCTTGCGGGTGCCCTGGGTAGGGACACCTTACATGGCATTTGGTGGGGTGGGTGGACTAGGGGAAGGTTCTGCTGTAGGGTGAGCAGGTTAGTAGGCAGGCAACGGTCAGAAAGGCCATTCAGGCTGGGCGTGGTGGCTCACGCCTGTAATCCTAGCACTCTGCGAGGCCGAGGCAGGAGGATCACTCAAGGTCAGGAGTTCAAGACCAGCCTGAGCAAGAGTAAGACCCCATCTCTAGTAAAAAATAGAAAGAAATTAGCTGGACAACTAAAAATATATAGAAAAAATTAGCCGGGCATGGTGGTGCGTGCCTGTAGTCCCAGCTACCCGGGAGGCTGAGGCAGGAGGATGGCTTGAGCCCAGGAGTTAGAGGTTGTTGTGAGCTAGGCTGACACCACGGCACTCTAGCCCGGGCAACAGAGTGAGACTCTTGTCTCAAAAAAAAAAAAAGGAAAGGCCATTCAAAGAGAAGGCAGCTTGAGGAAAGAGATGTATGTAAGAGGCAGAATTGTGTGCGCAGAACTAAAGGCAAGTCAGTGATTGTGAAGTGTGAGGTGGGAGGCACTAAGGTGTCAGAGGTGAGTCTGGAGAGACAGGCAAGGGCTGGATTATGAAAACACTCAGGCTATGCACAGGAGTTCAGATTTACAAGTGACGGGGAAGCACTGGAGGGTTTTTTTGTTTTTTTTTTTTGAGACAGGGTCTGGCTCTGTTGCCCAGGTTAGAGTACAATGGTGTCCTCATAGCTCACAGCAACCTCAAACTCCTGGGCTCGAGTGATCCTCTTGCCTCAGCCTCCCGAGTTGCTGGGACTACAGGTGCGCCCCACCACACCTGGCTAATTTTTTTTTTTTTAATCACTGGAGGATTTTAAGCAAGAGAGGGACACAACTTGATTTGCGCGTTAGAAAGATCACTCTGGTTGCACTGTTAAGGGGCTGGATGAGAGGGAGACAATTTCAACAAAAGGGAAAGCAACAGCCTGACCTGAAGCAAGGTGGTGGCAGTGGGTCTGAGAAGAAAGAAGCTGGCTATTGAGGAAGTAGAACTGAGGGCACGTGGCGGCTGGCTGACTGCGGGATAAGGGCTAGACCGGCATCAAGGAGGATGGTTAAGTTTTTTGCTTGGGGGATAAGAAAGATTTGCCAATAGAGCAGGGGAGCAAGACGATGGGTTCAGCCTGAGACGTGCGTGAGACACCCTGGCGGAGCTGTCCAGCTGTATGTCCAGTTGACATACATGGATTTGGGAGCTCAAGAGAAAAATCTGGGTAGGAAACGTCACCGTACAGGCAATGGCTGAAATCAGAAGCACAGAGGAGCCTGCTGAGGGTGACCGTACAGGGTGGGGAGAGCACAGGGCTATGAATGCTGGAAAACACCACCATACAGAGTCAGAGGAAAGGTAAGTCGCTTCTGGGGCAGAGGGAAGTGCAATGTTTAGGGAGCTTGTGTCTGATGGCATCTGTTGCTCAGTGGAGCAGGAAAGAAGGTTGTTTACCGGAAGAGAAGAGGGATGGACCAGGGGGTTTGAGAAGAGTGATGAAAGTTTGGAACAGTTGCTAAGGGAGCCAAGGACAGATAAAAGGACCGACAGAAGCCGGGCGCGGTGGCTCACGCCTGTAATCCTAGCACTCTGGGAGGCCGAGGCGGGCGGATTGTTTGAGCTCATGAGTTCGAGACCAGCCTGAGCAAGAGCGAGACCCCGTCTCTACTAAAAAAAGTAGAAAGAAATTATCTGGACAACTAAAAATATATAGAAAAAATTAACTGGGCATGGTGGCGCATGCCTGTAGTCTCAGCTACTTGGGAGGCTGAGGCAGAAGGATCGCTTGAGCCCAGGAGTCTGAGGTTGCTCTGAGCTAGGCGGACGCCACGGCACTCACTCTAGCCAGGGCAACAGAGTGAGACTCTATCTCAAAACAAAAAAAAAGGACCGACAGATGCCTGTGAATCTGCGGTGGTATCAGGAGACAGGAGGGTGGCCCAGAGAAGGTGAGCTGTGGAAGGAGGCACGAGGTGAGGCAGGTGTCCTGAAAGAGCGTCTCAGCGATGCACCACGAGATCCAGGCTGGGTGCTGAAAATGGAGAGCCTGGAATGGGTGGAGAACATACATGGAGGAAATGACTAAAGTTCATGGGAAAGAGCTGGGAGGAAAGGAGATTGTGGGTACAGAGCTGGGTATTTGATCTAAATATTCCAAGTCATTCTTGAAGACTTTGAGATGACAGGTACCCTGATTAGGATGTCCACCCACATGGTAGGGAGAATGGCAGAAATTGGGGTGGAGGGTCAGACTAGCCCAACTCGTCCAAGAATCAGAGCGTGGTTGGAAGTTTAAAAGATGACAGCAATAAAGAGGTCTAGTGGATGAAAGAACCAGATGCTGTGAGCACCAGTGTAATTTTTACCTGAGGAACAAATTGTGTGGACAAATTTGGGAAGAACACGCACGCAACAAGATGTCGGAGAACAAGCAGTCTCCGCTTAAATGGGCTGCACGGGACGTGGTTTCCTAAGGAGAGAACCACAGTTTAGTTGGGGCCAAGAGATAAGATGGAGGAGGTAAGGTTTCTCTGTCAAGGAAAAGAGAAGGTGTCCGGAGAACACAGCAGAAAGTCTGGGAGAGAAGGGTGACACAGGGAGACAGAGCTGCTCGGTCAGAGTAGAGTGTCGGAGAGGTCAGAGGACACGAAATGCTCCTTCGGGGAGGTAAGGGTGACAGAAGCACGAAGCCGGCAGAATTCACCGGACAGTTTCAAATAGAGATCAAGTTTGAAACTGCTTCTCAGTCCACTCGAGCAGAGCAAAGGGCTGGGCGTGCTGGCTGCGGGCACCGAACACATCCACCCAGAGGGGCTGGAGAGCTCCCTGAGGCTGAAGCCAGCGCAGCAATTCAACCTGAGTGGGTTGCAGGCGCCTTCCAATCCGCTCCCTCACTCAACACGACAGCTGTTGAACGTCTACTCTGCTCAGGGACTGCTACGCTCTAGAAAGACAGAAAATCAATCAGACACAGGCTCAACAAACCATTCTAGGCCTGTTAGTAGCAGGGTTGTTTGCCTTTTTAGAGTGGCCAGGTAAGATTCTGTTTGTTGTTTTCTTAAACATACAAATAGAGAATAAAACAAATGTACAGCTTAACAAATGATTATGAAATACTCTTCTAACCACCATCAAGGAGATACGATCTTGCCAGCCCCTAGCCCCTTCATGTGCTCTGAACAGTCCCCTTCCTTCCCTTCTACAAATAACTATGATCTCGATTTTTATGATAATTACTCCCCAACTTTTATTTTTTTCACCCAAGTGCACATCTGTAAACAATATCGTTTAGTGCCCCCTCACCACTTGCCTTTTTTTTTTAAAATGAGATGAAGTCTTGCTATGCTGTGCGGGTGGCTTCAGCCTCCCAAGCAGCTGGGACTACAGGCGTGAGCTAGTGTGCCTGTTTATTTATGAAGAAACGAGACCATTTTTTTTTCTTTTTTTAGAGGCAGGGTCTTGCTCTGTCATTCAGGCTGGAGTGCGGTGGTGCTATCACAGCTAACTAACTGCATGCAGCCTCCAACTCCTGGCTCAAGCGATCCTCCCGCCTCAGCCTCCTGAGTAGCTGGGACCACAAGCACATGCCACTATGCTCTGCTAATTTTTAAACTTTTTTTGTAGAGATGGGGCGGGGGGTGGGGACGGTCTCACAATGTTGCCCAGGCTGGTCTCAAACTCCTAGCCTCAAGCGATCCTCTGATTTTGGCCTCCCAAAGTGCTGGAATTATGGGCCTTAGCCACCACACCCGGCTGAGACCATGTATTATACAGTGCTCCACAGGTGTAATCTTGCTGGCTTCATTCTTGTGGGGTAGTTGAACAAATTCCTGCATTCTTTGTATTTCTAGCAAACTGGTAATTGGATCTAGATGCTTCATCAGATTCGGGCTTGTGTATGTGTGTGTTCTCACATTCATGATAGGTTCTTTTTTTCAGTTGCTGAGAGATTCATAATGTCTAATTGTTTTTGTGTTGCTAGTAGCTACTGATCCTCAATGCTTACATTTTTAATTCATTAGGTGCTGCAAAATAGTGATGTTCCAATTTTATCATTCTTTTCATTTATTTGTGGGAAGTGGGAATACTTCCATAAAAGGAAACTTACCCTCATTTACTATGTAGTCGCCCAGTGGTACAACTCATACGGGAAAGGCAAGATGAATGCTAAGAGTATTCCCCTTTATTTTTCAAAGAATTGGTTCCTTGGGCCGGGCGCGGTGGCTCATGCCTGTAATCCTAGCACTCTGGGAGGCCGAGGCGGGTGGATCGTTTGAGGTCAGGAGTTCGAGACCAGCCTGAGAAAGAGCGAGACCCCCGTCTCTACTAAAACATAGAAAGAAATTAGCTGGACAACTAAAAATATATAGAAAAAATTAGCCGGGCATGGTGGCGCATGCCTGTAGTCCCAGCTACCCGGGAGGCTGAGGCAGGAGGATGGCTTGAGCCCAGGAGTTAGAGGTTGTTGTGAGCTAGGCTGACACCACGGCACTCTAGCCCGGGCAACAGAGTGAGACTCTTGTCTCAAAAAAAAAAAAAGGAAAGGCCATTCAAAGAGAAGGCAGCTTGAGGAAAGAGATGTATGTAAGAGGCAGAATTGTGTGCGCAGAACTAAAGGCAAGTCAGTGATTGTGAAGTGTGAGGTGGGAGGCACTAAGGTGTCAGAGGTGAGTCTGGAGAGACAGGCAAGGGCTGGATTATGAAAACACTCAGGCTATGCACAGGAGTTCAGATTTACAAGTGACGGGGAAGCACTGGAGGGTTTTTTTGTTTTTGTTTTTGTTTTTGAGACAGGGTCTGGCTCTGTTGCCCAGGTTAGAGTACAATGGTGTCCTCATAGCTCACAGCAACCTCAAACTCCTGGGCTC
>NW_012134636.1:1541951-1567823 GCF_000956105.1 Propithecus coquereli | reverse complement strand
CTTCCTTTCCAATCTGGATGCCTTTGCCTTTTCTTGCCTAATTGCTCTGATTAGGACTTCTAGTATTAGTTTCATAGAAGTGGCAAGAGTGGGCATCCTTGTCTTGTTCCTGATCTTAGAGGAACAAGCTTTCAACTTTTCACTGTTGAGTATGTTAGATGTGGGCTTGTGATATATGGCCTTTATTTTGTTGAGGTACCTTCCTTCTGTACCTAAGTTGTTGAGTTTTTGTCATGAAAGGATGTTGAATTACCAAATGCTTTTTCTGCACCTATCGAGATAATCATACGATTTTTGCCCTTCATTCTGTTAATATGGTGTATCACATTTGTTAATTTGCCTATGTTAAGCATCCTTTGCATCCCAGGGATACATCCCACTTGATTGCAGTATATAATATTTTTAGTGAGTTGCTGAATTTGGTTTACTCTAATAGTATTTTGTTGAGGATTTTTGTATCTACATTTGCCGGGGATATTGGCCTGTAATTTTTTCCTTGTAGTGACTTTGGTATGAGGCTTTCCTGTCTGGTTTTGGTATGGGGATTATGCTGGCCTTGTAAAATGAGTTTGGGAGTGTTTCCTCCTCTTGTTTTTTTGGGAAGGGTTTGGGGATTGGTATTATTTATTTAAAAAGTTTTTTGAATTTAGAGAGAGTCTCGCTCTGTCACCCAGGGTGAACTACAGTGGCGTGATCAGAGCTCACTGCAGCCTCAAATTGCTGGGCTCCAGTGATCCTCCTGCCTCAGCTTCCTGAGTAGCTGGGAATATGGTTCAGTACATCCACCCAATTAATCTTTTTTTTAATAGAGGTAGGGTCTTGCTATGTTGCCGAGGTTGGTCTTGAACTCCTGGCCTCAAGTGATCCTCCCACCTTGGCCTCCCAAAGTACTGGGATTATAGGGATGAGCCATTATGCCCAGCCAATTTTTTTTTTTAAAGGAAAAGAAGGGCCAGTAGGCGGTGTTAACTGGCCCAGCACGAGTCCCATGTTAACCAGCCAATTCTTTAAATGTTTATTAGAATTAACCAGTGAAGTATCAGGTACTGTGCCTTTTTGTCGGGGACGGGGGGGGTGGTGGGAGATTTTGATAACAGACTCGACCTTCTTACTTGTTATTGGTCTGTTCACATTTCCTATTTCTTAATGATTTGGTCATGGTAGGTCCTATGTTTCTAGGAATTTCTCCATTTCTTCTAGGCTATCCAATTTGTTGGCATATAAATGTTCACAGTAATGTCTTACAATCCTTTGTATTTGTGTATTAGCTGTAATGTTTCCTCTATCATTTCAGAACTATTTCAGTTTCCTTTTTCCTTAGTGTAGCTGAAGGTTTGTCAATTTTCTTCATCTTCAAAAAAACTCTTAGTTTCATTAATCATTGTTTTTCTAGTCTCTATTTCATCTATTTCTTTTCATCTTTGTTATGTCCTTCCTTCTAAATTTGGGCTTTGTCTGTTGTTTTTCTAGTTCCTGGAGGTGTAAAGTTAGGTTGTTTATTTAAGATTGTCCTTTAGTTTCTTCATGTAGGTGTTTATTGCTATTAACATCCCTCTTAGAACTGCTTTTGCTGCATCCTATTAAGTTTTCCTATGTTGCATTTACACTTTCATTTACCTGAAGATAAATTTTAATTTCCCTTTTGAGTTCTTCTTTGACCCACTGGTTGTTCAGGAACATGTTGTTTAACTTCCACGTTTGTTTTGTGAATTTTCTAGTTTTCCTCCTGTTTTTGATTTCTATTTTCATAACATTGTGGTTGGAAAAGATACTTGATATGATCTCAATCTTCTTAAATTTGTGAAGACTTGCTTTGTGGCCTAACGTATATGATCTGTCCTGGAGAATATTCTGTGTGTGCTTGAGAAGAATGTGTATTCTGCTGCTGTAGGATGGAATGTTCTGTAAATGTCTGGTAAGTCCATTTGGTCAAACTAATTCAAGCCCAGTGTTTCCTTATTGGTTTTCTGTCTGCATGATCTATTCTTCAAAGTGGGGCGTTGAAATATCCTATTATGGTATTACTATTTCTCCCTTCAGATCTACTAATATTTGCTTTCTAAATGTCGGTGGTTGATGTTGGGTGCATATATATTTACCATATTTATATCCACTTGATGAATTCTTCATTATTATACAATGACCTCTTTATATATTGTCTCTTTTCACAGTTTTTGAGTTAATGTTTATTTTGTCTGACATTAGTATGGCTACCCCTGCACTTTTGGTTTCCCATTTTATGGAACATTTTTTTCCATTTCTTTACTTTGAGTTTATGTGTGTCCTTAAAGATGAAGTGAATCTCTTGTACACAGCATATAGTTGGGTTTTGTTTTTTAATCCATTCAGCCACTCTTTGTCTTCTGATTAGAAAATTCAATCTATTTAAATTTAAGGTAATTATTCATAGGCAAGCGCTTACTATTGTCATTTTGTTAATTGTTTTCTGGCTGTTTTTGTAAGTCTGTTGTTCCTTTCTTCCTCTATTGCTGCCTTCTTTTGTGATGTGATGATTTTCAACTTTGATTTCTTTCTATTTATTGTTTGTGTATGTTCTATAGGTTTTTGCTTTGTGGTTACCACGAGGCTTACATAAAACATCTTATAGTTGTAACAGTCTATTTTAAATTGATAACTTCAATTACATACAAAAACTCCATGTTTTTAATGTCCTCATATCTGTTTTTGAATTAACAATTTACGTATTTTATACATATATCCATAACAAAATATTGTAGCAATAGTTATTTTAAATATTTTTGTCTTTTAATCTTTAGAATTATATGTGATTCACATACCACCATTACAGTATTAGGCTAGCTCATTTATTTTTAGCACTGAACATTCTATTGTCTGGAAGTACCACACTCATCCATTCATCTATAGAAGGGCACCTTGGTTACCTCCAAGTTTTGGCAAATATGAATAAAGCTATAAATGTTCATGTGCAGTTTTTTTGTGTGTGTGGAAGTAGTTTTTTGACTCTGGCTAAATACCAAGGAGTGTGACAGCTGGATTATATGGTAAAAGTATGTTCACTTTTGCAAAAAACTGTCAAACTGTATTCCTCCCACCAACAATGAATGAAGAGTTCCTGTTGTTACACATCCTTGTCAGCATTTGGTTTTGTCAGTGTTTTGGATTTGACTATTCTAGTGGGTGTATAGTGGTATCTTGTCGTTTTAATTTGCAATTCTCTAATGGTATATGGTGTTGGGCTTCTTTGCATATAATTGCTTGTCGTCTGTATATGAGGTGTCTGTTTAGATATTTTGCCCATTTTTAAATTGGGTTATTCATTTTCTTATTGGTGAGTTTTAGGAGTTCTTTGTATTTTTTGGATAACAGTCCTTTATCACGTATGTCTTTTGCAAATATTTTCTCCCTCTCTGTGTCATTCTCTTGACAGTGTCTTTTGTAGAGCAGACATTTTTAACTTTAATGAAGTCCGGCTTACCAATTACTTCTTTCATGGATCACGTGTTTGGTGTTGTTTCTAAAAAGTCATTGTCAAACCCAAGTTTATCTAGATTTTCTGCTGCATTATTTTCTAGGCATTTAATAGTTTTACATTTAAGTCTATGATCCATTCTAATTTTCGTGAAGGATGTAAGGTCAGTGTCTAGATTTCTTTTGTTGCATGTGGATGTCCAGTTGTTCCAGCACCATTAGAAGAGACCCCCTTTTCTCCATTGTTTTGCTTTTGCTCCTTTGCCAAACATCAAGTAACCATATCTGTGTGGGTCTAAGTCTGGAGACTTCACTGTGTTCCAGAGATCTATTTGTCTATTCGTTCACTAATACCACAGTTTGATTACTACAGCTTTACAGCAAGTGTTGAAGTCTTGTAGTGTCAGAATCTGTTTAAAACTTTAGATCAGACTGGGCGCGGTGGCTCACCCCTGTAATCCTAGCACTCTGGGAGGCTGAGGCGGGCAGACTGTTTGAGCTCAGAAGTTCAAGACCATCCTGAGCAAGAGCGAGACCCCATCTCTACTAAAAAAAATAGAAAGAAATCAGCTGGACAACTAAAAATATATAGAGATAAAAAAAAATCTTTAGATCAGTTTTGTTGATATCCACAAAATAACTTGATGGCAATTTTGATTGCGATCAAATTGAGAATAATTGACATCTTCACAATATTGAGTTTTCCCACTCATGAACAGGAAATATTTCTGCATTTATTCTTCTTTAATTTCTTTCATCAGTTCTATAGTTTTCCTCATATACGTCTTATAACATTTTATTAGATTTACACCTAAGTATTTTATTTCTGGGGTGCTAATTTAAACAGCATTGTGTTTTTAATTTCAAATTCCATTGTTCACTGCTGGTGTATAGAAAAGTGATTAAATTTTGCCTCTTGACTTTGTATCATGCAATTTTGTTGTAACTGCTTACTAGTTCCAGGAGTTTTCTTGGTTGATTTTCTTGGATTTTCTACATAGACTATCATGTCATCTGAGAACAAAGAACAGTTTTACTTCTTCCTTCCCAATCTGTATCCCTTTTAAGTTCCTTTTGTCTGACTGCATTAGGTGGGACTTCCAGTACAACATTGAAAAGGTGAGAAGGGACATCCTTGCCATGTTTCCAATCTTCGCAGGAAAGCTTCTCCTTCTCACCACTAAGTAGCTATAGTTTTCTTGTAGAAATTCTTTTCACATTGAGGAAGTTCACCTCTACTCCTACTAGTTTCCTGAGATATTTGTTACTTTTCAATGTTTTATCTGCATGTCTTTGCATGATTTTGTTGGCAGTAGGGATGTTATTCTCATTTTTTCTTGTAACTTTTGGGATTTGACTGATTTTTTGGGATATTTTTATAAGAAGTTAATGATTCTGCACTTTTAGAAAGGAGGCATGATTTATGACAGTTTTTCTAGTTTCATGGCTGTATTCTCTTTTTTGGTATGTAAAATATTGAAATATGGACAGTGCAAACTATGTAGCTGTTTAAATTTAGCACAGAATATGCTTACAACTTTATGACCCACTGCTTCTCTGAGGAGTTAAAGAGTAAGTTATTTAATATCCTAATACTGTTTCTGTAAGAATAATACATTCTGGATTTTATGTGACAATTCTAATTTTCTTCTCTCTCAAAACACTTCATTTAATGTAATTCCCCTGACATACTCTACCATCTCTATCTTGAGAATCCTGTTCAATTTGGATTCTATAAGGAGTTTTAGCATGGAGCTACTCAGGAGGCTGAGGCAGGAGGATCGCTGGAGCCCAGGAATTTGAGGTTACAGTGCGCTATGATTGCACCAGTCTACTCCACCCAGGGTGACAGAGCGAGACCCTGTCTGTAAACAAAAAACAAAAACAACCAACCACAAATTAGACCACGTCCCTTCTCTGTTTCATATCCCACAACTACTCCCCCGCTGTGCTTGCAGAATGCAGATTCTTACCAAACCTACAAGGTTCTACATCAGGGACCAGCAAGTTACAGCCTGCAGGCCAAATCCAACTTGCCACTTGTTTCTGTAAATAGAAGTTTTATTGGAACATAGCCACATACCATCTATGGCTGTTTTTGTACTGCAATGGAAGAGTTGATAATTATAATAGAAACCATATGGCTTGCAATGCCTAAATATTTACTATCTGGGCCTTTATAGAAAGAATTTGCTGACCCCTCCTCTATACAATCTGACCCCTATCTCCCTCTCTTACAGCATCTTCTACCCCTTTCCAAGGCCCCACCCATTCACTACATCTCAACCATGCTTTTTCTACCTCACTTTGCACTGCCCAGGAATGACCTTCACTTGTCCTAGGACTGCCTTCTTACCATTGAGGTTTCAGCTTACATGTCAACTCCCCAGAGACTTTTCCTAACCAATCTAGCATGGCCCCTTCAGCCACCCTAGTCATATATCTGCTATGAAACAATTAACATGACTATTTGAAATCATGTACTAGTTTAGGTTTCTCTCCCCTACTAGAACATAAACTCCATGACAGAAGAGACCTTACATTGCCCACTCAAAACCACCATTTTAATGAGCATAATAAGCCCAACATCAAAAACAATGCCTGCCATTGTTTTTGAATAGAATAAAAAGACCAATGAACATTTGCTGAATGAATGAGACCAAGGTCAGCTTTTAACATTTAATTCCATTGTTGCAGACTTGTCTTAACGCTGGCCTGACCTCAATCACAAAAGGCTAAAGGAAGCTTAATCAATGTTCTTGGCCCCATTATGGGCAAAAAACCTCCACCAAGAGCACACTCTCCTGAAAGTGGGTCCACCTTGCCCTTCTCAGGTAAGGACAGCATTAGGAAAACCAGGCAAGGTAAGGTCACAGAATTGGACAAAGGAGTTCTCAACTTTATGATTATTATGGTTAAGAATTTTATTATCAAAATTATTACATCTCTTGTGAAAGTTCAAATGTTACAGCAAGGTGTAAACACTCCACTTGAGAAAGAAGTGATACTTCTTCCCTTCCAAGAGTTCCCCCCCACCCCCCCGCCCCCACCCCCCCCAGAGGTCTGGTCTTGACAGCACCCTGCCCACACAGAGTGGCTGGGGTCTCTGCACGTGCCAGGCAGGGTGAGGGCCGCCTGCCCGCTGGCTTCTCCCCTAGGTTGAGAGCCAAGGGGAGAATGCAAACCCCAGCCCAAATGGAGAGACATTTACATACGTTTTATATAATATACAAAGAAACCAGCATCCCAGGCAACATGATTTCCACTCCCAAGGCTCTCCCAGACTGATGGGTTTGTCGGGGAAACAACAAAAAGAAAAGTACTCTGCTGAGGTCTCAGCATTTAAAAAAAATCTCCCCTCATTTGAGCAAACACCTGATTTCAATTTTGAAAAGTGAAATTTTGTAACAGTCACACACAAAGAGAGAAGACTGTGCATATGATAGTTGTAGGACAGGGTAGAAAAGAAGGGGATGCAAGAGGTTGGAGGAAAAAAAGGAAGAGAAAACAAATTAGAGGTAAGGAAGGAGGGAGACTCACAGTATTATCTTGTCCAAAAGAAAAGAAGGTCCACTGCAGCACCAGGGATTACACCTGTCATATATTCACTACCCCTACCATGGTTATAACTGAATACAAAATTAGATAAATAAAAACACGCCAGATATTACAGTAAACAAGTGAAAGAAATAAGCTGGCAACCATATGGAATTTAAAAAGATTGTGTACCCCACCTGGGCGGGCTCCAGGGCTCCTCCAGGGGTGTACAACAGGCACAATGCACTGATGGGGAGAAGCCAGTCTGCTCTCATCTCTCTTCCAGAACAGTGTTAGGGGTGTGGGTGGCTTGGTAACTCTCTCACCGGGCCCACTCTCACGTAAGCATCCCCCAAAGAACCGTGGGGTAGGCCCACACACAATCACAGTCCTGTCGGTGCCACTCCACAAACCTATCTTCCCACTCTTACCCTGCAGTCACGAGTGCGTGCTCCCCAATCACGGAGGCGGTCCTGCTCACGGGATCGTCAACTCCTGATTAATTGGGTGTAGAAGTCATAAAATTCAAAGCATTCCCAAACCACTCAGTATCCTTCCTAATCAAACTAATTGCCAAAAGCTGGTAAGTAAGCAATGCAATTGGCCTATCTCACTTCTCTTTCGTCTTTTGTCTACTTCATGCACTACTGAGCTGTGAAATATCTTGGGAAGGAGGAGTATGATGGTAACAGCTAAGGGACAGTCTGCTCCCAGATGATGCATCAAGAACTGACCATGAGCTCTTCTTCAAAGAGCCAGGCACCCCCTCAGTCAGAGCATGTTCCAAGCTTTACTATCCCCATGTAATTCTCGGTGATTTTAAGACAAAGGTAGGGAGTATTTTTGGTGGAAACACCTTGGCCAGATATCTGCTTTTGGAATGGTTCTCTTAAGGTGAACATTCAGATACCTACCTTTCTTCTTAAGTGCATAAACCCCTAATGCTACTCAGATGGCTTGGGGCTTTGAAATTGGCTCTTTTAATTTTTTTTTCCTTTGAAAAGAAAACTTTTTTTTAAAAAGATGTCCTCACTGCACAAGTGACTATAGGCTACAGGCAAGGATGGGAGACGGAAGCTTCAACACAACTCATTGCACTTAGAACCATTACTAACTGAAACACCATTTGCTTGTCAACAATGTACCCTTAACAGCAGGGAGAAACTTCTTTATAGTCTCTGCTTCAGACAAGATTTACAGCTTTCTCCAAGGCCAGAGGCCAACCTCGACCACAAGTCTTGTTTCTTGTCCACCAGACCCAATCCTCTGGCACCTTGTACCCCCCTTCCCCAGCAATATGCTCGGCCTAGGTTCCAGAGGCAGCTGGAAGGAAGCAGCTATGGGCTCATTCAGTTCTGTTTGCCCAAATCCAGAAGCCCTAGGAAAGTCCTGTCTGAGTCTTGACTCCTGACCCTTGCAGCGGCTGGAGTCGGTACTGGTGCACATTCCCACCCCCACGGTGTGGGTAGTGCTGTGAATTGGAAACCGCAGATACCCTGGAGGCCTGGTAGGCAGATGACTGCCCAGCACTGGGCAGACTGATAGTCCGTAAGTCTGATGGCAATGACGACCGAGAGTTCTGAGGAAAGGAGGTGGAACTCAGAGTTCCTGTGCTGGACTGAGAAACTGAGTCTGAGGTTGGCGAGTCTGAGGGTCCCTGCAGGGTAGGGCTAGCAGCACTAGAAGGGCAGCTCCTCCGTGGAAGATTGCTGCCAGTGCTGTTTCCAGAATGTGGCTGGCTGCTATAATACCCTGGTGTCCCCGTCAATGGGGCCAACGAGTCTGTGGACACAGGGTGGGCAGGGCTGGAATAGGACGTGGAGGAGAGGGATGATTCTGAAGAACCGTGAGAGGGGGGGTTTCCAGGTCTCAGTGCAGTAGTTCGATAACTGTATCCTGGAGATTGGGTGGGATGTCCTCTAAAGGGGGAGGAGCTTTGCTGAAGGAGGCTTTGTGATTCTGTCCGTGGACTATCACACTGCAGGAGCTAGAAAGAGTTGGGAGGAAAAGCATAAGCAGGTGAACAAGTCCCTTAAATGGTTTGGGAATATTTACAATACCCTACTTTAAAAAAATTCTTCATCTTTTTAACCATTTGCTCCTTTTCGGATACCAAAGGCAGTAAAATGGCTGTCTTTGATAATCTTATTTATTTTCTGGCATAATTTATTACCTGAGGGTGAGCAGATGATGATTTGCTTCCAAGGCTGCTGAAACTATATGCAAAGACAGCATCTCAACTGCAAAGAATGGCCAGGATCACAAAACATTTGGAACCCGGAACACACACTTAAGCCCAGAGATTGGCAATTTCTCATCTCACCTGGTAGCTGTATCTGGAAGGGCTGTAAACGGTTGCTCCTTTAGAGAGTGCTGAGCTCAAGGTCTCTGGGCCTTCTGAATCTGCAGGGTCTGGAAGGTAATATAAAACATCAACTTGGCTTTTTAGAATAAGTGAAAAACAGCCATTGTTCATTCAAATCACCAATGCCATCATCAACCCATGCTGCTCTCTTTTGTGACAAATCGGGTGAGTGCAGCATGCCAGAAGGGCAAAAGGAGTGGTTAATTATGGGCTGTGTTTTAAATGCCTGATCTGCTTCCCGTCTCCTTCTTTCTCTTCATCCTTCATCGAGGTGGATTTCCAGGACTTTGGAGAGATGAGAGTTACAGAAAGGTATCCCTTGGGAAAAAAAGAGCAGACAGAGAGCAAGCAATGCTAGATCTTACAAGTGTTGTAGCCCAAAAGAGCGAGACTGGGCTGGAACCTAGCATGTATCAGAGCCCAACTGTGTCAGAGACTGACTCACCTCATCCCAGTATTTGGTGTAAACTGTGTAGAGCCTGGCTCACATGTCCCTGAACATGGTTGGCAGTAGGAAGCCATGGGCTCACCTGAGTCTTTCTCTGTGATGTTACTCTCCCACGTGGGAGAGGGCTCTCCTTTTTGGGCCACCCTCACACTGCTTCGGAGGACCTTTGGGATGCTCCCTCCTTCTCGGAGTCGTTCTACTGACGTGGGAACCATCCTGTAAAGGCAACAGGGAGCAAGTTTAAGCCACAGGACTTAAGATTTAAGTCTGATATTCTCTTAAAACAGCCTCTTAAACATTACTTTCTTCAGGACCGATTTAAAACAAGGTATTTCCTCTGCCTCAAAATATGTCAGGCACAAAAGAAAAAAGAAGAAACACTTAAAAAAACAAATCAAGGAAAACGTGGATTATGGATGTCAATTTCCTTTAACTCCCATTTTGAAATGCTAAATTTTCTCCTCTGTGAAATCATGTGCCTGACACACTGAAGTTTAATAAAGGTTTCACAGATAAATGAGTATCATTCGAGCCATGTCTCTTCTTTCCCAGACTCACTTCCTCAGTTCACGATCCCTGAACTCCAGTACTTCATTCTCTATTTCACGCATTTAATCCTCGCCACCAGCATTATTTATTTTTTTGTTTGTGGTCTTCCCTAAACCATTTAAGTTCTTTCAGGATGTCTTATTGTTCTGTATATGCTAGCTGTGTGGAATAGAGACATTTGTTACTTCAACTGGAACTTGGCTGAACTCTTGACTTACCTTTCACGCAAAATGAGAAAACAGAAGAGGCAGTGTTAATGCCCACCACATAAAATAGCTCATGTGCATCGACAACTATGTTGTCCAAAGGGCTGCTCCACAGGCTTCTGGTAATTCTTTACTTCTGCAAGCTGGGAGGTTGCAGCTGACACTATTACATCAGCTGAACAGACAGATGGCACTGTCGGCTGACTCTCTCAGATAAAGTTTTCCCATATATTTTAGGTAAAACTGGGAATGATCCTAGATACATGTTTCTTTTCTGAGTTTAATTATAAACTTACCACCTACTGCTAATATTCTCTTGAGGTCTGCAGTGAGATGAAGAAGTGCCTCTGGAATCTGACGGGCTTACCGCCTCCAAATGGGACATAGAGGAATGAGATGGGGAGAATTTCTTGTGCGGGGAAGATGGAGTTCGGGCAGAGGATCCCTGCACACCATGGGCACCAGTGTCAGAAACAGAGTTACTGCAGCCTTGCCCAGCTCCTGAAGACTTGCTTTTGCTCTGTGCAGAGTCACCTCCCCCACCAGCAGAATTTTCCTTGGCTTCTTGTTTCCGTTTTCGGTATTCCAGCAGGGATACCTGAAAAGGAAAAAAGAAACAGTACTATAGCTGGATATCATTAGTGCATCACTAGCAATGGGGAAAGAAGGAAAGATGGAACCTTAGTAAACAACTAGCCAAGCCATGCAAACAAAGTAGGCGCCAGCTGTGATAACTTTCCAGGTGTGATAGAGATCTGAGCACGACTACATATTTAGGCTAGTCAGAAATTGGCTGGAGGAAGAAAATAAACTAGGAGATGACGTTTTTGAAGAATGGTGTTCTCCAAGTAGAACACAACGTTTTTTTGGCCTTCAGAAAAACCTGTAAGGTTACCATTACCTAGTAACAAAAGTGTGCTATCATAGTTATTTGCACCAATGGGAGCACCTAGAAAAGAGAAAGTGGAGAATTGGAAGCTTGTGTAGTTTGAAAAAGCCACCCAAGCAATTCTGATGGCTCTTTTGCACTCCCTAGGAATCTCTAGAGTTGGTTTTTCAGAAAAGGGAGAAGAAAAAAAGAAAAAGCCAATGCTCCAGGTTCTTAAATATGTTCAGCTGTTCAACATACACATAAGGAAACATAAAAGCACTAGAAATTATTCCCAGTTTATACCTTAGCAAGCTAGCTCTAGGAAACCTACCCTTGGCAACTTCTCTCCAAGCTCCTCTTCATCTATCTAATCTTTACTCCTTCACAACAGACCCCCCTTCCTTGCCCCACCTAGTGTACCCCCTCTTTGCTGTTATAACACACTGTGTTTATACTGGCTGCAGAACCTTTACAGTGTCTTGTGTGTTCCCTGACTAAATTGTAAGTTCTATGAGGGCCAAGACCAAGTATATTTGAGTTTTTTATCTTTAATATCCAGCACAGAACTTGGCATACTGCAGGTGCCCAATATATTTCAGAAATGTTCCATGATTTCAATCACTTTTGTGCATAATAAATGAAACCAGAAATCCAAGATTGTTTCCATGTTTGTTTTATTCCCCCCCCTAGCAGGTGAGTTGTTACATACTCCTTAGAGCAGCAGTCCCCAACCTTTTTGGCACCAGGGACTAGTTTCGTGGAAGATAATTTTTCCACGGATGGAGGTGGGGTGGGGGGAGGGATGCGTTTGGGATGATTCAAGAGTTTTTTATTTACTGTGCAGTCAAACCTCTCTGCTAGTGATAATCTGTATCTGCAGTCACTCCCCAGTGCTAGCATCCCTGCCTCAGCTCCACCTCAGATCATCAGGCATTAGATTCTCATAAGGAGCTGCAACCTAGATCCCCCGCATGTGCAGCTGAGTTCGTGCTCCTATGAGAATCTAATGCCACCGCTGATCAGGAGGTGGAGCTTATGCGGTGATGTCAGCAATGGGGAGCAGCTGTAAATACAGATGAAACTTCGCTCACTCTGCTCACCTCCTGCCGTGCAGCACCTTTCCTAACAGGCCATGGACCATGGTGGCGCATGGCTGTAGTCCCAGCTACTGGTGGGAGGCTGAGGCAGAAGGATCGCTTGAGCCCAGGAGTTTGAGGTTGCTGTGAGCTAGGATGACGCCACGGCACTCACTCTAGCCCGGGCAGAAGAGTGAGACTCTGTCTTAAAAAAAAAAAAGAATACCTAACAGGCCATGGACCAGTACTGGTCTGCTGCCCAGGGGCTGGGGACCACAGTCTTAGTGGATGCCAACTTCCATGGCCATCATGGCTGCTTATGTTTGTTTCTGATAGTTCAGTGCTATTTATGCAACAGTCTTTGAAACCCACTGCTATCTTATTCCCAATTATCTGCCAGTGTTTTCTCCTTTTTCTATCCCCTTGGGGCTCTCATTTTTTTTGTCCAAATATAAAATATAACAAAAAATATGAAAAGTAAGACAATTCTGTATATGCATTTTTTAGTAATCTTAGAGAAAGAAGTTCATAATATTAAATTCTGGTAATGTATTTCATTGTAAAGAAAATATAAAAAGCCACTAGGCTACATTGCAATGAAGATATTACAGATATTTTGCCATTACATGAGACCGTCTCACACATAGGACATTTAGCATCCCAGGCCCTGCCCAATATATGCAAGTCACTGTGACAACCCAAAATACTCCCATGCATCTGCAAATGGCCATAGTTGAGAATGACTGATACAAAAAGCACATTTTGGACATTGTGATTTCTAGATTAGGCATTACTTACAAGTGGTGTCCCAACCTGTTAACAAGCTTTCAATGGCCTGGCCTTGTCCATCTCCCTCTGGACTTAACTCCTGGCTCTCCTTGCCTTTCACCTGATACCACAACAACATTCGACTGATTGAATCACACTACATCCCTTCTGCCCACCGGTGGAGTATCGCATATTTACTTGTTCCACTCCCACTGCGGTAACATACCTGACCCTCGTTTGTTGGCTAAATTAGTAACTTGCTACTCTTACTCTAACCCCATCCCTCAAACTGGCTAAGGACCCCTTGTTTGTTCTCAAAGTTTGTTCTCTACATGTCTGACTAGGTCAAGTCTCCCTGTTAAGATGGTATCACCATATCGGAACAACTCCTTCGGAGCATCCATCACTACTATAGTTACTTACTTATTAATATAATTATCTGCTAAAGCTCAGTCTCATTTGCTATAAGCTCCATTAGGGCAGAACCTAGGAGGCAATATAGCATGGTGACAATACAAGCATGCAATGTGGAATCAAGGCAGACCTGGGTAGTGTCCTGACTCTTCTATTTACTAGCTCTGTGACCATGGGCAAGTTACTCAACTTGCCTTAGTTTCCTTGTCTGCAAAATGGGAAATTATAAGATTATTGTAAAGATAAAATGTATTTCAAGAGCTTAATACAGTGCCTAGAACTTGGGAAGTGCTAAATGATAAGCAATTATTACTCTCTTTCATTGCTTTAACCTTTGAATTGCCTAGCAAGTACATGGCATATAGGAAGCATTTAAATTTGCTGAATATTTACAACATTCACCAAATTGTATTAAAACAGTCTGTCTTTCACGGCACAGACTATGTCTTATTTATCTGAGAACAGTGCTGAACACATAGCAGGAACTTGTTTAATGTCTACTGAATTATTTGGTTAACAGTCTTCAAAAGGGGGTCTATGTAACATGAAACACTTACCTTTTTTCTCTGAGGTGGGTTCTGGGGGGCAGATGGGACTCCCTCACAGGCCCTTTCGCCACCAGGTGACATGGATCCACGAGAGAGGTCTTTCATAAAGCCATGTTCGTATCTGCTGGAAAATCCTTCTGCAGGAGAACAATATCCCCCATCCAAATGTAAAGGCTTTCTATCTCCCACTAGAGGAGACCCTCGATATAATCCATCTGCTCGAGGCATAGCGTTCAAAGGGGAATAGGCATACATCAAGTTGAATTCTGTTCGAAATGCCTGGTCTGAGTTTCTCACAAGGGTCTGATGTCCGTCTCCACTCCTGCTTGGGAAACCAGTCTCAGAAGTGGGCCCAATGGAGGGATGAGGAGCGAGGTCAGAATGACCTGAGTTGAGCAGGGAAGGTCTATCAGCACAGCTGTTAGTGTTGGAGTCAAGGTATCCTACTTTTGTCAAATCCAGGTCTTTTCGGTGACAAAGCTGAAAGAATAAAAATCAACGGAGACATGGGGTAGGGGAGACAGGAAAAAGTCAAAGGGCAGAAAGGAGGGGAGGTGAGAGGGACACAGGTGAACAGAGAAAGAAAAGAGGGACGTAGAAGAGAGAAAGCCATTATCATCTGTAAAAGTCCCACGTTGCAAGAGCGTATATAGGCCAGATTACTAAAGAATCCCAGTCTTTCCCTAATTGCTTTCAAGTCTTTCCAGATGGGAATAGTGGGAACATCAGAATTAGGTAATTGGCCAAATGTGACTATTTTGCCTGCTTAGCCTTTCATCGGGTTTGCTGAGTCAACTTGCACTACACTAAGGGACAAGTAGTATATTTGGGATTTACTTGAGCCCCATGAACACTACAGAGGTGAGACTGGTGTTTCAAAACAACTAACTGGCTCCTGGTGTTATTCATTTCTAAATTAATATTGATGGAAGGTGGGGAAGGGGGAAAAGGGGAGGAAAGGAGAAGGTAGACGGAAAGGCAAGTATTTAAGTTACTAGTTCAGTAAACGAGGACGCCATTAAAGACATCAACCAACCAGTTCTTCACTCACTTTCACTGTTAAGTAGGTGTGTTTCTCATACAAGTGTCTGGACACTCAATTCTTTCTTTATCCTCTAATGTATGTCAACAAATCACAAGACCACTAATGCTCATCACTGCAGAGATTCTGAAATGCTGAAATGCTGAAATGCACCAAAAATAAGCCCCACCTACTATTTGGTTATCATAAGTTCCTAACACCAAGATCTTCCACCACTAGGTCAACTATAGCCAATTCTCTACAAAGAATGGTACCAGAAACCCAGATACCACACCATGTCAGTCTCCAAATTATGCTATCTTAGAATCTTTAACAACTGAGGACAGTAAATTTTACTTTCCTAACCAGATAGTCAAAACATCTCAAAAATCTCTAGTACACCAGTGTAATACAACCTTTTTCAGTTTCATACTGACCCATTAAAATCCTACTGATTCAGAATTTGGTACACTAAGTTTAGCCCTAATTTTTTATTGGAAGGGGTTGGGGTTAAAGTTCAGTTAAACATTTCTGAGAGACTAAAACTTTGTCTTTAAGAGAAAAAAAGTCCCACGTAGATTCACAGAGTTAATCACTACATTTGTGCGAAGCTAGTGACAGAACCTATAGCACTAAAATTTGAATTTAACATCTCCGTAGCAGTGGAGTTTCTGAGAAAAGCACTCAGCTGATATCCTAAGAGATATCACTTGTACAGTACCATATCCCCAATCATTGCTGAATGGCGGCCTGTGACACAAAGCCAGGCACCGACGCAGTTTCCTTGTGCACCCAGTAAGAAGCTACAGATAAAAAGTAGGAAAGCTGAGAGACAGAATGACTTTCTCTTCCTAAAGAAGCCGCTCAATCTATCAACCAAAGCCCCAAACTTTTGGTTATACAAAGTTGTCGGATTAACCCTAGAAAAAGGCATAAGTAACTGCCCAACTCTTCCAACGTAAGCACTTCCCTTTTTGACCCAAGATAATAAATATCAAAAGACGGCTCATACCAACTGTTGATGCAAACTTCCTAATTTGTTAACGAACAGACCCTATTTATTATTCTTTCTTTAACAAGGCTCCTAGTACATATTCAGCATCCTTTACACTTGACTTCTAGATTCTATTCTTTAACAGCAGCCACCCCCTCCCCCAAACAAAAACCAACACACACACACACACACACACACACACACACACACACACGGCTACTTCATTTTCCTCCATCTACACTGACAGTCCTGCAAAGTCACAGTCATACAGGAAGACTCATTCAACTTACTGTGACTGATTGGCCACCCTCCAGCCCATCACCCCACTCACTTGAATCCCCAGCCCTCCCCAAACACTCAGGAATACACTCATACACACTCACTCTCAGCCTCCAAGTGTGATTGAGATGGTGTGATAACTACCTCGGGTGACAGGGACTCGGGCCTATGCGCAGGGGAACTCTCAGGGGAGGATATGTTCTAGAGGAGGGAAAAGCATCTTGTTATTCATCTACTCGAAGTCAAGAAGCAAAACAAAACAAACAAAAAATAAAAGCAAGCATAGATGTTAGCCACAACTTTTTTTCGGGGGCAGGGGATTGGATAAGAATGCATGGGGGAAATGTTTCACTGTGGAACTCATCTCAATGGACAGCATGACTTGTTAAAATGCTTCCTGGTGTCGTTGAAAGCATTTAAGGATAAATTGGTTATAATGTTTCATGCTATAAGTAAACATCTCAAGCACATATCAAGAGTTAGATTGGTGAAATTCTACCGTGTTACACTTTTTTGTATTTTAGATGGAAGTACAGCAACCTATAGCATTTGTTATTGAAAGCCAACCTACCCCTTATTCTTCCTTGGAAGAACCTCATTCCTTCACCCCACACCTCTTCTGATTGTCACATTTCCTTATTCTCTTATATGCCTCAGGCCCACCACTGCTATCCAGGGAGAAACCTTAGCATGTGGGCTGACAGGGATAGGGAGATGGCCAATTCCTACTGAATTACAGTTATAAGAAATGCGATTGATGGAACCATAGCTGACAGACTAGATTTGGTTCTTGGAATAATCTAATTGGACTTGAGCAGTCCTACCAATGTTCTCTTGGTTAAAATTCACTGCACTTTTGGAAGCACAGCAAAGAAAGTAGGTACGTGTATACTTTAAGTACTTCGTCCCACACGGGGGAGGACTTTCACCTGAGGTAGTGCTCCCATAACAAACAGGGACTAAGCAGTGAGCCCTTGATGGAAAGATGAAAATGAAAAGAAGTGGAGAGAGTGATGGTGGTGGTGCAGTAACTTAGATCCAGGGTGCCAGGGCTGAGGTAAGGGGAGGGCTCCTAATGTAGCGGACTTTGGACAACTGTGGCCTGGTAGCAGGTCTCTGCTGTGCTATGGGAAATGAGGCTGCTTCAGCATAGCAGGGTCTTAGCTGCGAATTTTATCGGACGGGGGTAGGTGGTATATGTGGATGAGCACGTGTGTGAAATGGAGAGTGGAGTAAGGCTCTCGGGGCAGGAAAGAAGGGGAGGGTTACTGTGGTGGTAAGGAGAGGCTAAACTAATCTTTCCCTTTTAATGTTGCTTTCACTCCTCTTTCTAGATGCTTTCTTCTAAATTTTATTCTCTTCCACTGCTTACCTCACCTTCTTCCTGAATGCTTTTATCCTTTTCAAAAATATCATTTCCTTAACTAAGCTGGTCTTTACTTATGACACTTTGTGTGTGTGTGTGTGTGTGTGCGCCATAGTCTTTAATGGAAAAAAGACTCCCTACCTCTCAGGACTAGAACACAGGAAAGAGTATACAGCCATTAGAATGGTGATAAAAAGGGTAAGGGTGGTGAGTTTTTTTTTCATGGATAACAAAGGCTAAATTTCCTTAATCATAAGTTTATAAAAGTGAAACCGTGCACTGGACCTTTTATTATTTAATCAAATACTTTCTTTCCCTCATGGTATTCTAACACAATGCTTACACTATGTGTCACTAAAATGGTTACTGATTTAAAAAAAAAAAATGAAAATACTTTGTATTGGCATAGTGCTTTGTAGTTATCCAACATGATACGAGGGATAGGGAATGCACTGAGTGCTAAATCTGCTTGTTTGAGGAGGTTATGTACCTTCTAATTTTCTTGATTTCACATTTATAATAAAACCTACATTGAAGTAGGAAACTCTATTGTTATGATCTCTTGCCCTCCAGTGAGAATTCCTCTCACATCTTCCTATAAAGCTCTAGTTGTTAACTGAAAAGTCAACTGCAAATAGACAAAGTAAAGTTAGAAAGGTCTGAATCAGCTGCTTTATTATCTTGCTAAAAAGGATGCCCCAAGGAATTAGGTAAAGAGTAACTTCCCTAGAAAAATCAAACATAACCAGGTTCCCCCCCACCCCCCGCACCCAGAAAGAGGTTTATTCTAAGTTAATATGGTCTAGAGTTAGCTACAGAATATAGCTCCACTTTCAACATTGCTAGCTACCTCTTTCTGAGTTACTCGTATGAAAATCCATATGAGATCCATATGAAAATCCTCACACTCTCATAAATACCGAATTGGGAAGATGGGATTGGTTACAACATTTCCCTTTCTCAAAATACACATCTGGAAAAGTACGAGCTGGGGCAGAGCTGAGTGTTTAGTGGTCAGAATATATTCTTTCTGAGCAGGAAGACAGAGTATCCATTTAATTTAATTACAATTCAAAGCAACATGCAATAGATGAGTTTTTTTTTAATATTCAAACCTGCTGTCACCCAAACCTGAATACTAAAGGGATTTAGAAATACTTTTTGAAACAGTTGAGGCAGACACTTGTAAATTAATTCAAAGAGTGAATGTCATAATTTGTCTCTTATAAAATGCATGTTGCTTGTCTACTTCTCATTCCTAACACTTTATAACAAGGAGGGAAAGTAGCCTAGAGTGGGTAAAAATCCGCATTCACCGTAAGCCATAACCCAATGCATTCTGTATCTCTGTTCACTGAGGCTACGCTGAAAATACCAAACAACCTGGGACAGACACGTCACTTAAAGGCCTAGAAACAAGAGACACAATCAATCAGCATAATCGGATTATTCTAAGTCTGGTGTTACTAACAGTTACCACTGGGAGCTAGACGTCTATTTTGACCACAGTACACAGTAAAGATAAAGATGGAGTTCTAGCATGCTTACTACCTAGAATTACGGAGACTGGTGGATTACATGCAAAGATAGATGAATGGGGTCTGTGGTAGCACTGTTCCTATTCTGGAAGTACAGGGGCTGCCAAGATGAGAGGCTATGAGGTAACAGGCCACACTGACCCTGAAGTTTCCCATTTTCCTGCTGAGATGGAGACGGAAGATAGTAAAGAAACATTTGGAATGGTATTATATTTGAAATGAGGAGATGCAAATGATGATTTTCATATCCAGCATTCCCAACAACCAAACCCAAATCACCTCGAACTGCAGAGGAGTGTTGCAGCGACTAGCAGTAGTCAGAGATGTGATTGGTGAAAACATGAGGCTGTATCCATTCCGACATTCCTCTTCTCCTGGGTGAGATGGACCAGGTGTGGCCAGCTGGGGGCTCTTTGAGCCTGAATTGGGAGGGGGTGGCGTGACTGGAGACAGAGGGCGAAGTAACTTGGTGACATTCTGTTCCATCAGATAGCGAGACTTCCATTTCTTTAATGGGCTCAACAAGTCTGTGAAATACAAAGCTTGGATGAGAATTTGAAACCACAGTTTAATGGGAGGCTCTGTACTAAAGCCATTAATCTCTAATCTACAATGGCTCTTAACTCCTCTTTGGCCTCATCTCATTAAATTATCTTCTCTAATCAAACCAAAAGCCCAAAGAAATTCTTTAATTACCACATTTAAAATAATTCTCAAAATACTCTATCCCCCAGAGAAACTCCAGATGAACCTAACAATTCTAGTGACTATCCCTGGAGCTATTAATTTCATCTCTTTCAGTGCAAAATATAAATTTCTTTCACATCGAGTTTCCAAGAATCTTAAATCTTTGTTACTTCATTAAAATCACCCTCTACTTAATTGCCACATCACCAACTAAAGCTACTGGGATGCTAAATCCCTTTAATCTTCTTATATATCTGTGCTCCTTCGCAGCAGCTCTTTCTATAATGTTCTTACAAGTACACAATTTCCTGATCTATACCTAGCCCCTGGTGTTAGAGTGCTGAAAAGTATGAAATAATTTTTATAAAAAATTCTCCCAACCATTTAAAAAAAACCCTAGGCTGGTACTCCTCTTCTGATTAGAACAATCCTACTTTCCATACTTCTTAGATTCACTTAAAAAAAAAAAGCAAGTTACTACACTGTATATTTTAGTGACCATTCAAACCAAAGTACCTATCTCACTTGATTCTCAGAGGAAGAACATGCTTTTATTCATTTACAGTTAAAATGACATTTATTTACTTAATGCCTACTATATGGAAACCACTGAACTAGGTATGACTGGGGGAATGGTTATCATATATTCTATTTTCAAGGCGCTTACAAATTGTAAGAAATAGAGAAAATGTGTGAGACATGTTTAATATTAGTATGATCAAGAGAGGTGATCACATTCCTAGTGTTAGTAAAAACAGCTACATTTTCTAAGTGATTATTAGATACCAGGTACTATACTATGTGCTTTATGTAAAATATCTGATTTAATTAAAGAAAAATTCTATAAATCAAGTTCTATTATTATTATTATCTGCATGTTAAAGGCGAGGAATTTGATGTGTGAAAAGATAAAAAGACTAGGTAATCTCACTCGCATCTACATTCTTAATCACTAGGTTAAAGAATACCCCAAGGCTTAGGGAAAGGATTACACTTGTATCCCAGGCCCTCAAGGAAAAGATTTGGGTCAGTAGGTCATGATCAGAGCTATGTTTTCAGGAAGAGTTACGAGGCACTGAACTAAGGCAGTATATGTTTAAATGGAGAGAGAAGAGAATGAATGCAAAAAATACTGGAGATGCATATTTTACTTTCTGGTATCTCAGAATTTTTTATTTTCCTAATCTAGGAAACCTGGAAGTATATTCACATTTTCCTTTTGTTCCAAGTACTAAATTTTCTTTCCTCCTTTTAAAAGTGCCTAGGTATAAAAACAAAGATGTAATTCATGGCTTATATTCAGAATAACTTCTGTATATTTCAAGGGTCTTAAACAATGAATCTTTTAGAACAGGGGTTCCTAACCTATGGTGAGTTGTATGATTATTTCATTATATATTACATGTAATAATAATAAAGTACACAATAAATGTAATGCGCTTGAATCATCCTGAAATCAATTCCCCACCCTGCCTTGCCACTCCGGTCTGTGGAAAAATTGCCTTCCATGAAAATGGTCCCTGGTGCCAAAAAGGTTGGGAAACACTGTTTTAGAAGACCACTATGCTATTAGACCCAACACTGTAACTACTAAAGTCAGTTATGTAAGTGATGAAGTTTATTGTAAAAAAGTTAGAAAATAAGAGATGAGAAGTGCAAATCAATGTACATGGCATTCATCTAACATTTATTTACTGAGTACTTACTATGATGCTGTATTCAACAAAATGGACGTCTGCCCTTATAAAGTTTACAGGCCAAATCATTTGTCTCCTTTTTCTAATCCTATTTTATCTTTTGCATATAAATCAAATTTTATGATTTGATTATCAAATTATTATATTATCAAATTTTATGTGGTCGAATCTATCCATCATTTATTGTTTTTCCTTACTTTTACTCAAGTAAACACACAAACTTGAAATCATATCCACAAATAAATGCACTGCTAATATCCTGGTGTATTTTTTTCCAGATGTCGTTCTTTTTTTTTGGATACAGGTTCTCGCCTCTGTGACCCAGGCTAGAGTGCAGTGGCGTGATCATGGCTCACTGCAACTTCAAACTCCTGAGCTCAAAGGATACTTACCACCTCAGCTTCCTGAGTATAGCTGAGACTACAGGTGTGTACCACCATACCCAGCTAATTTTTCTATTTTTTTTGTAGAGACAGGGGCTTGCTATGTTGCCCAGGCTGGTCTTGAACTCCTGGCCTCAAGTGATCCTCCCACTTTCTGCCTCCCAAAGTGCTAGAATTATAGGTGTGAGCCACTGTGCCTGGCCCAGATGTCTTTCAATGACTCCTTCCTTACCCACACTGCTCAGTAACTATTTTCACTCAGAAATACATGGTAAAAATCTTTCTATGACAATGCACAGAAACACACAATTCAGTTTTTAATGGCTGCATGACATCATAAAATTTAACCAATTTCAGTATTTTTCACTTTTCGTTATTATAAATATATCCCAATCGCCATTAATTTTGTTCTACGTATTTCTGTACTTGTTTCAGTATTTGTTGGGACAAATGGCTACATGTAGGATTGTTAAATCAAAAGAATTGTCTACATATGCTAACTATATATTTATTCTTGTGAGAACTGCCTGTTCTTCAGCCTGCATTCTATTGGGGTATTAATCTTTTTCTTAATTTGTAAGGGCTCTTTAAATAAAAAAACAAACAAAAACGGTGACCCTTTGTCAAAAATGTTACAACTATATTTTCCTAGTTTGCTGTCTTTCAATTTTATTTACAAGTCATTGCTACACAATGTTTTATATTCCTATTTAGTCAAATGGACCAATCAATTCCTTTATTTTCTGCCTCTGGTATCATGTCTTTGCTACCCCACCCCAAGACTATAAAAATGCCAGCTTATTTTCCCTGTATTTCCATGTTTAATTTTGTAATTTACATTCTGATTCAAACAGAACACACTTTAGTATGAGGTAGGGATTAATCTACCCTTTTCCCACGCCAAATAGGTAGCCTAACACCCTCTTCCAAAATCCTTTGTAATTGTAGTATTATAATTTCCCCATTGATTTGAAATATCATATTTATCCTGTTAGATTCTTACATATACTGGCTTTGTTTCTGAATGTAATTCTGTCCACTTACTGTCTGACATGGAATCAATATTTAAACACTTTTTAGTAAAACTGTTAGAGCAACTACAGTTATTCGACTCTAGCTCTCCAAAATATTTTGACTATTCTAGTAACGAACTGTTGTAGAAACAATTCATCAACCATGCTCACACTACCAAAAAAAAAGTTAGGATTTTAAATTGTGTTATATGCAATTCAGCAGTAATCTGGGGAACATTCTCACTCAGGAATGTGGCATGATCTTTCAGTTATTCAAGCTTTGATTTATGCCCCTCTTCATGTAGATGTGCCACAGTTATAAATAATCAGGTTTAGAGCCAGGCAGGGTGGCTCACACCTGTAATCCTAGCACTTTGGGAGGCCAAGGTGGGAGGATCGTTTGAGCTCAGGAGTTCGAGACCAGCCTGAGCAAGAGTGAGACCCCATCTGTACTAAAAATAGAAAGAAATTAGCTGGACAACTAAAAATATGTAAAAAAAAAAAAATTAGCCGAGCATGGTGGTGCATGCCTGTAGTCCCAGCTACTCGGGAGGCTGAGGCAGAGAGATTGCTTGAGCCCAGGAGTTTGAGGTTGCTGTGACCTAGGCTGATGCCAAAGCAAGCACTCTAGCCTGAGCAACAGAGTGAGACTCTGTCTCAAAAAAAAAATAAATAAATAATCAATCAATCAGGTTCACTCTCCAGTGTTCTCTCATTTTTGTTACTATTGTGAACAGAACATATTTCTCTTATTATGTTATCTAAATGCTAATAAGAAAATGTTTATACATTTGTTTTATATCCAGCTACTTTACTGATCTCTATCAGTTTTGCAATTAATTCTCTTGGCTTTTCTTGGTAGATGATCATATTATTAATATTTGGACATGATAACACATACCCTCTTTGCCGATACTTGAATCTCTTAAGTTTTCTGCGTAATCATTTTCGCTAACAATTCCAGAACATGTTAAACAATAATGGTAACAGAGAAACAATTTGATAATCCATTTTAAGGTTTAACCAGTTTTCATAATGATATATGATAATTGGCAATTGTTTTCAGATAGAGATTTTAAAAATTATGTTATTTTATTATTAAATTTATAACAGTCGCTATATTACTTCTCTGACATCTGACCTGCTCACAAGTGAATTATATTAATAGTTTTTAAATGTTAAACCATCCTTATATTCCTAGGAGAAACTTTATTTGTCCACAGCATATCATTCTTTTAATATTCTCACAAATTCAAGGTACTAATTAAATTAAGATCACAGATCTAATTAAAAATGGTACTATGCTGTTTTTCTGGAGTTAATTTGATAAAATGAAATCAAGAATAAAAATTTTAATGAATAGTATATACTACCCCATCAAAAGTATGTGCACATAACATAAAATTAAAAATTCTACTATTCTTTTATTGGTTGGAATTCAGGTTATTTTTAACCTATGCGTATGTTTTGCTACTGATACCAACTATGAATACCTTTGTATGTAAACCTTGGTTTCCATGCCTATTTCTGTAGAACAGATACCCAAAACAACTATTAGATTAAGGATTAAAAATATTTTTAACGTGCATGATAAACCTTAGCAGACTGCTAGCAGGGTATTACTCTCTTGTCCTTTTTTGCAAATCCTTTCCCCAATATATTAATCCTCTATTAATTCAGAGTCAATATACAGAAATATAGTTAATACAGTTTGAATTTAAAAAAAAAAATATTTAAACATGCCTAGAATTTTCTGAGGCGAAGAATCTAATTTTTTTTTTTTAGAGACAGAGTCTCAACTATGTTGTCCAAGCTAGATGGACTGGGCTCAAGCAATCCTTCCACCTCAGCATCCCAAGTAGCTGGGACTATAGATGCGCACCACTGTACCCAGCTAGGACCTAATTCTTTTTCAATCCCTAATGTAAGTAAAAATTCCAGAACAATTTACCAAATCTTTCATATATTTCATTTATATTAAGGCCTGTTTCTGGCTATCCTGTTCTATATATGCATCCATCCTTGCATCAGTAATATTCTAAATTTAATTATTAGCTTCATATTAGAAGCTAGTTTTGTATTTCCAGGGAAGGTACTTTGTTATTCTTTCTCAATTTTTTTCTTACTTAAGATAAACTTCAGGATCATTTAATCAAATTCCAAAAACAAGTTAGTTTTATGGGAACTATATAAAGAGAAAGGGGGGAGAGAAGAAGGGAGGGAGGGAGAGAGAGAGAGAGAGAGAATATATTTATTCTTCCCATTAATGAAATTTCTCTCCATTTCCTCAAACTTTAAAGATATTTCTTAGTAATGGTTTGTTCCACACATCCAATTAAGGTTATTCTTTGGTGGTTTCTTAGTTTTGTTAAGTTTGGGAATAAAAAAATTTTCTTTATTCACTGTCTTAGTATATAATGGTATTCATTTTTGTATATTTACCTTTTTTCCAGAGGTTTTATTGAATTTTTATTAATTGTACGTTTTTCAGTTGGTTATTTAGGCTCTCCTAGAATATATCCACATCATTTACATTGTGAACATGATGCCCCGCCCCACTTCAGTAGTAATATATTTTATTTCTATACAATTTTAGCTTTTAGGAATTTAGAACTTTAAGGTACACAGTATCAATAATACATGATGAGAAAGAATATTCTGT
>NW_012134636.1:1509880-1540943 GCF_000956105.1 Propithecus coquereli | reverse complement strand
ATATTACTAATAAAAATACATTTAAGTTTATAATATTTACTCAGCAAGTTGATGAATAGGAACAACGAAGTGGTTTTTATGAAAATCTGAAATATTATCATATTAGCTATAGCATTACATGAGCTTTAGCACTTAATTTATTTTGAATTTTATTTGATTGCCTAATATTTAAAAAACTAATTTAGAGATAAACTTAACAAAAATAACAGAAGTTTCCAATTATGCTGATATTTTCAGGAGAAACTTTGGTAAAAAGACTGTCCCTAAGTAAGATGGTATCATAAGTTAATGCACCAATGCTTTCAATTAGATTTCCTGAAAGAGTCACAGTGAAAACCAAGGGACCAGATGATTTATCATGGTCACCTACTTTAAAAATACATAAGAACCTTATACTGGATTTAAAGCTGTATCTTAAAAAATTTTACACTTACTGTACATCCTTTTGAAAACAATCAATAATAATTTTTCATTTACTTCATTCATCCCTTGCCCCCTTGAACCACGCTTCACCCAACTCAATCAGAATTTAGAGTCTTTCCTGAATACAGTGTTCCATCACTTTCTTGCCTCCCCCCCTTATAAATATGGATATAGATTTCCTAAACTTACTACTTTAAATGTATCTAACCTTTTTATAACCATTTCTGCTGTTATCTGTATACTGTCTAGTTCCTTCTTTGTCGTCCTGGGAAAACTGATCCCTGACTTGAGATCTCTCTCTTCTTCTGTAAAGACAGATGTAAAGTAACTATTTAGAGAACATGCTATTTCTCTTTTGTATCAGTATTCATACTGAAATTTTTTATGTGGATCTGAAACAATCATCGGTAATGTATTCAGAAAGGTTTTAGATACGTACCTGCATTGTCTTTGCAGATACTAGAAGAGCTACTATTCTCGTTACTTTGGTATAGGTGCTGAGTTCTAGTCTCTTGGGGTACAGATGATGTTTGAGTCATCCCTTCTTCCAAGGCTTGTTTTATCCAGCGCTATAATGGGAAAAGAACCAGGGAATTATCAATAACCATTTAAAACTATTTTAGTACACCTATTTTAAATGCACATCAACTGTGAGAGATATAATCCAACACACTCATTCAGTTCCACACAGTCAAGTATTTTACTCTTGTGTTTCAGCATATTGGAATATCACCCCACCAGTTCCTTCTACCAGGCAAAATTGAGAAAATCTGGATTACACATAATGAGATCCCATAAAAAAAAAAACCCAAACCAATAATAAATGACTAATATTCAACTTTTCATACTGCTTAGGATGGGATAAGTGGGAAGAGATAAGGCTAAAACCTTAATATTTATTCAAGAGATAGTCTGATAACATAGAATAAAACTAATACGTAAAATAAGTACCTAGCAGGAAGATAAAGATCTCCTAAGAGTTGTCTGTCCTGTGCTGGGGACACCTGAAGAGGTCATAAAGACTTTCAGAAGATTTTGGATGAGAAATAATGGCTCTTTACTACAGGTACCAAAAGACTTTTAAAAGGTCTACTCTGAAATGGAACATCCTATGGGTTTCCCTGCCATATCAAGTAGTTTCTTTAAATTATGTACAAATAATGCAAATCACAGAATGACCAACAGAAATCAAAAAAGGAAAAAATAAAAAAGAAGCCCTCTCTAATTAGTCATATTTTTTGATAGTAAAGATTAAAACCTAAATTGAAGAGAAATAAGTTTAGGCCAGACTATAAGATTATGCATCCTGTGAAAGAAAGATTTTTTACCCGTAATTGTGTTTTCTTAAGAGATATAGTTGTAGGTTGCCCAACACTCTTCTGTGGCTTTCCTGCCCTAAGACAGATCAAACTTTGATAAACATCGATTTCTGAGTCAGATCCTCCCCCAAATAGGAAAAGCAAAGGTGAATTATTATAATTTTATACCTTTGGAAAACATGTATTAATTACAGGTAAGTAAATATTCTCTTCACCTAAGAGAGCACCTCGAATAGATTTTCCCTTTCAGAAATGTAGGGTATAGTCCAGGAAAATTTTACCAAGAAAAATCTTATATCATGTAAATGTCATATGGCCTGCTAAATGAAAGCAAAAACATAACTGTAAACATGAAGAGGTAAGAGTGAACTGAATATGTAAGGAGATCTCAGTGGTCATTTGAATCACATCAACATTTCAGGATATGACCAGGTCTCTGAAAAGCCAGAACAATGCCAAGACTGAATTCTCTTAGATACAGAAAAATATTGACGTAAAGATGAGTTGTCAGAACCATACACAGATACTCAGAGCTTAGAAGAGAAGTTAGAGGTCATCTTGTTCAAAGCACTCATTTTATAGATAGAGGAAAATTAGGCCCAGGAGTAAAAAAAAATCTTTTGTTACAGACACCTTTAGTACAAGTTTTTCTTTTCAGAGCAGATGACAGAACTCATTTCTGGGGTCACTGAGCTTTCCTCCACGAGTAATGTTTTATATTTCCAGGGTTTAAGTAGATGTACCCATAAAAGAATTTACAGCCTGGATCTGATGACTAAAAAAGGGAATATAAAACCAGAACAAGAGCATTCTAGAAATAAGATGCTGCCATGGTTTGCTACAAAGTTAAACACAGCAAACATGGTCAAACCTATTCCTCCTGGCCCTGTTATAGATTTTCATAGTATTTCAGGACTCACATAAAAAAGTAACACAAACAGTTGTTCGTATGGGACAAGATCTAATCATCCCATGGATAATAAATTGATGTTAGAGCTCCCCATCCCCACCGCTTGCCCAAATTCTATCTTATTAAAGTCATAAGACCATTTCTACCTTCTCTGAAACTCTGTATTAAAGTGAACTACAGAAGAGTTTTTTAGGAGGTTCAAAGATGGGTGAGAGAAATGTTTTAAAGGGTCTCATTATTATGGGGAAAGAAAAAGAAGTTATATAGCTTTTGGAATCTAAAAGATATGGGTTGAAACTTGGCTATGCTACTTACTAGCTGCCTTACTTTGGGCAACAGTTACCAAACCTTCTAGATCTACAAATTGAGGCCAATAATCCCAACTTCATAGGGTTGTTGTGAAGGTTAAGTGAGATAATGTACATAAAGAAAGCTTGTAGCACAGTAACAGTACAGGACACACAGCAGGTTTTCAATGCGTCCTTGTCCAACTTAATTTTAATGCTATGTTTAGAGAAACACAGATTAATAACCCCTTAGTTTATACAGTGAAATACCAATGCAAAACACAGTGCTTCGTTACCAGTCAGGCTGGTTTTCTAAGAAATCTGGGACATCAAATCCCCTATACACATGTCTAAGAAGGTGACTTTAAAGAGAACAAGGTGGGACACTAATGAAATGCTTGTTGGCCACCTATAAATGCTTCTATTCTAGAATAGTAACTGAAGTAAGATCTTTAAAAAGACACACTATAAAATGCTTTTTAAGAACTGTGACTCAATTTAATTTAGAAACTCCAGGGATATCATAAAATGTTCTGTCAAATACTCTAAGAATCTGAGTACAAATATACAGATACAACTTCATTTATACTGTTTTTAACTTATCAGGTCTTTACCTCCTTTAATATAAAACAGTAGGCCTATTAGGAATATACATTGTTTTAACTAATCCCATGGAGAGTGGTTTTTCTCATCTATCTGCTTAACTTATACTCCAAGGGATTTTCAGATTTTTATTACAATTTTGTTTAATCATGGAAATGTTCTTAGGTCCTGCACTAAGATGAATCCTTCCTAACCAATCTAAAAATAACTCTTCTGCAACCCCCTAAAGCTGAGTTCGATTTCTAGCTAAAAGATTCAAAATTTAATTCCATTTTGCCCTATAAATGGCTACATTCTTCTTTTGTAATACAATCTTGATATGTTTACAGCAAACATTAAAGCAGTGATTTAAACTTAAACAATTTTTAAAGTCCCATTTAAATCAAATAGTCTTGCTATGATAATCCAAGTGTACACAGCCTAAATGCTTCCTGAAGACACATCATGACACCTATAGGTAAAAGCACTTGAGCTGGTATAAAACAAGATTAAGGATAGTCAGATACATTTGGAGACTATAACACAGACTTGAGTTAAAAGGGATTTCTATCTGTTGCTAGGGGAAATACAAGGATGAGCTACAGATACAAGACAACCAGGTCAAAAAAAAAGCAAAACACTCAAAGAAATGAATTTTCTACTGGATTTGAGGTCACAGTCCTAAACACATTTTTGGTTTTCATGTCTCTGTTAGTTGGAAAAACAAGATGGGAAGAGAAAGACTGTAACCCGGCATCCAAATTATCAAGAAGGTGTTTCTAGAGACTAGTCCATATTATATACAACTCAGACTTCACTATTAATCTATACTAAATAATTGCCTACTCTTCTTAAAGGACCAAAATAGGAGATTCTACCATCTGGCTTGATAGGCTCCTTCAACAGTTAACATCCTTAGAAACTATGTCCAGCTAAACAGAGAACAACAACAACAAAAAGTTTCTTTCATATATTTTAAGCCATCTCTTAACTTGCTACTCCTTTAGACTAGAGACCACAGCTACACTCGCTCTAATTTTCAACAGTATTCACAAATGCAGTTAAGATTTGGAGCTGTTGCTCTTAGTGAGGGACTGTGCAATGCTACATGTAGTAGATCAGTTCTGTTTTGCAAACTATACAGCTCTCTAATTATTACAGAAAGTTAATCATATTTATTACATGGCAAATAATTTTTCTTCTTCTAAGATAATCTCTAAGATCTAAGATAAACCAGTCTTTCTAAGTAACTTGGTATAAGAAAGTATCCCCAGAGACCCAACTCTCCTTCATTACCTAGGCAAACTTCTATAGAAAATAGCTTTTCAGAAATTTTCTAGTCTTTCTTTTTAAAGAAAGTTGTCTTTGTTTTTATTTCTGACACCTGAAGTTATTGATGTCATTGCATTATTTACAAACCCTTCTGGCAGGGATCTCATGTCAAATTTCTCTTTAGGATTTCTTATACTTGGGAGTTTCCCTGAACAAACCAGTGAGTGACTCAAATACTTAGGTAAGAGGTGCAATTAGGAAAAGACTTTCTGCTCATTCAGTAATGCCCTTGCTTTTTGCAGAGATTCCTGTTGCCCTCCTCCCCTCCATATCCCATACCACTTTGGCTCATCTTTTTCATGCCCCCCTCCCCCACCAAAATAATTCTGTTCTTTGGGGAAAGAGAAAAGCTTTAAATTTGGAGGAGTCAGGGAAGACCTGCCTGGAGTTGGAGACTTCATCACATCAAATAATCTACATGCAGCATCCTCATGTACGTGATGCCAGTGGAGGAGGGCAATGGCAGACACTGAGGAAGGCAGCCTGAATCCAGATCTGAGGATAAGAGAAAAGGGTGTTCCAGGGAACAGACTCTACCTCAAAGGAAGAAGACCAAATGAAAGGGTGTCCTATACTTCTAGAAACATGGAAACAACATTACGGATCTGAGGGAGTGATCTATTCCTGAGAGACACCTTTGGAAAATATGCAGGGCTTCTGGGAATTGGGAAAGAACATTCCAAAAACAAGCAACCACCAAACGATACGATAACTGCCACTAGATCCAAAACCAGTAAGTAATTAAAAGAAAGGAGAGAGAGGCAGAGAGAGAGGTAGAGAGAGTCTTTTACACAGTAGGTTCCATATTCTCTAGGGAATAAATAGTCCAACTTGTCATTTGATCAAGGAACAGGAACTGTGTCAGTTACAGTAGGATTTTTCCTTTAATTTCCTTCAAGTAGTAGAATTCAAAACACAATTTGGTAATTTTTTGCTTATGGAACAGTGCTCTAGAGGACCTGGGGCCCAATCTCACACAATAATCACAAATGGACATGTTAATGAATACCACAAAAGCACATACAAAACATATCCCTCCCTACCCAGTCATCAACTGCTGTTCTCACTCAGGAACCTCAAGGGTTCTCAGAAGAGACAATAGTGAATACTCAGAAATTTGAGCATCAAAAATGCACTATATGCATTTCACCTTAGTCCCACTGACTCTTGATGCATCAGTATTCACGGCTGAACAACTAACTCATTATAAACTCACATGGGCAAAGTGACTATCTAGAGAATGTGTTAGATGTGTTGCAGTTATAGGCATCCTAGGTAAAAAAACAAAACAAAACAAAACAAAACAAAAGACATAAACAGACATACCTTTTTACAGGAGCTGAATGTACCATCGGGCAGAAGGGGCCTTCGACGCCTCTCAGGGATAAAGGGTGAGCCAAAGCGAATGTAGTGTTTGGGGGTGGTGCAAATTAACGGGGAATGGATAAGACCCGGTAACATGTTCAGGGTCGTTGCCAATACAGTTGGGTCTGTGGTGATACGTAAAGGGCACTCAACAGGGCACTCTTGCTTCTCTGCTTTGTCGTTCAACCATTCTGTAACTAGATACTAAGGTAAAAAAAAAAAAAAAAAAAAAGGATTGTTAGTTGATGCTGTATATGTATATAAAGCCAGACACAGCAGTACAATTCACAAAGACAAACCTCATCTAGAAACTAGTACAGGAGATGCAGCAGGTGTAGTAAGTATGAATTGGGTGATCTGAACACAAGGATACCTTCCTTCACCCTCTCCATGCCCACTAAGACAGGAATAATTTCAGCTATCAATGATTTAAGCTCTGCCTAAAAATAAAGGAGCAAAAGGTAGTAGGATGGCTTCAGCCTTCTGTGTCAAAGGATTTTAGAATTTTCAATATAATAATACTGAGATTAGTTTTTCTCTGGGGATTACAGGTTCTCTCATTTTACTGTGCCAGCCCTTGCCAGATTAGACTTATGAAAATGTATTTGTGACTTACCTTTTTGGTTTTGGGGTATTTAGATGCAGCACGGTTAACATGGGATCCAGCAACTGACACAACAGTTGGGTCAGACCCTATTAATTGCCTGTTTTCTCCCGAACTGTCTATACTTCCAGCTTCGGTAGGAGTTACTGAGCTGTTATTTCCTCCCTCTTCCAAGGCAGCTTGTGACAACTCTGCCTGCTGTGCATTGGCCTGCTTCTGACGCTTTAGTCTTTGGGCTGAACTGGTCCTGTACCGAGAAATTCGACTCTTCGGTCGGGGCCTAGAAGGCTTTGCTGGAGGTGGTTTGGGGACTGGTTTTTCTGCTGCAATATCCTGTAACAACAGCAAGGTCAAATGCTTATCAGAAATTTCTTATCAGCAACATTCTCTTCAATTTCCTATTCACTTTAAGCATTTAAGAATGTCTACTGGTAAAATGGTAAGGGTTTAGGAACACTAATTCAAAATGTAATCCTTACATATAAAATTTATGTATTTAAATCAGCTAAAGAGGCTGTAAACAGATGTCTGGGTTAATTAGCTCTATTTCTAATAAGAATTTATAAAACAGACCTAAAGTTAGCTAAAAGCAGTCACCTAATTTTAGGGTTCTTGATAGGGAAGTGAATTCTTCCCTATGTTTCTTTCCCAGATACTGAAGTTTTAGCTTAAGCCTTAGATTCATGATTACAGTAGAGAAGGAAAAGAGGAGTTTATCCTTAGAACCTATGAAAGGTCAGGTACATAACTGGCCTATGTAGAACATCCATGAGAGAAATAAAATCATTTTTATCAACTCCTCACCAACAGTTTATATGGTAGGCAGAGTAACAAGTTCCGTTCTAGTCTGAAGGTGTCTAGTCAGTCAAATTCTCACTTTACTGGTCTCCCTGAATACCACAAATCAGCTGATAAAAGTGGCTCTAGCTGAATGGCCTAACTTGTTGCAACACAGAGCAAAGCTGAAGATACTTATTTTAGCCATTCCAAAAGATAGGTAAAAATGATAGGTAAGTGGCATTAGCAAAGGCAAGGATGTCTAAACCCTGGAGTCTCTTACCCCTGCTTGGGAAGACCTCCGGGTATTCACACCAACATTCTGTGGGGTGCTTGGGATAGCAACATTTGAAGTTGAGTTGCTAACTTCAGATTCAGTGGCTTCAGTTTTTGTCTCTTCTCCAACAGGAGTCTCTGAGGTGGTAGCAGTAATCTCTATGTCAGAGTTGGTCTGTTCCAAGGGCTGATCCCGCCGCTTCTTTCTTTTCTCTAAGTTTTCAAAAGCATGCATGATGGCTTCAACCTTCCTATCTTCCCGGGTCTAGAAAGAAATAGCATTAGTATAGAATGAAGTTTCAACAAGAAGGAAGGAAGTATTATTAATGGAAATCTATAGAAACTCACTTAAGTAGTCATTTAAGGACCTTGGAGAATATAAGATAAAAACTAAAAATAAAATATTTCATTTAAAATGGTGGGAACAGTAAAGAAGACAAGTTCAAACATAAATTTTCCAAAAAGGGTTAGCTATTTTCAAACTTTTTAATAGGAAAATAGCCATCAAAACCAATTTTTCTCTGCATTTTTAAAGCTCAAAAAGAACCAAGCAGATTTTCCTTAAACTTCTACTTAGAGTCATAAACAAAAATGATTCGTTTCAGTATAGAAGTAGAATATTTTACTCCATATGACTAAAAGGTTTAAAAAAAAAAATGTCAAAACACACACAAACTTAAGTAATACCTAAGTCAGAGCAAAACAGTCCCAACACATTTTGGTTTTGACTAGCCAAATTTTTTTGTAAACCAGATTATTAGAAAGAACCTCTTAAAACCACCATTGGATAATAGTCACCACACAACTACTGTGTGTGTGCAGAAAAAGAAATTTAAAAATTACAATGAAATCTATTTTATGGAAAAGCCCAAATTATAACTTCCACAAAAAATATATGAGATACAAAGTCAGGAGAAAAGAAAGGGTTCACATGCTGCAGGTAGCAGGAATCATAAGGGGCAAAGGGATGTTAGATGGTACTCACCCTCCTGCTATGAGCTGGGTTCTCCTGGTCATCTATAACCTCTTCCTTTTCTTCTTCTGGTTTTTCTTCTGGATTGTCTACTTCCTTTAAGACAGAGGCAATATTCAGCTATATTCTTAAGCTCTGGGAAAAACCAATCTCTCTGTTTTATTCTGTCTGGTAGCTTAAAACTCTCTAGAAACAATTTCTAATGCTTTAAAGGATTACTCATGTGAGGTCACACGGTAAACATACACGATAACCCCTATTCTCTGGACTAAAATCTGGAAAGTTGCTGAAAGGATGTTCTTGCCATTATAAAACAAAAAGAAAATTAATGAATGCACACCCACATCAATATAAAGGGCATTAAGTGTTACTATAGCTTGCCTACCTAAAACAGTATGTGGCAACCTGGGATCCTTTTCCTTTGGAGGATATCAATACCACAAGGTCATCACTTGACCAGGCAAGATTACCTCATGATCACTGGATACAGTTACTTTTTCTGGAACTTCTTGTGGTTGCTGGTCATTACTCTCCTCTGGAACCTCATTTTGCTGCTCCATCTCTAGCTCTTTCCGTCGTGCTTTTCTACGTCTGGTCTCTGCTCCAATGGTGGGTAGGCTTGGAGGAGGTGGGAGTGGCAGTTCTGCAGCATTGGGATTCCTTTTCTGTATAGGGCAATTCCGGTTTCCCTTGTGACATGCACAGTCCACTTTATAATTACTGCTCCAAAGAAACAATCAAAAGTGCCTGTCTCAGTACCCTTGAAATTCAGTTACGTTAACCATTCATTATCTTGAAATATTAGCATAGTGATTTCCTCCGATATTATCTTTAAATAAGTTAAACAGAAATATTAGAGAGTCATTTCAATATTCTGTGTTTCTCTATATAACCCCAACTCTACTACTATGTATAGTCAGTGGAAAGGAAAGAAAGCTCCCACTAAACTCAATGTTCCTAAGAATTGTTAGGTTATTTTGCAGGCAGTGAACCAGTGACTGAAAGGTTACAGTGGCCATACTTATCTTGTGCCTACTGTCACTATGTCCTCATTTTTAGCTACTTATTCCCTATTTATTATTATACCTTTTCTTCTTTCTTTTCCTTGCTGAATTAAGCAAAATATCTTTTCTTCTTATACCTGAGCCAAACATCACTTTACTACATAAAACTCTATTTTACCCAAAATAACCAAGGGAGAGAAAGCACCTTACTTTATAAAACCTATCACATATTCATTTATGACTTGCCATCTGTTTTTCTGCACTGTCATATACAGCTAGATCACATGGTTTCAGTGGATGAAGTGAATCTTGAAATCTCTCCCTCAGCTTTATAAAGGTAAAATTGACCAAAAAAAATTATATACATTTAGGGTGGGGGGTGAATCTTTAAATCCTCATCCTATATGGTCCCTGGCAGAAGTGCTCTGTGCATAACAGCAGATGCTACCGCAACTTCTCATACGTTATCTCTTTTGCTATTTTCCCTAAAGAGGCCTATGTCCAAACACCTTTGTCAAGGACATTTGTGAGCAGTATTATACAATGTACCTGTATCTCTAAAAAAAAAAATCTTAAGTCTGTCTTTTCCTTCACAATTTCTAGGCAGACAATATATTACTCATGAAAAGATTAAGTAAAAGGAAAGGGCAAGAAACAAAAGCTGACTTTAAATAGAGCTGAACAGCTTAGTATGAAAGACAAAAACATTCATGTTAGGAAAGGTTTCTGAGGTCTTACCAGTTACTATACTCATAATCAAATGCTATGGTGACCTCAGCATCCTTGGTGATGGCAGACACAGCATAGATACACAGGTGAATCATCCCATCTGCAATCATGTGCCGCACCTGTGTGAATAAGGCTTACGGTTAGAATTATCATGAAGACCATGAACTTTTCATAAGGGAGAAAAAACCTTTTAACCAAATAATTTCTATCCATTTAGAGTTACAGAAGTCTGTTATTTAACTCCACCATTTCATCTGAAACTACTATATAGTAATGGCCTCAAAGTTTATAATACTTCTTGATATAAATGGAGAAACCTTGAGATGTTAGAAAACAGACTAAAAGCTCTGCTTTACATCTTACAGCTGTTTCCAATTGAACCAGAGAATTAAAATTCCTTAGCCTGTAAGTAAAGCTGTGAGGACTTTCCTGTTGCATCTGATGTGGTTACATATGCCGAGTAATGAATTCTAAAAATGTCTAGATTCTCTCACAGAACACCATTGCCTAAAATCTAAAAAACTGCAACCAAATAGCTTAGTTAGGCCTAATGATATTTACTTCCACCAAAAGGAAATTTCTTTGATATAACCTCACTGACTTCTTATCCAGTCTCTTTTTCCTTAGCTAATGCTGACTTATTTTTTTTCCATTTCTGCCTCCTCTAAAGAAAATTCATTCTTTTGCCTCCTATTCTGTCAGTATAAAAGCACCATTACTTTTGTTTTATATCTCTCATAAAGAAAGATCACAACTATTTTCTACAGACCTTTATCTGGGTGAAGTTTTCAGACTGCTTCCTTCAGTTAGCTTGTCCTTTTGGTGGTTCCATTCAAAAGGAAGTTGCTACGGATATCTTACCTCTGCATTTGGTGTACATGATCTTCTGATGAACCGAGCATCATTACCGAAAGTACGGGCATCCACACACATCTCTACACCATTGAATTTTGAGTAGAAGAGCACAAAAGGGTATGGTCTAGGGATATAATTAAAATTCCTGTAATTCTCAACACAAACAAAAAGGCCACCCCATGACTCCAAATATAAAGCATATGCTGACAGAAGAAGCAGCAGTCCTTTGCAATGCCTAAACTTGGAAAACATCACATGCTTGTCTGCTTTTGATTAAAGAACAAACACAAAGCAAGGAATGCTTGGCTTTGGAAAGGAGTCATCACCACTTCATACATTAAACAATTTGCAGATTTATTTGCACTTCTCTACAAACAGCAGACAGGCATGAACTTATTTGAGTTGTAATCTTTTTCCCAAGAGCATCCTATCAAACAGGATGATTTTTATAACAACGCTGGCCAGCCAGGTCCACGTTAGCCCTTACTGCTCAATGAATTATGTTCTTACTTTTTGAAGAAATGCCCATTGACCTCAAATTGCTGTCGTAACATGACTTTCCCGCGATACTCTATTATAAGAGTGTCTAAAGCCAAATCTCTTGCGGCCCTCAAGATCTTCCGGTGCTTTTGAACACGAGTGACTCTTCCCAGCTGTAACTGAATAAAACCAGAGTAGTAACATTAAACAACGGCAATAGCAGCTTAGTAGACACACAAAATTATTTCACAATTTAAAAAATGTCACCAACATTTTCAGATTTTATCTGTATGTTATTTAGATAAATGATCAGATAATTTTGAATGATATAAGCTCAATTTTTCTAGAAAACATGCTCCATCCTAGTGAACCTACCACCCCAGAAAAGGCAAGAAAAGATCAAGGAAAAATACATGATTAAGATTTTAGTGGCTCTATGTCTAATATAAGAACAAGAAAGAACACATTTAGCTTTTTATAAATCTTACGTAATTCCCGAGGCTGTATAAAATTTCCCACCCTAATTCATCTATTTTTGATTAATAAAGATAGTTAAAAAATATATATCCAGACAGTTTCCAGTTAATATAACCTACTTTTGGTTAAAGATGATCAACAGCTGGCTAATTTGTTATTCTAAGGCCTTGGCCTTGTACATTTGGAAGAAACAGTAATTCCAATCCCTGCCCTCCTTTCTTGGTTTTTAAAATCTCAACTACTTACATAGAGTCTTTAACCCTTTGGTCCTTACCTGCATTTGGGAACCAATAACTGTATTATTACAGGCCAATTCAGTCTTATTAATAGTGTCTAAAATTGCAGGTTTGCCCACAAATTCTTTGCTAGAATGTAGATGTTGTTCAAGGGCGTTCTGTACATCTGCACTGTACTGATTAGTGAAAGCTTCTTCATACTGATCAGTCCATAGTCTTATACGATTTTCCCAGCCCTCAGTTGTATTCTCATCTAAATTCTGTGCTTCAGAGGGAGAATTCTGTAGAGAACAAAGGTCGGGTAGGTTAGCAGAGTCCAGGCATAAACAAGGGGGGTCGGGGAGGGGTGGGGCAACAAGCTGAGCTTCCAGAGAAAATTTGTTTTCACTTGGCAGTTGGTATGACGTAAGAGTAATGGACTGGGAGTCAGGGCATCTGGCTTCTGTCATAGTTTTGTTACCAATGAGAGGTGAGATCTTGGACAACTTCTTTAAATGCGGAAGCTCAGTTTCTCCATTTATTCAGTGAGAAATTAATATGGATCATAGTTCCATCCCATCATCGATTTTAATGACCATTTTTAAGTCATAAAAATCAATTTTGTTCTCATGAGAAGACTGACATCAAGTTAATAAGAAAATCTTCATAAAAATGAATGGTAGAGACCTCAAATCATCAAACTACTTAAAATTTCAATACTTATTCAATACCTGTGCTACTGTAAACTAGTATTACTACTTTCCAGGAGCATGATTGTTTTTGTGTCACTTCTTATTTTCATTTTAATTTAATAGGTGTTCATTTTAAATATACCTGTGACCCCAATCAATCAAATAATAATCTAAATATAAAAAGTATTTTGGAGTATATCGTTCTAACACACTGTTTTCAGCAATTTGAATTGTCGCATTCTAAATAATGTGAAAAGAGGAAGTGAGGGGAGAGGAGTGGGTAGGGAGAATATAGAAAATGTTTAAGAGGTACTTTGCTATAATACTCCTTTAGGAAAACCATTGCCCTCCATGGGGACAGTACTGAGAAAAGATTATTACACGTGAGAAACAGCATCCTAAACAGACAGTGCTTGATCTACAGAGACACAACTTAAGCCTAACACATGTTCTCCTCCAGGGTGTTCAAGATTTATAAGGTGCCATCAGAATCAAACAAACATTGACAGTGATGATGTCATGCTAGTGATGATTTGAAGGAAGACATTGTAGTACCACGCTACTTAAAAATCCATGTCCACAGTAAACTTGTAAAAACAGGCATAACAAAATTAAATATACTTTCCATGAATGGTAAACACTGATGTCTATTTTAACAACTGCTTTCTTTCACCACTTGTTTCACTGTTCTTTACTGATTGTTGTCTACCATCCTTTCCCCAAGGAATAGGAAAATGAAAGAAAAAAATTAACACCATTCTTTTCTACATTTCTCATTATAGTCCAAAAGACTAAACAATAAACAAAGGGGTCTAAGAAACACCTAAAGTCAACATTGAGAATACAATAAATATCACCTGCTGCTTGATGTTGTCAATAGCAGTTGAGCAAAAGAATTGTGTAAAACCTTAGACTGAAGGGTGCTTACAGACTAGGGATTAGGGGTGCCCAAACAGTATTTCCAGCTTTAAGTATCTAGTAGTGATCACTAAACTTATGACCTGATAAACTTACTATATTCTGGAAGTCTTTGCCACAGTATTAGCAATTGTTCACTAATATCAACGTGAGTTTACTTTGCTGCTGTCCCATCCTTCCGGGCACTGGAGACTTCACCTCAGTGGGTTTAAGGTAGTTCTGAATAAAGGGCAATTTTGCCCTCAAGAGACATTTGTAATATCTAAAGGCATTTTTGATTACCACAATTGAATGTGTGTTACTGGTACCTAGTGGGTAGACACCAAATATCCTGTTGCTAGACCAATGCAAAGGACAGTTCTCCTCACAATACAGAATTATTTCATCCAAAATTTCAACAGTGTCAAGGCTGAGAAATCTGGGTTTAGAATTAAGTCTCCAGTAGGGAAGCTCTTGGCTTTGGAATTAGAAATCCAAATGATAAAATTTTCCCATTCTTATGGCTCCCACTTGGATCTTTGGGGGAGTTCTTACTAGTAATTCTGAGAATAAAATTTATAACTCGATTTAAAGTTATTAAGATGAAACACAAAACAATTAGTATTTTTCTTTTACTCCAGCAGAATCACCTATAATATTTTTCTTTTCTGTCTAAATTTTAACACACCTGTGGGGCTGTCAACTTCTTGAAACTGTAAGCAAAGTTTGGGGTTTATATGTTTTTTGGGGGAGCCAGTCTATAGCTTCAAAAAGATCTCAAACTTCTGGAGGTAAGTTACAATAGTTGGCTGATAAGAGACAGGGGCCTATCAGCCAGGATCAGGGTTATGGCTGCCTCCAAAGTCTATTTAAGAGCCCCTCTAAGAAAATGAAACAAAAATAAAGGGGCAGTTAAAACAAACTTGGCCACTTGTGGGAGGTGGATCTAGCAAAGAAATTATTAGTTTGTGTTCCAAGATACGCCCAGGCCCATGATACTCTGTGGCTCTAAGTCTTCTCCTAGCTCTTTTACAGGTTTGTGCAAGTCCGTTTATAGAGAGATATAAGGTGAGGACTTCAAACTTCAGATAAAATGCCACCTATAATCTTTGATAACATCAGTCATAATGGTGCTTCACATAAATATAATCCAAATAAAGCTTATCCTCATTAAAGATTTTAATGTTTATGTCACATAACAGTCAATAGAAAAGGTCCTATTTACACATTTAGGAATACAAATACTTATGGAATTAAACTACAACTTATTTCTCATTAAATGCTTTGAAGCCGTATGTAGTGACTTGGGAGGTATGCTGTACCAATACATCCACAGGTAAAGGATGACACCTAGACAGTATAATCAAATCTCCTTTTGGCAAACTCTGTTTTTAATCAACCAGCACCTAAAAGTTCTTTTAAACCATTGTACACTATTCTCCAAACTCTTTACAAAATCATGCCTCATAAGCTCTATTATTTGATAACTGAAGAAAAGAAACACACTAGCATCTCCTGAATCTTCTCCTCCAAATAAGTATGCCAAGAGAAAACAGTTAATTCCTGTCAATAATGCAACTTTCCTGATGATGAGATTTATCCTTCCAACTGGCAATTAAAGCCCACATGGTACTAGGGTGGTTGCACAAGAGATCCTCCTACATTATTATCAGAAAAACCTTACTCCAAGGTTGAGCACAATAGCAGCAACAGGGCACATCAGCCTCATTTTGTTTGGCAAATGTCACTTACCCCACAGAAAAGCAGCTAATGAAAAACCAATAAATGAAAGTGGATCACAGAAAGGGAAAATATTTCAGAAAATGGGCGAGAAATCTACTTTGGAGAAAAGCTCTGTGAATAACTGAATGGCAACAACTACAAACTAATGAAAACCAGAGTCCAAGATTCCCAGACCATCAATGTCAGGAAAGAAGCTGACCAAAATGCAAGATCACAATAGGTTACCCCTTACCTTCATCCGCAAGGACTTCCGGGATCCCTCTCGAAATGCCTATCCCAAAGAGGAAAACAAGTAGAACAAACAAAACTTGGTACCAAGAATGATAGTTATACCTATCTGAGACTAAAACTAAGGCACAAACTAGTGTTCTATTCTGTCCCCTTTTCTCTAGGTAACAAATACAGTAGAATTCCCCAAACTATTATCAAGAATAGGGGTAAGCTCAAAGCCAATGAACTCTGAGACTAATTTTAATACTTTCTATTGTGGAGCTAAAAAGTAATTAACAGGGAAGAGCATGCATCACTTAAATCCTATATGCACTCCTGATACTAAGAGAAAAAGTAAATAAAAAACTTTAAGTAAGGTTGCAGATTTACCAGTTTTGAAACTAAGAAGGAAACAAAGACCAATCCCCTTAACAAGGGGTGGGCAAGTCACCTAGAAGCAACAGAATTGCTGTGATGGGGAAGAAAGAACACGAACCAGAAGAGGTTTCTCCCGGAGACTGTTTTGCTGAGAATACAGGAAAGTGACCACGACACTGAGGAAGCCTAGATCATTCAAGAGATGTTTCCCGATTTTTGTTTTTTCAAACAAGGAAAAACAATCAACCCAAAGACATGAGGCATGTAACCAGGACAAGAATTTCAGGCTGTGCTTTGGGGTTGAGAGGTGGGGATACTGTAAGGATAGTGGAAGCCTAGACTTGAGGCTGCAACACATACAGGCATACCTGGGATGGGGGCCTGAGAAGAAACTTTGAGCCAGTGGTGATGATATGGTGTGGTAGAAGAGAGGTTGGTCTATATGTACATAACACAAATTAGCTGATTTTTGCAAGTAGAGCCAAAGTGGCCCTTCAAACATCTGGATCAAACGTCTTAAAAGAATTTTGGTGTGTTTTTGCTCCGAAATTTGAGCTATTCCAGACATATTGCTATTTAAGACAGTTTTACCCTTCATACCTTAATTTTCTTCGTCTTTGGTGCCGCACGACCCTTTTCTGGACTCTTTTTCCGCTTCTTGGGTTTGGTTCTTCGAACAGTTAAGGTGATGCTTGTAGGTGTGTGCTGTGTTGCTGTATACAACACAGTGGAAGGAGAAAGCTCCTCATCCCAGCTTTCTGTTGCACTGCTATCCCCACCTGAAAAAAAGTGATTTCACAGTTCAGGCACTAAGAGCCTGAAAGTATGCTAAAAGCAGTTTATTTCTTTAGGTGTGCCTCATATCCAGTTAAGTCATTACTTCCATTATTAACTCTATCATCTGTAAAGCAACATAAATACCCATCTTTCTTATGCAAACAAGATACTATCTATATTACTGGCATTAAGCATATAAACCCTGTTCTGCATTGTATGTATTTCTCCCCTTATATTCTGTCCCTCAACTCCTTTGCCTTAATCTGTAACTATCTGAGACTGGTTAAGTTTTAAAAAAGGGATCCATTTTTTTGTGTGTTCACAAGGAATACCTTGATTGCTATAGGGCTAAATGCTGTTTCCAGATAACATTTAGCTTACTACAAGAAAACTATACAGTGGTCTTGAGAGGACTTCTATCTTTTTTTATGAAAAGAGGTGGGGAACATGGAAACTCCTAAGAGGGGTTCTTGAGCTGAACATGTAAATCACAAAATATTTATATGTCAAAATGTGGGCCTAATCCATCTTCTACTCACCTGATATGTTGTCCTGCTTCCGCCGATGAAGTCTAATAACCTTCCCCCTGCTCATTCCCCTAAAGAGGGAAAATAAACTTAAAGTAGTCCTTTCAACAGCATGCAGCATATCAAAGCACGCATGGGCGAAGTGTCTCTGCATATTCTACCCCCTCCCTCCCACCTACCAAATGTTTCCAGGACATTAAATTTCATATCAAATTCAATAGCTTTAACATCAATCTCTCATTCCTTGTTGTCAGCAATTCTCACCTAGTGCAGAGAATTCGAGCCAAGGAGCACTAAGGAATCATCTACATTAACAAACACAAGAAAGAATACTTTGAGCTTTTCCCTACTAATAAGAAACCCTAATCCCAGCAACCCAGACTTGAATTTAGATGGAACAGGATCTTACCTGCACTTGTCACAGTTGAGAAGGAAGCCATCCTGAGAAAGACCACAAGGACACCAGGTAGGAACAGTCTCTCCTTCAGAGTTCGGGCTGTCTCCACAGCGTTCCTCTACGGGCGACGGCAGGCCATTCAGGTCAGAACGAGGGATGATCGTCTGGACAGGGGGAGAAGCAGGAGGTGTCGGAGGAGGAGGGGCTCCGTAATTATGATCCTGAAAATAAGATTTTTTAAATCAACAGTGTCCAAACACTGGCCCCTCTCTCCCCTAAAGTATGGTACATATGGAAAGAAAGAAGAAAGTAGTACCCTTTGTTTTTTGGCTTCAACCAGGAAAGTGATAAAACAAAATGCCAAGGTCAACTGGGACATAAAAACAAGAACAATGATGCAGGGCTAGACGTCCGCTGGAGGCAGGGAAGTGCAAAAGGGGCAACTTCGTCATGCTGCATATAAACATTTCAAGAAAGTCACAATGTATAAGAATGGATTACACTCCAGGAAGATCACTGCTCTGCAGAGAAACAAATGCATACTCACAGCATAAGGCAGTCCTCGACACCCATGCCTCTGTGTGGTCCCATAATTATGAGTGGAATACACGCTCTTCTCATTAACTGCTGGACTAGCCTCCACAGATTCAGGGCTGCACAAAGGCGAAAAGCAACGCATGATAGCATAACACCTAATCTTCCCTTAAGCTAACACTTCACTTCCCATTCTAATCCCTCCTCTTTACACAACCACCAGCCACTAGAATAAGAGAAAGAACTCAGTGAAACAATCTGATTAACATAACTAAGCCTATAAATAACAGTAGGAGTGTTAAATGTGGATTCGTGTGTAACATGAAGCCAGTACAGGCAGATGTCTCAAGGCAGGTACCTGGGATACAAGGTGTCCCTAATGACAAACACAAACGTACCAGCTGAGCGGGGAGTTTCCCCTAGAGAAGCCACTCTGGGCTGGTTTAGACTCAGAACTATTCTTCTTAATTGGATCTCTTAATACTTCCATGAAACCTCACATGACATTTGCAGTGAGTGAGATGATGAAAGTGCCTTCTGCACTGCCCCAGGGACCAGGCCCTCTTCCATTCACTACCAAGACAGGATACCCTGAAGAAAGTACAGGTAAAAACAATAGCATCTTATATTTATCACACCTCTCATCTTGACGAACCCCCAAACACCTTTCAAATATTAGAGTAATAATTTCTCATCAACCAATGACATGCAAGCATATCAAGGACACAATTATTTAACAGCTGCATGGTAATACCAAAGAATTTCAAAATAATCAAAACTGAGCTTGAAAGTTATATTAGTCTAGTGACAGTAACAGTAGTAGCAGCTAACATTTTGGATCACCCATTATTTGGTAGGTGCTTTATATATACTCTTCAATTTATGTAACCACTAAACATGGCAAATAACACCCCATTTTTAAAGAGGGGGAAGTTGAGGTGGTAAAATTACCTGACTTCCCCAAGGTCACAAACTTACAGAGCCAGAATTTGAAACAAAGTCTGTCTGACTTCAAAGCCTATGTATACTCTTTTTTCTTGCTCTTGGTTTGGAAACCAGGATAATATTCTATCTTTAAAGAAAATTATTTGAGACTTTTATTAACCAGGCTTAGTGAGAAGCTTGGCTTACTATCTTTTTGTACCCTCACTGAGTGGAAAACAAACTATTCAAACAGAATTTATTAATTATAGAAGAATTATAAATGTATTCAAATTTAGAAACTTAATATATGCCTTTACTTGATTTTAAAAAAGGCATAGGTGGCAAAGGATAAAGGAAGAAGGAACTTTAACTCTGACTGTTACCTGGTTAGGTTTGGGGGAATTTTGAAGGATAATTAAAAAATGTAATTTTATGATCTTGCAGAACTGAATAATGGATTACTGCAATTTATATTAATTAGAAGAAAGATTCACAAATTAGAAACTCTAAGGACTAGTATAACTCAACCAGAGAGATCAGTGGGTCGTCTAGGGAATCAAATAATGCATATTGTTTGCCTCAAATAACAGACACTTTTCCTGCTTAAAGATATACGGTACACAGTACTTGGCAGGAATAAAGTATGCAGTTCAACGTGGTGCAGTGTCAGCTGAGAAGTGAGGGATAAGAGAAAATTCTGAGATATGTATCCAACTCACCCAGTTATAGGCTCCAAAACTGTGAGAAGGGATCTTATTAATAACAGCAAAGGTAATTTCTAGGTGAAGAAGAACTTTAGACAGAGGAAAGTATTCTCTGTTAGTGAGATGCATGCATTTTATTATTTAAGAGTGTCTGTAAAATGGGTATTGGGGGGGGCACATCAAGAATGCAGGTCAGTATTCTTGAGAAAAAGATGATCTGAATATGGCTCACTGAGAGGCAATCATCTCTGAGTATTAGGAAACAGGTGAGGTTTCCTAAATGAAACCAAAGGCAGACGAGCATTAATAAAATGAAGATATAATTTAGTTTCTATGATGGACAGTTAAAAGAAAATAATACATTTATACATTGTTAACTTACTAGGTACATTACTAGATAAACAAGTATTCCAAAGAGCTGTACATATTTTATATAGGAGATTTTGTACGACTGAACACATGGGGTGAAACATGACAGCTGTTTATTAGAAATGGATTTTTTTTTTTGGACGGGGTGGGGGGGGAGGAAAGTTGCATGAAATAAAAGATGGCCATGGAGATGGAGCTATGTTGGTTGTATCTTACCCATCTCCAAACGGGTAAATATGAACATATGCACTTCATGTGCAAGTCTAGGGAATAAAAATAAAATGTATATTGTGGAGGTTAACAGGCCATCACACTACACAATACTTTCTCGTCAAGCACAGCATTTAATATATTGCTATGCATGCCAAATCTAAAATTTAAACTCACATCTTTTGATGAAGAAATTTCAATATTGGTTGCAACTTCCATATTGGTTATTGATTAAATTCATAGTAAGATGCTTACAGGTACCTACAGAATTTCCTAGAATATTCTTTGACATATATATCGGTTCTTATCTGTATTTTAAAATATGGATTAAAAACCTGGAGTATTGAAATTACATCTCTTTATTAGCCAAGTACTTTATGCAGATGTAATTACAGCCTTTTTTCTCCTATAATTGAATTGCTATGACAGTTGGGCACATATACAGAAACCAGCCTCACGATAGATATACTCCACCAATTGTGTTCTAAGGACAATATGCAACCTCCTATCATGCCACCTCTTGGAAAATTCCTGAAATTCTGTTATGGTAGAGTTGGAAACCCAGAAAAATCTTTGCTTCTTTGTTACATCTATAAGTTTTTCATAAATAATTTTTAAAATGCATATTGCCATCGGATTTAAAATCCCATGAGGTAAGGTCTGAGTCTTTTACTTAGATGAGTATGCTGCACTTAATACCAGGTTTAAGCTTAAAGTGCCTAGAACAGTGCATATAGGCACAATGAAACATTAACAAATATCAGTCATAATTTAACAGAAGGGTATATAAGCTGGTTATTGACATTCTGTCCCTTTGTAGGAATACTAAGGGAGTAACTGTGTAATTAGTTGTAACTACAGTTATCAGAAATCTATCTGGAGATTATGGATGAAAATGTTTCAGGAAATCCTAAAATATGCTGGTGCTTAGACACTACGGTCAAATCTGTAGACCAGAAGTATTTTTGTTTCTGTAATAACTCCTGGATTCCCTAGCAACATTTATAGGCAGTCATCTCTACACTTTGAGAAAAATATCAGTTATAAGAATAACTACTTTGGATCTTTCTCTTATCTACAAATAACAAACTTAATGGTTTAACCTTTGTTGAAATTTCTGATAAATGTTAATGCTGTCTATCGACATAGTTTATTAGTTAATCCATATAGTAGCAAGTTAGTAGCTGACTTAATAAAAATCCATATACACTATACAACTGGGCTACATACTAACACAGGAAGATTTTTAAATACTTTATCTGGGGAAATAGCTGTAAATCAGAAGTCTCAGCCATTGGTATAACCAAATCTCTTTGGCATGCAAAAAAATAAAAACAAAAGAAAACAAGAAAAAAAGCTCTAGAAGGAAAACAATTCACCATTCCCCATCCCCCACCCTCCTTCCTTTTTATATGGGAATTAGCTCCAAACTGCTTTCCATTCTAGACTACCCCAGAATATTATATACTACTTCTTAGGGTAGCTTTAAAAGTCTTTCTCTTTAAGGAACTCAGTAAACAGATAAGTTATAGGCAGGTGGCTTTATGAATAAATAAACATGCTCTTTAATAATATTCTCAGTTTTAAGGAAGAAAACCACTATTAATCAGGATGTCGTTCAACCCAGAATTCTGGTACAGTTGCTTTGCTTTGTTGAAGGGGAAAGAATTCCCAGGGACCGTGAAAATGGCAAGAGAAACGGGAATTAGAGCAACACCCACCTCACTCAAGAAGTGGCTGTGGGATCAAGAGTCTGAACTGGACCTGAACATATTCAAAACACCAGGATTTTTCCAGCCCAGACCCTAATCCCTGGTACTGCCTGGAATAGACTTGGCTTCTGGGGGTGTGCTGCCCCCTAGGCCCCTTGGGTCTCTTTCGCTGGACTTTCACATCCTGGTGTAGTGCCACTTCGTCTTGAAAGGTAGGGGGCTTCCACTTCCTTTCTGTAAGCAAGGAAGATTGGGTACAAGGGAGGTAAAAGGACAAGAGGGGGAATCTGTGAGCAGGGGGAATCTCGGACAACTTAAAAGAGAAGGGATACAAAAGGCTAAAAATTTTAAAACTGAATAATATATAAAGTTGTATAATGAAGGCCTACCTTCATTGTCATTTGGCATTTAAATTCTTCAAGAATTGAGAGTATTATTTTAGGGATTAGGCTTTTCGACAAACTCTGAATTCCTAAAGCTGCTCTTAGCTGAAAAAAAAGTTTGGTACCACTGATATTGAAGGTCCTCTTTCTAGGCAATGAATATTATAAAAAACAGATGACACTACTCTCCATGTTTTCTACCCCAAATATCAGAAGATCTAAGCAACTCGCCCATATAAAGTTTCAGCCCCTTTACTCTAGAACAATGGGAAGTACATAGGAAGAGGCCTTCAAGGAAAATCAGTAGGAAAGAACACCTCCTTATCTCCCTCCATCAGAATAATCATTAACTCTAGAGGAAGCAGGTAGTGACACCTACTTTAATCTTTCCCACCCATCAAAACAAATGAAAATGTAATTACTACTTTGATTCTATTCATCATTTATCCAGAAACCCCTCTCTGAAAGCCCTTTTCCTCCCCCTTCTAATTCCTTTTGTCCTCTAGCTTCTATGGGGGAAAAGGGAAAGGTCTAGTGTCATTTACAGTGGGATAGGCTTTGGTTAAGAAAATATTACACATTATCTTATTAGCTACCCATAATAAAGTTGTCTCCACACAAACTGGTAATGTACCTACTACCTAAGAAGTAGCACTTACTCTGATCCAGCAGCCATATCTGAATATGATGTATCTGATGTGGTGACTCCCAGAGGGATTGCAATGCTCATGACGTCCAACACAGCAGAGAGTGGAAATCACGGGGTCCAATTAATGGAGACTGACCACTCTGAGAGTGGGGGTGAGCTGCACAGCCTCAGCCAACATGTTATGGACATGAGGAATCCTGCCATAAAAAATGAAGTAAAATACCTAGTAAAATATCTAGTAAAATACCTAGTATCAGACAGTTCTTAAAATTTATGCTAAATGATACTGAATATTTTTGTTTTTCTGGAACAAGGCTTTTTAAGGGATAATTATAACACAAGTACACCCATATTATCCCATATTTACTATGTATTTCATTAATGTTCTACAAAGTGAGGTGGCAAAACATTATGTTTACTTTTTGATATGTTTGATATGTTTTAATTTTTTTTTCTTTTCAGTCCAAAGGAAAGCAATATCCTTCCCCCAGCTCACTAATAAGCACATTTCCCCCATTCTACAATTGCCCATGAAATAAAATTTTCTAGCATATCAAACAAGTTTTAAGATATAGGATGGTTATTAGAAATATCATAATTTACCTAAATTCTTTAATAATTCAAGGTCTTCATTTAAACTTTTTTCTAGGTCACAAATAAATGCAGTTTCACAAGTAGTCAATAAAGTTATTTCTTCCAAATTAAAAGAGATCAATTGTTGTTTATATTTGATTGGATACAGCCATTTCTTATTGTCTTCTTTTGTCACAGAACACTCTCTTCCTTCTTTTAAATGATTTTATTTTAACTATCATTTTGGGGGAAGATGCAATTATCTTAACAATTGTATTTGTGAGGTAATATATACTGCTTCATATGAACAAAAACATAACCCATAGATAGGTTGTGCATGTGTGGGTGCAGAGGGTATGTGGGAAATCTCCGTACTTAAATTTTGCTGTGAAAACTAACACGGCTCTAAAAAAAATAGTCTACATAAAACACACCACTAAATCACAAAGAGAACCGTTTCATGACAAAGATTAGAGAATTTTGTATGGAAAAGCAGTGAGGATAACTTGATGACCATAAACCAGTGTAACTGAGGGACAGAAAGACTCACAAACTACTGACGTGTCAAAAAAAAAGCAAAAGTGGCTTCAGATATTTGGAGGTATGGTACAAAGGGAAAAAGGCATATGATGTATAATTTTACACTACTGATTTCATATTAATGTAAAAAAATTTAAAAGGATGAAACCAGAAGCATTTTATGTGGGAGGGAATAAAGTCAATATGAATGTCAAAGACCACGTTAATAAAGATTTTTGCAAAAAAAAAGACTACAAAAAGAGTCATGATTGATATATTGATTCATAATGAGACAAATAAGACAGCAGAATGGGGGGAGCGGTAGGGTGGCGGGCATTCCCTCTGCCTCCAAAAAAAAAAATCGAACAATTCTTAATACTAAAAAAACTAAATGGAATGAAAGTACATAATATTGATTGAGTCAACCAGGGGGTTAATGTGAATTTTAAATGGTATATGGCTTGAGATGCTTGAATCTTATTTTGATACAAAAGTAGATTAATGTGGATCAGAAAACTAACTGCAAATAGTGAATTAGGTAAAGATTTTGAAGAACGCATAAAGATAATATACTACTTTTGTGTCATTCATTTAGAATGTCAGAACAGCTTATAAGCTAGGCAGTTTACCGTAGTTCTAGGCTTGAAAAAACAAGATCTTACCAATGGACCCAGGACTCTCCAAATCTGGGTGTGACAATACATCTGTTCCTACCCAACTGGAGGTGTCACATAGCTAGACTGAAGACTACAATGCAAAGGAAGCCCAATCTTCTTATCTACTGCTTCCTCACAGCTCATAAAAGCGAAGTGACTGATACAACTTTCTGCCTTTGGGCCAATCTTACACTTAAATGTTTCCTTTCCCTAATAATATATCCAAACAGACATTTTGGAAGTACATCTTCAAGCCTTTGGGAAATTGGGATAATATCTGCAAATGATAAAACAGACGACAAAACAGAGAACACTTATCATGTAAGCCCAAAAGGGCATAGTTAAATACTGGGTGCTCCTGGCTACAATTCTTTCTTTAATTTCAGTATCACCATATAATTCACATTTTCTTTTAAAAAGCCCAGAAGCTGCCTAACAAGATAATCAGAAGAAAGTCTTATAATGATCCTACCACCCCTGAATAGTAAAATGAATCTGAATCATGTTTCAGTGAAGGACTTAAAAAAAAGTCACTCAACACCATTAAAAACCCTTTGTTATGGCCATTACTACTATATGTCCGTAAAAAAAAATGTTGATAGTTGATATTTTTTCCTAGAGCAATTTTTAAAATGAAAAGATCGAAAAGTTACTTCAGATATTATCTCCTTCATGAATGAATAAATGATTTCTACATTCCTTAAAGAAGTCCCAAGCCAGCTATTTTGGATAGTTGATAAATAACTTTAAGAAATTATTTGGTTAAATATGAATTTCTCTTTCATAAATTCTTCCATTTTCCTTCTGTCTAATTTTATATGACCCTTCCACTCTTCTGAAAGCAATCATAACAGGTTAGCTTGGCCACCTCATTCTAAATAATGCCTTCATAATAATGATGCTTAATTCAAATTCTGATAATAAATCCATACTTCTCATAGAATCCTGAGAATAGGTCCTTCCCTATATAACTGTGTGTAAAATGTAGCTATTAAAACGTTAACTGAAGAACCTTTAAAAGATCATCTATATGCAACATGTTATTATAATATTCTAGTTTCATAAACCAAGGCAACAGACTCCTAGGGTAACTCCTAGGGTAGTTTAACAAGCTTGATATTTATACCAGTTATTTTAATTTATCACATACTTTGGAGATGCGTCCTGGAGAACATGGTAAGAATTAACTCTGTCTCTAGGTGGAACAATTTCAAGATACATTTTACTTGTTAATTTGTCTGTTTTTTCCTACCAGAATATAAACTATAAAGACAGGGATTTTTGTCTGTTCTACCCTCTGCTGTATTTCCAATGGCCAGAACCATGCCTCACACATAGAGAAGGATCAAGAAATACTTGCTTGAGTAAATTATGATCACCACTACCACAATATGATTTCTGTATTCATTAAAATGCAAAAAGTAAAAAAGAAGTTAAAAGGATTTATTTGGGTCAGTCACCTTTATATAGACCTCTGAATATGAAGTCCCCCAAAATTATCTGCCAGTAGCTCTGAAGACCTAGAAAAAGTTGAGATACAAATTAGTATAGAAGATATAACATTGATGAACACACAGAATGGAATGCTACAGATATAGTAACGGTAATTTTGTTTCATTTCTGTATAGTGCCTTTTTTACCATCCTATGTTCCATCCAGTACTAAATTTTTGTCCTTTGATCTTTATACCCTATTTTCACATAGAGCCAGAAAGTAAATAAAGGGTAAGGAAGGAAATTATCTTTATTTGACTTAAGAAGTGGCAAATACTTATGTTACTGGCTAGTTTTCCCTCTCTTACGAGGTGCTTCTCTTTTCCACCGAACCCTTCCCAAATTCAGACGCATTTCTTTAATCAAATGTCAAATTTACTCTCCAGCCAGACAAGGGCCTACTGTCATCTACATTACTCCTTTCTTCCCCCTCATTTCATGCCATCTATCCTCTTGTCCTACTACAGAAAAAGACTGATAAAAGAGAGTCAGTTCTATTTGTGGTCAACTTCTTAGTGGAAATATGTTTTTAAAAAAAAAAAAAAAAGGCTTTTTAGGAGGAGACAAAGACTCTGTTGCCCTGGGTAGAGTGCAATGGCGTCGTCACAGCTCAGCCTCAAACTCCTGGGCTCATGCAATCCTGTCTCAGCCTCCTGAGTAGCTAGGACAACAGGTGTGCACCACTATACTCTACTTTTAGTAGGGACAGGGTCTCACTCTTGCTCAGGCTGGTCTTGAATTCCTGAGCTGAAGCAATCCTCCCACTTCAGCTTCCCAGAATGATAAAGATTATAGGTGTGAGCCACAGCAGCCGGCCAAAAAGAGTTAGAATTAATTTTCTATCCTCCAAAAAGGAAATAAAATAGGTGCCCCAGGACTTTTGGGAAAAAATAATCAGTTCCCTTTAAGTTTTCAGTGTTTTCTCTAAAAAGTCAAATTTAACATTAGTCAGAATGAGTTATTAACACATAAAAAGTTAATATATCATAAACATGAAAAGAGTCATTTACGGGATTCCAGTTACCAAGCATTAGAGGGCCATGTACTTTATTTATGTTGATGTCTTATGATTCCCAATTTTTAAAAAACTAAAAAATAAAGTATTGTTAAGAAGTGGTTAGGAAGAGCATATACAAAATTATTACAAAAACAAAAGATATGAAAGGAAGGAAGGAATAAAGTAAATCAAGAAGCAGCAACAACAAAAAGAAAGAACAAGAGGAAAAGGAGAAATAAGTATGTGAGTACATAGTAGGGGGAAATGAATGCATCAGAATTTCAATTACTTATTAACTATTTCCAGAACAATCCATCAGACTCTAGGAACACTAGTAAATTCTTCGATTCAGAAACAGAATCAGCCTGTCTTAGGGTACCGAGCGCTCTTTTAAGAAGTTACTATTTATATACAGCTTCCAGGGAAAAGGATGTTATATAGAACACACCAAAAATGTTTTTTATTTACCCTATCTTTTTAATTGTGTTCAGAAATGGTCAATAGTCTCTGTATTATGATTCTGACAGTCTCTTCTCTACATGACTTGCTGAAAGCACAAGACCTGTAAGATCTGTGTGGTCACTCTCAGAGAAGACAAGAAGTGTTCTAAGAATAATTCCGATAGAGATTTCAGAAGAAGAAATTGCATCATACAGGTGAGCCGGAAGCAGCTGGGAAACGAGAGTCCAATAAATAGTCAATCCAATGAAAGAAATTCAGAACAAGTCTGCTTCAGTAATCCTGTGAAGAGGACTGGCAGGAAGAGGAGTGCCGCTTCAGAAAGAGAACAGGCCTCATATGCTTCAGACAGTCTTTGTGCTGAGGCTGTGGACCTTGGCCATTCTCCCAGAAATGATGCAATCCTGATGAACAAGATCTGCTGCCAGAGAAACAATTGTTAACAGCCTATGCAGACAGCAACTCAGCCAAGGAGCAATCTCTGATCAACTCTGCCAAGCAGCAATCTCTGATTAACTCTCTCCATAAATCATCGGAACTGCAAATCTCTCTTCCTCAATTTCAGAATCTGACAAAATACAACAGTATATATTTTGTTATATAAGAACAAGCCATTTTCTCAAAATGTCCTTTTTCTTTTCATTGCTTTGGCTTTACATTTTAAATAAAAGAGCATTTTTACTTTTATAAACATATTTCTCCAAGCTTATTAACAGTAAGTTATTTACATATGCTTATTTTCCTTACTCATAAGAAAACCTTCATGAGACTCTGAAATCTATCACTCAATTAGGAGATTTCAAAGTAAAAGACAAATACGTACACTTACTAATTCAGGGCCAGAAAGATATATTTTATATATTTTTGAAATTCGGCCAGGCGCCATGGCTCTCGTCTGTAATTCTAGCACTTTGGGAGGCCCAGGCGGTAGGATCGCTTGAGGCCAGGAGTTCCAGACCAGCCTGAGCGACAAAACCTGACCCGTCTCTATAAAAAATAGAACGCTTAGCCAGGTGTGGTGGTTCTTGACTGTAGTCCCAGCTATTTAGGAGGCTGAGGCAGGAGGATCCCTTGAGCCCAGAGTTTGAGGTTGCAGTGAGCTATGATGATGCCACTGTACTCTAGCCTGGGTGACACAGTGAAACTCTGTCTTTACAAAAAAGAAAAAAAGAGAGAGAGAGAGAGAGAAATTATATAAAACTCAATATGTTAAATATTGACATCTATTGGAGGAAAAAAGAAAAAAAATCTATTCTCATTTAGGCTGATATAAATAAAATGTAGCTTAAACAGTAATGATACCCACTTTCTGAAAGGGCAACAATGTTACTTCAGATCATACTAGAAGGGTCTATGATTATTTTCATCTTACTAGCCAAAATTTACTAATTTGGAATCCAACTTAAAAATATAATGGCCAGGCATGACGGTTCATGCCTGTAATCCTAGCACTTTGGAAGGACTGCTTGAGCTCAGTTTGAGACCAGCCTGTGCAAGAGCAAGACCCTGTCTCTAACTAAAAGAAAAAAGAAAAAGAAAAAATTAAATGGGCATGGTGGTGTGCACCTGTAGTCCCAGCTACTGGGAAGGCAAAGGCAGAAGGATCGCTTGAGCCCAGGAGTTTGAGGTTGCAGTGAGCTATGGTAACACCACAGCACTCTAGCCTGAACAAATAGTAAGACCCTGTCTCAAAAAAATAAATAAATAAAATAAAATTCCTCACCAGAATCCTCATCTCCTATGCCTAGTTTCTTGTTCAGAAGTTTTGTTATCAGGTTGTTCACATGGTATTGTTAGAAAATTGTAAGAATTTTTTTCTCACTTACTAAATAAAAGATCCTGCTGCAACCAATCTGTTGTCTAAACTCCAACTTGCCAGAAGCCACAAACAACTAAATTTCCTTTTGAAAGCAATAACCCTTAAACTAGGATTCACTAAAAAACATAAGCATCTAAGATATATTCTGAAATCAGTATCTTTAGCCTAATCTACTATTCTTAAATTTATTCTACTAAATAAAAATTAACAGACATACAGAATATGAAGCACTAAAAAAATCTTTACTAGGCCAATAAATGAATAAATTTAACTCAGTTAAGAAAAAAAATTTCAGAAAAAAACTCAACAAGGGTTAAAAAAAGCCAATAATTTTAAGATTCAATTTCTGAACCTGATTACTCAAAATTTTGTTATACATGTAAATTGAATTTCTTCTTAAATACTTCTACTTCTTCAGTTTCTCTTTTTAATTACTTTACAAAATAATAAAAGGAGAAATAATATTGGAAGGTTTTTAAATTTTGGTATGATGATTTTTACCCTCCATTTTTAAATCACAGAACACTCCAAATGCAATAAATATGTGACTGCATTTTATCTACATGACCAACTTGTTTTGAGAACTAATGTGGCAGCAGCATTATATGCTTATCTTTCATCTCCAACCCCAAACGCAAATATCTCAAGTGAAAACACTGCAGATGTACAAGACATATAGCTTTCTACCTCAGAAGAAATGTATGTTAAGAAAAGTACTATATTAGGAGTCAGAAAACTTGAGTTCTAGCCTATAATTTAATTATTAATAGTTTGATGACCTCAGAAAAATCACTTTACATAGATGACCTTAAATTCCTCCAAGTAAAATCTTC
>NW_012134636.1:1503590-1505405 GCF_000956105.1 Propithecus coquereli | reverse complement strand
CCATAAATCTGTGTACTAAAGATAAGGATTGATTACATTACACAAGTGATGGCTCACATGTGAGGAAGGTGACCAGCTGTTCTTATTTTTAGTGAGCTGTCTCTTATAGTACTAGAAGAGTCTTAAGAGTTGTGACAGACTTAGGGCACAAAGGCTCACCTACTCTGAAGCCCACTTGCCAGTGGAAAAATAACTCAGTAATGACAGTGAGTGTCACATAACAATTTAGATGTATATGGATGATTCCTATCTGAATGACAAAGTATACATATCTTAAAAATCCAGTTACCGGTAACTTAGGCCCAAATCACTGTCAATGCAAATATGTACCATTACACAGTACTACTCAACTACTCATCATAAACTATATTGGTAACAATGACATTAAACTTAGAATAAATTGTAAATTAAAAAGTAACAGCATTTGATTCAAGAAGGTTAAAAAAAAACAACGAAAGAAAGAAAGAAAGAAAAAAAAAGTAACAGCAGGCCAGACACCCTGGCTCATGCCTGTAATCCTAGCACTTTGGGAGGTGGAAGTGGGAGAACTGCTTGGGGCCTGGGGATCAGCCTGGACAACACAGAGATGCTATCTCTAAATAAATAAATAAGTAAACAAACAAATATATAAATTAACTGGGCATGGTAGTGTCCACCTGTAGTCCTAGCTATTCGGAGGCTGAGGCAGGAGGATCATTTGAGCCCAGGAGCTAGCTGGAGACTACAGTAAACTGAGATGATGCCACCACACTCCAGCCTGGGTGACAGGGCAAGACACTGTCTCAAAAAGCAAAACAGAACAAAACCCTAAACAAACAAATAACCATAACCTAGGCTATATTTACTCATATAGCATGTTACAAGCAAAATGAAATCTTTGGAATGGTGAGCACATTTATTTTCCCTGAAACCCATGAGACTGAACATCTTTGGACCTGCTAGCTAGCAGGGCTTGTTAAGAGATCCAGGATCTTCAACAGCTGCCATCATCCAGAACATTAAAAATATTTAACTTACTTATGGATTACAAAAATTTTCTGTGGATATCTTAATATGAAAAATGATTTTAAAGCCTTGACACAGATGTTCATCTTTGATTCAGTTTCAGTAGACATTTCATTTGTATTTGGGCCAAAATGCTCATGTCATTAAAAATACTAATAAAATTTAGCCCCAGGACATTGATAAAATAGTACTTTTTAGTTAATGATACAACTGGCATAATAAAGTGCTCGAAATTCTTATACAAAATATAATCACAACCATATACCATGCTAAATTTTCCCAGTTATTTTACTGTCTCATTTAATCATCTTTGTTGGTTTTCCTGTCACATCAGATTTTGACCTTAGGCAAAGCCCAGAATTCTAGCATTGAATAGAGTGGAGTAAAATATGAAGTATCTTAGGTTTCCATTTATCTATTTTCCTTTTCATTAAAACATCTGTTTACAAATTTATTTTTTCCTAAGTAAAATACTCTCAAATGCTAAACACTGTTTTTGAATATTTGCTTTTCCAATATTCATTCACCAATATAAAAACTCAATTTAAAAAAAAATTCCACACCTCAGATTTTAACAAATCTCTGAATACATATACTGTATATATATATCTATGTACATACACATACACACACACACACTTAGAAGTAGTGGTTCCCAATCTTTTGGGGGAAAATTATTGTTTTCTGAAAGCACAAAAATTTTTATTTGTTAATTAGGAAAATAGTAAAAACTGTACTATGAAGAGCTAATAATACTTTGCACAGGATCCTTATTTTTTTTTTTTAATTTTATTTTTTAGACAAGGTCTC
>NW_012134636.1:1500806-1503540 GCF_000956105.1 Propithecus coquereli | reverse complement strand
ATTTTCCACTTTTTTCTTTATTCATCATTCATTCATTCAACAAACATGAAGTAACTACTATGTATATAAAAAACTATGTTAAGTGCTATTTTAAGATATTTCTCTATTCAAAATAGAGAGGGTAGGCAATTCACAAACTGTTTAGGTTTGCCTACGTGCCAAGTATTTTATTTTCATAACCATGAAGGGGAAAAAAAACAAAATCTTAAAATGAGCCTCCACAATTAATGAGTCAAATTCTGAAAGGAAAATAACACCTTCTCCCCAAAGAAAGAAAACCCTCATCCACTCCACAGTTTACACAGGGAAAGAGTCTCTTATAGAAAAAGGTTCTTTTATAAATCCCTTAAATTGTTTAGACAATGCTTATCACTGATTGGTTTCATGGAAAATTCTATGAAGAATGAAGGCCATCAGGCAGCAAGAATCCTCAAAATACAGAAAAAAACCTGATGATATGTGTTCTGTGATCGCATGGAGAACTATGTGGCTATGTATACAGCAATAAAGGCACTTAATGCTTAATTCTGATAAGCACAATAGAGTCCCCTCTCCCACCAATGGTTGTATCAATACTTTAATAAATGCTTGTAAAAATACGTAATCATTGCCAAAGCACAAAAACTAGAAGTAAAATTCTCATGTAACTTCACCCCCACCAAAGATACCTCAAGGATAAAAGTGATAACCCTTTTTATCTTCTCTATGTAGTCTCCTTTTTAAAAGCTTAGCAGTAAGTTTTGCATATCTGTCTATGAGTATGCACAAATCTACTTCTTTCTCTTAAATGATGTTGCAGTATTGTATTCCATGGATCTACTATAATTTAAATCAATCCTCTGCAGGTGGCTGTTTAGATTCTCTCTCATTTCCAATAATATATGCAATGCTGTACTGAATGCTGTACTCACACCTTCCCTTATACATTTGTACAAACATTTCCTGAGGACAAATTTCTCAAAGTAGAACTGCTAGAAATGCAGTTTCTAGAAACTGCAAGAGAATATGTGATAACAAGAATAGAATAGCAAGAGAATATGTGATAACAAGCCACACTCCAGAAAGTTAAAACCATTTTACATTCCCACAAACATCTGAGTCCTTGATTAACATGGTGGGAAGGCTAAATTTCCTCATGAGGTTTAAAATAATTTCAATTCTAACTTTCCTCATACAGTCTTTTCTGTAGAAGATTCTCTACATTCTACAAGAAAATCCTAAAATGAAAGTTCACTGCAAATTTGCAACAATTATGTGATTCACTTTTAAGACTACTACTGATTAAATGTGCTCTTGTCCTCTAACCTTATATACTAAACAGATCTCAGTTGCTTTTCCACTAAGTTTGAGTTAGGATCCTCAAAGTGAAGCCTACATGAAGCAATATTTCAGATCCAAAGTATTTTCTTATAGTTGTCCCTTGAGATAACATTTTATTCTTTTAATAGAATGCACCATACTCTAAATTTCTTCTTCCAGTAATGAAAAAACAAATTATACTAGCCATCTGTAATCTAGCTGGCATCTGTAGAGCTCTGACTGAAAATGCAAGTAAACCAGATCTGAGCTCTTCATTTTCAAACAGATTATCAAAACTCTGTTCTAGCAGTTCTGCCTCAGAGGTATAAAATATGACGCTTCATTTTTAATAACCTTTGGAAAAAGAAGAAACCTAGACACTGTAAGAGGTTTATCTATACTGACTTACTAAAAGATAGGAGACAAGATATTGACTTGATTTGCACTGTAGGTACAAATTCATTTGGTATACTTCATCATGATATCTGACGCCCACATGGTCTAAATCCATGCTCTGGTCAAATGGATGTGGGGGGGACCTCCCCTTTTCGTTGTGCTGGCACTAGCACCTTACTGAAAGCTGGGATGTACAACTATTCTTTCAAATGTTTCACAGATCATCTTTTAGCATTCTATTCACCAACACTACACACCTTATGATTTCTAGGTAACATTATAGCAACCAATTGGTCTCACAACCTCCGAGGTCTCAACCCTCCAATCTATTCTACATTCCTCCATGATGTTAACTGTTCTAGAACATAACTTTGATCGTTATCATTCCTACAATGGCTCCCTTAATTCTTACTGGGTTACTTCAAACTCCTTTGCCTGAATGGAACAAGACTTTTTTTGTTAATTAGCTATTAACCCATTTCTTCTTCAAAATTTTGTTCACGCTATTTATTCTGTCTGATATGGCCAATCTTATTTTATTTATAACCGCTCCCCCTGGATTATTTTACAGCAAATCCCAAAAATACCAGTTGTATATATCACATTTGTTGAGGGTAGTTGTCCCTTATTTACCATAACAATGGACGATAAGATGTATAAGAGGGGCATGCTTATCATGATGAGAGGTGATAGGGAATCAAAGATTTTCATTCTTTTGCAGAAGTTCAGACCAATAAAAACTTATGCATTTAGGGCAGGTTGGGTGACTCATGCCTGTAATCCCAGCACTTTGGGAGGATGAACTGGGGGGATCGCTTGAGGTCAGGAGTTCAAGACCAACCTGAGCAAGAATAGGACCTCACCTCTACAAAAAAAAAAATAGAAAAATTAGCTGGGTGTGGTGGTGCACACCTGTAGTCCCAGCTACTTGGGAGGCTAAGGCAGGAGGATTGCATGAGCCTAGGAGTTTGAGGTTGCTGTGACCAATGATAGTGTCACTGCACTCTAGCCCGGGAGACAGAGAGAGACCCTGTCTCCA
>NW_012134636.1:1495906-1498091 GCF_000956105.1 Propithecus coquereli | reverse complement strand
TCCACTAAGAGTTGATATTACTTTTTACATTTTAAATTCCAACTCTTCCCACATCTGTGTATGTAAGCAAAAAAGAAACTCATTTAATCTAGTACCAGTATTCAAAACTTGATCCTGGGTCTAACTAGCTTATGATTGTTTTTCTAGGAGATTTCAAACTGAATAGTTCTTAGCTATTATTTGAGCACATATGCTCATACCAATCCTGGTTTGGAGAACTACTCGAATGAGACAAAATTTGCCTTAATCTCTTCTTAAAGAGGATCTAAAATGAATTTTATTTGCCTATCGTCCTGTTACAATACAAAAACTCTAATTTACAAACCGAAAAAGTTTTACAGACCAATGTTCCAGAGCTGCTTGTCATCATTCCTTACTCTATTAGATGTGTTACTGATGCTTTCCTTTGTTAAAAAGCATTTTCTTTTGAAAAAAATACAGAGCTTATCAAACACAGCTCAGTGTGCATCTATGCCTTGTTGATACAAATAAAACTAGGCTTCAATCTCTAAGTAGCAAAATTATTTGGATTTTCAAAATTAGAACTGGAATTCACAGATCATTTCTTTATGATAAGAAAACAATTGCTTTCAAAGGTGGGCTTCATAGTAGTTTGTTGCTTAGCCCAATAGGTCAAAGGGAGGCACCTCTTTAGACTGAAGAAGGATTAACTAATGAGTCTAGTACCTGTTGCTCCCCTAAGAACCAAATCTCAGGGTATTCGTAGTTCTTAAACTTTTTAGAAGGTGATCACCAATTTCTATGAGAATCTGATAAAGACTATGAACCCTTTCCTCAGAAAAATGCAGAGACAAAATCTTATGTAAACCTTACAGGGATTCATAGGCCTCTGGCTCTATATACCGTTTCCTGAACTGTAGCCAGTATGGGATAAAGGAGACCCAAAAGTGATTGAATGGTAAGGTATGGGTGTTTGTAAAAGGCCTATTAACTTTTTTAAAAAATATACCAAGGAATCCAGAATTTACAATTACTCTAGTAAGCGGGGGGAAAAAAAGAACAAAACTACAGATGGGCAGCAATAAAGTTAGGAGGAAAGGGAAAATTTTATCAGTAGAGGTGGAAGGCTCTATTTAAATAAGGTAGGTGATACAGTATAATGAAAAGATCTTGCAATCATATGGATGTGGCTCACCCCATTACTAGCTGTGTGACTACTCTGATTCAGTTTGTTCATTTGTAAATCACCTCATAGCACTGTTTTTAAAATTAAGTGAGATAAGGCCAGGCCTGGTGGCTTACGCCTTGTAATCCCAGCACTCTGGGAGGCCGAGGTGGGAGGATTGCTTGAGGTCAGGAGTTAGAGACCAGCCTGAGCAAGAGCTGATTTCTACTAAAAATAGAAAAATTAGCTGGGCATGGTGGTGCATGTCTATAGTACCTGCTACTTGGGAGGCTAAGGCAGGAGGGTCACTTGAGCCCAGGAGTGTGAGGTTGCTGTGAGCTAGGGTGACGCCACAGCACTCCAGCCTGGGCAACAGAGTGAGACTCTGTCTCAAAAAAAAAGAAAAGAAAAAATTAAGTGAGATAATTTTTATAAAAGAACCTAGCAAGATACTCGGCACGCTGCAGGAGTCCAATTTTGGTGTGGAGGATTACAGTATTAGGGAGAAATAGAACAGAGGTAATGAGGAAGGCAAATAGGAACTGCTTTCCTGCTTCCAAGGCCATTGTAACAATTGGACGAGAGAAACCTGTGGTTAGAGTCTTGTGGTAGCTTGTCACTAAGGTTTGGTAATAGCCACAGAATTATCTACACCCTCACTCAAATATTGTTTATTTCCTTAGATAAATCTTCACCATTTGGCATTAATCTGATACTTATAAGATACCTTTTCAGAAATTCAACCATCTCATAAAATGAGATCTGGACACTCAACATACTATTAATTAACCCATTTGCTTCCTCACTGCTCTGGTCAGGAATGCTTTCCAGAATCTGTATAGATTTTTCTTTCTTTCTTTTGTAGAGACAGGGTCTCACTTTGTCACCCAGGCTGGAGTATACAGTGGCACAATCACAGCTCAATGCAGCCCCGAACTCCTGGGCTCAAGTAATCCCCCTGCCTCAGCCTCCTAGGTAGCTGGGACTATAGGTGCGTGCCCCCATTCTTGGCTTTTTTTTTTTTCTTTTTCTTTTTTAAGAGACTGGGTCTTGGCCGGG
>NW_012134636.1:1490938-1492110 GCF_000956105.1 Propithecus coquereli | reverse complement strand
TAAGTTGCATTTTAAATGACAAAGTTAAAAAATAGATATCCTTTCTAAAGAACACCTAAATTTCAGGGCTAAGAGTGAACCATTAAAAAAATATTAATTGATGAGCTCTCTATTACAAGTAGCACCAGTGTCCCAAGGGTATCTGAAATCACCAGAGACAAATATGATCTCACATTTCAAGACAGATTTTTTTTTACTGGAGAAAGGAAGTTTCTTAGCTCAAACTGCTTACATGAAGCTAAGAAATTCTGGTTCCTAAAAAAGAACAGAATAGTTCATGTTCCTCTTCTATGGCATAAAAATATTTATTAGTTATTGAAAAATCTAGGAGAAGATAGTTTTAGTAAATGAACTAACTTAAATGCTTGTGTTTCTTGTGTCATAAAAGAAGTATCATGACAAAATTTCACTTTGCATATTCATGATGATTCTGCTGAGTCTTACATATAGTGAAAGGACTGGCTAGAAGAGACTAGAATAGAAGCTTGATTTTTCTGACTATACCCAGCTTTGTAAATTCCGCTTAATAACCATATAAGTATTTTACATAATTGTAAAACAAAAAGTAACCTCACTGTTTATCAAGCTGGTGGTATAACCACAAAGAGATGAACTGTTCCAAGTGATTTCAAAATACTGTAATTTGTACACAGTCATGTGCCACATAATGACATTTTGGTCAAGTAGGGAGCACCTATATGATAGTGGTCCCATAAAGTTATAATGGAGCTGCCCTATATAGATGTACCATTTTTATCTTCTATGCCATATTTTTACTATATCTTTTCTATGTTTAGGTACACAAATACTTACCATTGTGCCATAAATGCCTACAGGGTCCAGCACAGTAACATGCTATACAGGTTTACAGCCCAGGAGCGATAGGCTATATTATAAAGCCTAGGAGTGTAGTAGGCTACACCACCTAGGTTCATGTAAATACACTCTATGACGTCTACATAATGATGAAATCACCTAATGACACATAACTGTATCTCCAAGGCAAAAAGAAATGAAAAAACAAAACAAAAACCCACTTTCCAATAATCGTATTGTTCTGTCACTTTAAAACTTTGTATATTGTGGCACAATGCAAAGAGAAATTACACTGGTGTTAGTGGAAACTGAGATTTTGGACATGGGACAAAGGATCAGGTTTACATAAAAATTCT
>NW_012134636.1:1486537-1488923 GCF_000956105.1 Propithecus coquereli | reverse complement strand
AACTAAAAGGAAAAGGCATTCTAAAAACTATTCATTTGGAAATAAGGATTCAGAGAGGCAACTCCAGGATCATTAAGAGCTCTATAAAGAAAAACTGGGTTGCTAGGTAGTGACTAAAAAGTTCCACGATCCTCTATAATTACAGTAAGCATATAATTTACATGAGGCAAACTGAGGCATTTTTGAGAGTGAAAGGGGCGCTATTACTCATTATGCTAGGACATAAACCAGAACTATACTAGAGAAAGCAAGACATAAGTTACTATCTATAAAACATTAAATTTTTTTGTCATTTTCACAAAAGATATTCAACTCAATCCTCTAGGTAACTATTTTCCATAGGTAACTATTTTCCATAGAAATACATTCCTAGTATTGTAGAGTTAAGAAAAACAGACATGCTACCAAAAGACAAAAATTTAACTTTTCATCTCTCTTGGCTGGTACATAGTTTGTACATGGTTACTTCATAAACTAGGATATATTTATTTCCCTTTTTGTTGCTCAGTGTACTCTGCAAACTTCCAGCCATTCCTTTTCATACCAATTGTTCATGATAAACTACAGGAGGAAGGTTATATCTACCCAGAGCCTTGCTTCTCTAAAAATACATTATCTTCCCATGGGGCTTCACACATGGCCTAGAGTTAAGCAAGGAAGAGTGGTATGGCTACTGTAACTTCTGAGTTCTATATAAGATGTTAGCATAATTTTCATTTTCTGGATTATTGTAATAGTAAACATCTGGTTTTAGTACTACTTACATAATGTACCACCAATAACGTGACTACCTGTGAATATTTTATGCTGCTTCATTTTTTAAGGTTTTTAAATAGTGGGTAAACTTTTCCAAGGAAAGTAGCCCAAATATGAAAAAACGATTTAGTATAGACTCTACAATTTTTAGCCTCATCCTAATATGTGCACTGACATGTCAACCTACCCTTATTTTGTTCTATTACTAAGCTATGACATTAAAGTTCTATTTGCCAGAAATAAAACTAAATTTGTCTAGAAATAATAAATGTTTAAAAATGGATTTTTTAGACTTGCTCTTACATTTTTCTCAGATCTGTTCTTTTTTTAAAAAGGTATTCCACCTAATATTTTTTAAGCTGTGGGCATAAAGACATATTTACTTCCATGGCCATAGTAGTTTGCACAGTAGAAATTGAGAAAATAAAAATTTGTGCATTCATACAGCAATCTAATGCTACATTCAACATGTAATCAATCACACTGCCTCAAAAGCCCTTCTCTTTGTTCTGTTTTAGGAGGTTGAACTAAAATAAAATTTTGTCTTTAGAACTAAAAGTTTCTTAAAAATGAGTCCTTTAGATTCTATACCAAATGTTATAATAAATAACATTTATTTTTTAAATATCCATATTTTACTGTGGCTCTTCCTTGTCAATCTGGTTTCTCTTATAAAACAAATCAACTCTCAACAGCCTACATTAATAAAGGAAAATGTAACAAATGCAGAGACCGTCTTATTGCCAACAGGTCCTTCCAGGTTCTTCTTCTTAAGTAAAACCTTCCTTGGACACCAAGAATGTGCAAACAGTTAATTATTAACTGCAGATCATTCTCTTCCACAGAAACTAAAAAAAGTACAAATTGTATATGTTGTGGCATGTACAGAGGTTGGTGGTAGGAAAAAGAATTTTTTAATATAGGCCAAAGATCATAACGAGACAAATAAAAAAAGCCATGGAGATGGGAAAAAAAATCCAACAAAAAACTCCCTCATACAAAATGACAAATAGTGGGTACAAACATAAAACAATGAGATTCACTTTGACTTTTATTAAAATTAACATGCAACATTATTAAATATGCTTACACAATACTGGAACAGCCTAACCAGATCACAGTATCTAAGAATTATGAAATAATCGTCTTACTATATTCAGCAGTGCACACACCTTATTAGATTACCGGGTTTTATCTGCGTCTTCAAATTTCAAGAGTGTGGAGGGGAAATTCTCAGCGTCAGGAGATAAACAATAAAAATGATAAAAATAAAATTTCTCATTTTGGAACTGGTGGTAGGTTTAGGTAAAGAAAGCTTGAAGAACATAAGCTGTGCAGCTTGTAGAAAGAACTGAGGCATGAAAAATTTATTTCCAAACAGCTAATTAATTTCACTTTCACTGAGGTAAAGGGTTAAGTAAACATACATGAAAGTTTAATTTTTTAACCTTATTTTAGTCATAAACCTGAGTTACACAAATTTATAATTTCTGATACGAACTGCAAATATTATGTACAGTTAGAGATTCTATTTCTCTTCAAGCTAATAATACTCATGGTGGCATTTGGTGGTAATAATGATTGTGTGAACAATGAAAATTAAATATGCTTAAAACATTTCTGTCTGGGC
>NW_012134636.1:1474492-1475410 GCF_000956105.1 Propithecus coquereli | reverse complement strand
AAGGATGGCAAACAGCCAGTACAAGTGAAATCCTATTTATTTCATATGGCATCTTATACACATAATAGTGAGAATTAGAACCACCTAAAATATTAGCCATTAAAAGTTCTGTTTCATTGGTCTGTTTTTACTACTGGGAAATGTGAGCCACATTTGTGAATGACAAAACTCATTTCCATTCTTTTTGGTTCCCTGCCACAAATGCCAGAGTCATACTACAAATTATAAACGTTTGTAGGATTTAAGTACATTTACACAAAACTGACCAAATCAAAACTCTGAGGGAAAAAATATAGGTTGCAAGAGTCTTGGGGGTAAGAAACAACACAGGGGCATATGTTAAGTACTGTACGTAAGTGGTGATATATTTGGGTGGTGGTTCTCCTTCAGATATTTCCAAACTCAACAGACCTTTTTGCTTGATCAGAGATCATCCTGATGTTGAGGAGTTGTGGGCAAGGGGAGATGGCTCAGAGGGCATCTTCTTAGTATCCTCAACTACACTTTCCATTTCTGCATATTCCTTCTGGTCTATCCTACATTTCAGATGGATCATCGCCAAAGATACATCCTTGTGATGTCAGAAGACTATATCCAACGTATATATAATGGATTAATTTTGTAAGTCAAACTCCAAAGAAAGTATCTAATCTGGAGAAGTCTATTACTAATACAAAAATAACAAAGAAAATATTTATATTTAGAAATCACTCCAAAAATGGTAGCTCTTCAGAGTTTAATATTCCAAGTTTAGTAAAACATTTAGCAAAACATCTATTCAATAAGGTAAATATGTCCTAATCAATGGAAGGAAGGAGATACATAACAAAAAAACCAAAACTGATTCACTGACTAAAGAGATAGTGGAAAACATGTCAGTTGCAGGAAAAAAAAAAAAACTAAACTAATTTTTCCCCC
>NW_012134636.1:1469969-1474442 GCF_000956105.1 Propithecus coquereli | reverse complement strand
CAGCAAGAAATTCAGCATTTTCCCTTCATTAGGTAGCACAAATCAAAAACTTGATTCCCCAGATAGAAACCAATTCTGTATGAATTCCTATAGCCACCGCTTTTTTGTGATTCCTAGCATAGGCTAAAAAAAGCCAGCTCTGGGTGTGTATATGTAACTAACGGGGCTAAGGAAAGGATTCTTATTACTTCCATTTGCCATCAAAGCTCTGGGAATCCTCACACTACAAGGAAGCCAGAAGAGCACAGAAGAGAAAGCAGCCCAACGAAAGCAACAGACATATGCATCAGGCAAAACTGGCCAATAATCTTAGTGTTTTAAAAATACCAAGACATTATTTCAATATTCTAATAAGCAGAAAATTCCTTTTCCCTGTCTTCATATCAAAGATACTTAATGTGACTTTACATTAAGTAAGGTATCCCCTCAGGTATTCAGCAAACGAAATCAGTATGATGGAAAACTGAGTGAGGCAGGATGGGATTACAAATTCTTAGCTCAGTGAGGGCACATGCAAAGTAGACTGAGACTCAGCTTCATTGTTCCTCTATTATAGCTCATAGTTCCTTCATTTAGTGTTAACAGTTTGAACACATTTTGTCTGAGTAAGAGAATTCTCTAATATGGTGCTTTCTAATAGCATCCCCCATGTTACTATCATTCACCCAATTTATATATATTATGTATATATATATAAAAAATATATATCACAGGGCAATTTTCATAAAACTGATTTAACGAAATATGTACAGATAAGTGAAGGAAACAATATTCTTTTCAGTGAAAAATACCAAAGTTATAAAATCTCTACCACTATATACTTTTAAGAGGCCAAACTGCACTGTATTTAAGTACATATAAACAAACCTACAACCTAACCATAATAAAAATCAGATTAAACCATCCAATTTTCCCCCTTTGTCCTAGTTCCTTTTTTTTCTGGGAAGAGGCGTTGTGGGATAATAATAGCAGGAAATAAGGTGGAGCAGCTGTACAGGCAAGATGAGGTACAGTGCTTGTGTTTCACCTCCACTCTAGCCTACTGCTGGCTAGATCTTATTAAAAATGAGATTAGCTGTTTGGAGAGCCAAAAGAGTTATCAAAACCTTTGGAATCAAGATGTTGCCCCCTACTCTCTCACTTTTGCCGGGACTTCTTAGGGCCTCTAGGTAATTCAGGTAATAGGAGCAAAAGAAGCCACACTGAGCAGATTTATAATTATTTGAGAAGGGGGAGGGTGCAAAGGATGTTTACTCTAATGCTAGCAATGTGTGTCTCAGCACATGTAGAGAAAACTGGTATGGAGAGGAGCTTGACTAGATGGGTTCTATTTTAGTCCCACAAATCTATGGAAATAATTCCATGTGAATGAATTATAAAGAGAAGCAATGACTACCCTAAATTTCTGTAGTGATATAAAATACAGCTCACTAAAATTTCCATTTATGCTGTTGCTATTTTACTGATAAGAAATGTCTAAGTAACAGTAATGACAATTAGTTACTCAAATTTCCTTTTTCAGGTCAAAATACATCATTACTGCCAAGACCACTGTACATAAAAATATAATGTTAAGTGGCAATACATCCAGTTTTCTCTTACAGAGGAAAATGACACAAAACTTTGTTAGGAGTGTTGCTGCTTGTTGCCGGTGTGATGGCTTCAAGGTTACTTCGCGGAGCTGGAGCGCTGGCGGCGCAGGCCCTGAGGGCCCGCGGTCCCAATGCGCCGGCTGCGGTGCGCTCCATGGCGTCTAGAGGTGGTATTCCTACTGATGAAGAGCAGGCGACTGGGCTGGAGAGGGAGATCATGAGGGCTGCACGGAAGGGACTGGACCCATACAATGTGCTACCCCCAAAGGCAGCTTCAGGCACCAAGGAAGACCCTAATTTAGTCCCTTCTATTACCGACAAGCGAATAGTGGGGCTGTATCTGTGAAGAGGACAACAGTGCTGTCATCTGGTTCTGGCTGCACAAAGGCGAGACCCAGCGATGCCCTAATTGTGGAACCCATTACAAACTGGTGCCCCACCAGTTGGCACACTGAGCATCTGCACTAATTTACTCAAAATGTGCTGTAAAGTTTCTTCTTTCCATTAAAGACTAGCCATTGTTTGGCTCCTTCTCCCATAAAAAAAAAAAAAACAAAACTTTGTCAGGTTTGCTTAATATTACAGTGTGTATTAAAGTTGGTTTTTTGCTTATTTGTTAGGTTAAAACATTTCTTCTTTGATAATCCCTAAGAAGAAATTAGCATTCCGGTTTCCTTTATTGTTTCATGCAGTATGGATATTAGAGAAAATTTTAAGACTAGGTTAATAACATTGCAATACAAGCAGAACATCAGCTGAAGCAACAGATGTGCTCTTGGAAAACTCAATTCGAACCAATTATTTCTGAAAATCACATTCTCTTAAGACAAAGTATTTAAAAGAACCTCATCATATATTCCTTTATAAAGGAGGAATCCTTTTGCAATCCAATTAATTGCCATCTAATTGTCCATGAACGCAATTGTTTAACTTCTTTTTAAAGAACTGGCACAAAGCATTTATTTTAAAAGTAACTAAAAATATTGTTGAGAATACTGATAATTTTTGCTTTAAAGGGCCAGATAACAGACAGATCTCTTCCAACTCTATGATTCATATTAAGTCTAATAAACTGTATGGAACCACTTCACTTTCAGCTGGGAGCAGAGCACAAATGTATCAAATAGGTTGCTCCTAAACTAAAGGGTGGGGGAAGTAATGTCCAGGGAATATCAGGTTCTCTAGGAAGTAGGGATGAAGCTGAAACCAAAAGTAGCCTTTCTTCAGTTAGCATTTTACATGATGGTGACTCAACACATGAATGCTGTAAGGTGCTCTCTATCTTACTGAAATAAAATTGGAGCTAACAATATGCAACTATTTCACACAGGGAAATAAATGATTCTTCATGTTTTGTTCTAATCCCAACCAAAATAAACACACTGTATATACTGAAACATGAGTTTTATTCAAACAGAATGTTCTTTTCAACTGGCAGATGCACCAGAACTGGTCTACTTGGGAGGTGACTTGTACTTAGGAGGGCAGAGGAGCATGGGATTTATTTTATTTTGACATGTACAAAGCTTTATCTTTTAATTTTTCCTTGGAAGAAAGGATGTATCCTTACCAGATACTCTGAAACATATCAAATTTGGGGTTAACAGTACATGGTTGGCACAAACTCAATAACTGAGTGGGAACTAAAACTGATTTCTTTAATTGTATGCCAAACTGAATAATCTCTCAGGGAAAAGAACCTCCTCCTCTTGCCTTTCCTACCTCCTGCCCCTCCCCCACTAACACTGCCTCCCCGCTGTGCAAAGAGCCCTTTGTCCTGCCCTGCACTTATCTCGCTGTTTGGCCATATTGACAGGCCTACTGAAGGCATAATAAGCGAGTCAGTCTGACATAAGCAGCTGGCAATTTGAAACAAAAATCTTCCTTCTCTACTCAGACCAAATCCTCTTGCAGAGGTCTTTGGCTCCTCCCATGCTTCTGTCTATTTCTCAAACAGAGCAGCAAGAAATTCAGCATTTTCCCTTCATTAGGTAGCACAAATCAAAAACTTGATTCCCCAGATAGAAACCAATTCTGTATGAATTCCTATAGCCACCGCTTTTTTGTGATTCCTAGCATAGGCTAAAAAAAGCCAGCTCTGGGTGTGTATATGTAACTAACGGGGCTAAGGAAAGGATTCTTATTACTTCCATTTGCCATCAAAGCTCTGGGAATCCTCACACTACAAGGAAGCCAGAAGAGCACAGAAGAGAAAGCAGCCCAACGAAAGCAACAGACATATGCATCAGGCAAAACTGGCCAATAATCTTAGTGTTTTAAAAATACCAAGACATTATTTCAATATTCTAATAAGCAGAAAATTCCTTTTCCCTGTCTTCATATCAAAGATACTTAATGTGACTTTACATTAAGTAAGGTATCCCCTCAGGTATTCAGCAAACGAAATCAGTATGATGGAAAACTGAGTGAGGCAGGATGGGATTACAAATTCTTAGCTCAGTGAGGGCACATGCAAAGTAGACTGAGACTCAGCTTCATTGTTCCTCTATTATAGCTCATAGTTCCTTCATTTAGTGTTAACAGTTTGAACACATTTTGTCTGAGTAAGAGAATTCTCTAATATGGTGCTTTCTAATAGCATCCCCCATGTTACTATCATTCACCCAATTTATATATATTATGTATATATATATAAAAAATATATATCACAGGGCAATTTTCATAAAACTGATTTAACGAAATATGTACAGATAAGTGAAGGAAACAATATTCTTTTCAGTGAAAAATACCAAAGTTATAAAATCTCTACCACTATATACTTTTAAGAGGCCAAACTGCACTGTATTTAAGTACATATAAACAAACCTACAACCTAACCATAATAAAAATCAGATTAAACCATCCAATTTTCCCCCTTTGT
>NW_012134636.1:1468488-1469919 GCF_000956105.1 Propithecus coquereli | reverse complement strand
AAGTTACTAATCCATTATTTTGAAAACCAGTAAATATGGGGAGAGGGGGGACACACACTTATCTTGCCTTTTGTGTATAAACTGTATCTTAGAGTAGCCAAATGATAAACAAGGGGGAGTATTGCAGACAATAAAAGAAGACACGCATGAAGGAAATAATGAATCTAGGCCACTGATTCTCAAAACATGTGCTCTGAGAACTCCTCAACTCCTCTAGATTCTCTCAGAGGGTTATGTGAGGTCTTCCTTTTTCTATGTTATCTGTACTAGGCCAGATTTTCTTCAGTCTTCAACCAAAACAACTTATCACAACAAATTAAATACAGAAGCAGTTACAAAAAGCAGCTGTCTTCTATTAAAGTCAGATACTAAAGAGATTTGCACAAATGTAAAACAATGCCACTTTAAAAACACTAGGAACAGTTATTTTTCATAAAAATCATATTATTTATGTTAACAGGGTTTATTATTATTTTTAAATTAATAAGTAACAAATTTTTTCTTGGTTTTAATGTCTAATATGGTAAATCTTGATATAACTCACACAAATAAAAGCTCTTTGGAGTCTTCAATTTTTAAGACCAGAAACTCTAATACAGGTAATGAATATCAACAGCTGCTTAACATCACATAGACTAATACAGCAGTCCCCAATCTTTTTGGTACCAGGGGCCATTTCATGGAAGACAATTTTTCCAAGGGGGTGCAGTTTCAGGATGACTCAAGTGAATTACGTTTACTGCGCAAACCTCTCTGCTAATGATACTATTTGCAGCTGCTCCCCAGCACTACCATCACCGCCTCAGCTCCATCTCAGATCACCCAGGCATTAGATTCTCATAAGGAGAACGCAACCTACATCGCTCGCACACGCAGTTTATAGTAGGGTTCTCAAGTAGGGTTTGTGTTCCTACGAGAATCTAATGCCTCCGCAGATCTGACAGGAGGCGGAGCTTATGCGGCAATGCAAGCGGTGGGGAGCAGGTGTAAGCGGTAAATACGGAGGAAGCTTCCCTGCTTCCCCTCCCCCATTCACCTCCTACTGTGAGGCCGGCTTCCTAACAGGCCACAAACGTGGTGGGGGGTTGGGGACCTGAAAACTACTAGGTATCATGTAACTCTTAATGGAAGTACAAATACTATTATAAATTATGCTTGCAATCTAATCTCTAATTTACATGAAATACAGGGGTGGGTGGGTAGGTTGTCTAATAGTGGAATGTGTTAAATGATGATCCAACCTTCGAAATTCAAAGAGTAGGGACTCTACAAAACAATATATTTCTTCAGTAAGTATCTGACACGGAAAAAAAAAGAGAACTATAAATTAAAGACTTAAAAAACATCAATCAATGGCAACACATGGACCTTATCTTGATGAAACGGAATCTTTTACACTAATGGGTTAATAAACTCCAAAGGCAATCTATT
>NW_012134636.1:1448112-1454219 GCF_000956105.1 Propithecus coquereli | reverse complement strand
ACCTAGTTCTCAGAAAGATTCTTAAATTCTTATTATTTTGGTATTAAATGGATTCAAAAATTAAAACTTTAATGCAATTTTTCAATCCTATCCAAGCACAAATCCCCAGGTAAAAACAAAAACCTGCCAAAAACACAAAAACCAAAACCAAACAAAAAAAAAAGTCTTTAACTGTGATTCAGTTTCCAGATGCTGATATCCATAAATGGCTAGAAGGTTATGAATTGCTAATTCTCATCTCCCCACCTAATAAAAGGCAAATCAGCTCAGCAGTGAAAATTCCCAGGAAAGCAAGGTTTCTTCTCAGTCCTAAAGCAGCCATCGCCTAAGTGCAGCTCCCTGCAGCCAACAGCATTAATGGACGCTGCACTGCTGTCCTTCCCTGGAGACAGAAGCCAGCACTACTCAAGCTTCTCACGTAGCAACCAGAGCTCCAGAGCCAGCAGCTGCTGCTGCCTTGTATACTCACCACTGTGATCCAACCCAAAGGAACAACCTTCTTTTTATCCCACCCCCACTCCTTACACACTTTTTTTGTTTTTTTGGACCAGTGCTCCATGCCAGAAAGACTGGAATTATGCTTTTAGAAAGAAACAATTCTAAAGTCACCCTTTTAAACGAAGATCGTTTATTAGAAAAACCAACATTTACCAAATTCCAAATAACCATTTTAATTAAGCCAGCAATTTAGGAGTGAAGAATAAGCTTTGGTCTTTAGAAGGCCAATTTTCCAAGCACTCTGCAGTCAAATTTAAATTTGCAGCTAGAAACTAAGCCTTGTGTCATGCCCTACCAAAGGACATAATTCATTTTTCTACACAAAATGACAGTCTGAGTAAACCTTAAAGACTCTAATCCCATAACGGGCCAGAATTTTTGGCTACAGAAAAAAAAACTAATGATCCTCTTGAGAAAACTGGAAGAAATCCAATTTAAAAAAAAAAAAAATTTCCTGTGTCCTCCAAGAAAAACCTCCTATTATGTATTCTCTGCTTTAGTCCTAGCTCAGATTCCACAAATCTAAAATTACCACTTACAACTTTTCTCAGTGACCTAAAAACATTAATAATATAAAATTAACCATCAAAAATAATTTTTTCATATAGGGAGTACAAACTATTTTGAAAAGCTCAGAACACTCAACTCAGCTGAATCCTGCCCAATCAAAAGTACAGCTATGTAACATCTGCCCAACAAAGAAATGTAAATATGACCTTGGTCACAAATATGTCATCTAAAAACAACTTGTTTAATCAAGTGATGAAAAAAATTAATAGAGAACATGGAGATTCGTTTAGTACTAAGAGCAACAACGAAAACTGGAGAAATGAACTTAAGTATAGACAAAGCCCAGTAGAATCCAGAGCTCTGGGCAAGAAATGAGTACTGGTGAACACATTGCACAAGTAACATGAGAAAGCAGAAAATGCAGGTCATACACGCACCCCTGACCCAGACCAGCAGAGCTGGCTGCAGCATCAGTATCCAAGGGAAAGCCCACTTATACCTAAGAAATAAGACAAGCAAAGGAGCTCTACAGAATAAATTAGCATAGAAGGGGTTTTCCCAACAGTTAAACTTTCCCTATCGCGCGATTTACCTACTGGAACCAGGGCTTTTTCCCACCATTCACTTCATACCCCTGGCTTGCACGCAGAAGGAAAGAATTTATAAAGGGTAAATTTTCTGCCTTTAAAGACGTTCTCAAAAGATCGCTCTCCACGCCCAAGGCAAAAAAAACGACACAATCTGGCTCAATTCCAGCCTCGAACCCTACAAATGCAGTGGGGCTATTTCAGAGACACTGGGGCATACGCCACGGGGAGCCCAAGAATGTGAGGTGGGGGTGGCGAAGGTTAACGTCTTTAATGTGGGAAAGGAAGCAGCCATCTGAGATGGGAACCCAAGAATGAGAGGGAAGGCGCCAAGGATGATCATGGAGGGGAGATCGCGAGCCCCAGAGCGATCAGAGAGTTGTCTGTCACAAGGCCGCGAGAACGGGGGTGGGGAGTGGGGGATCGAGGAGAGGAAAAAAAGTATGCCTGTGTATTTTGAGAGGAGGGCAGCAAGAGGCCTATTCTCAGGTAAAAGGTAAACGTGAAGGAGGCAGTTCCCAGGAAAAGAGGTGAAGAGGCGTGGGGGGAGGGGAAGCGTCCTGACCCAGGAAAGATATGAAAAGGGTAGTGGGCTAGACTAGATTACAGAGGAAGCCTCTCTCCCTGGGAAAGAGAGGTGCAACGCTGTGTGGGGGGTGGCGAGGGGGATGAGAAGGGGCAGCATCCTCCTACTAAGAGCCTGGGGAGGGCCAGGCCCGCGACCCAAGAAGAGCGAGCGCGGGGAGACGGAGGAGGTGACTCTTCCCTCCCCCGTGGCCTGATCGTGAGGGTCGGTCTCTTTTCTGTCGGACCCTTACCTTGTCCCAGGCGCTGCCGGGGCCTGGGCCCGGGCTGCGGCGCACGGCCCTCCCGGGAGGCGGCAGGACTCGAGTTAGGCCCAACGCGGCGCCACGGCGTTTCCTGGCCGGGAATGGCCCGTACCCGTGAGGTGGGGGTGGGGACAGAAAGGCGGAGCGAGCCAAAGGCGGGGAGGGGGAAGGGCCAAGGGAAAGAGGGGGGCCGGCACTACAGTGTTGGCGCACTGGCGGGACTGGGGCTGCGTGAGTCTCTGAGCGCAGGCGGGCGGCGGCCGCCCCTCCCCCGGCGGCGGCAGCGGCGGCGGCGGCGGCGGCGGCAGCTCACTCAGCCCGCTGCCCGAGCGGAAACGCCACTGACCGCACGGGGATTCCCAGCGCCGGCGCCAGGGGCACGCGGGACACGCCCCCTCCCGCCGCGCCATTGGCCTCTCCGCCCACCGCCCCGCACCCATTGGCTAGCTCGCCGCCAATCAACGGAAACCGCCGGGGCTGCCTAGAGAAGAGGCTGTGCTCTGGGGCTCCGGCTCCTCAGAGAGCTTCGGCTAGGTAGGGGAGCGGAACTCTGGTGGGAGGGAGGTCCGGTGGATTGGGGAGGATGGGTGGCTGAGGTGACCGACTGGTAGCTGGGGGGATTGCCTTGTCCTGCGGGAAGTCGGGAACATAACGTTTGTTACGCTGGAAGGGAAAGGGGTGGTCGGATGGAGGACGGAGGGAGGCCCGCCCTGCGGCAACCGGAGGGGGAGGGAGAAGGGAGCGGAAAATGCTCGAAACCGGACAGAGCCATTGCTCCCGCAGCGGGAGGAGCGCTTCCGGCTCACCTCTTGTCGCTGATTGGCCGCTTCTCCTCCCGCCGAGTGTGAAAACACAAATGGCGTATTTTGGTTGGAGTAAAGCGCCTGTCAGTTACAGCCTCGGGCGTGCGCAGCCGCCTAGCGACTCTCGCAGTGCCCCCTGGGTGGAGCGACTAGGTAGGTGGGGTGGGGAGAGCTGGACGTGCGGGCGCGGTCTGCCTTCCGCGGGTGGGGGAGGGGAGGGTCAGTGAAAGTACCTCCTGCGCGGGCGTTCTCCCACCCTCCCCTTCGTTCGGGGGAGTTGGTTTACCCGCCGCCTGCTCGGCTTCGGCATCTGATTGGCTGCTGAGGCCGGGGAAACGGGCCCTTGCTATTGGCTCGAGTCCCAAATGAGCGAAACCACTGCGCGGCTCGGCGGGGGTGGCTGGGAAGCAGTCGTTGGTACGATCCTCCCCAAGGCTCAGCGCCGCAGTGTCTGGCCCCGCGCCCCTGCGCAACGTGGCAGGAAGCGCGCGCTGGAGGCGGGGGCGGACTGCCGGCCGAGACTTCTGGGTGGTGGCTGTCGCGGCTCCGCCCCGAGTACCCGTCGCCAGAAGGGCGAGACAAGCCCGACCTGCTACAAGCACCCGTGGGGGCGGGGGTCGGTCCGGCTGGTTTGGGGGCGGGATGCGCTTGGTCTCGTAAGATCGGCGTGAGATGCAATCCAGTGGGAGCTGACTTGGAGGAGGCGGAAGAAGGCCACACCCTTCTGGGCAGGGGGAGGGGAGTGCCGCAATACCTTTAAGGGAGTTCTCTGCTGCCTACAGTCTTCTAAGGACCGCCCTGGGCCTGGAAGAATTCTTCCCCCCATCTCTTCATCGCCTCTATGTCGAGTCGCTTCTAGATTACGGGCGCGATTCTTTTGCCAAGGCTTAAGGGGTAACCTGGTGCCTGGGCGTTGTCCTTCAGGGAAGTTGAGCAGGTGTAAGATTTGAGTCCAATTTCTGTATCTTCCCACAGATTGGAGCTTGTGTCAGGAAGTAATTATAATAGGGGTGGGGGAGGGAAATGGTGTCTAGTCATTCACCTGGGGCTGATACGCAGTGAGACTGCAGCTTATTACTTCTTAAGACCATTTTTGCTAGAGATGTAGATAAATTAAGGCATAGTCACCCCATTTGAGACCCTAAAATTTTAACCTTTGCTTGGGAGCCCAGTGCTTCCTTCTCTTCCTCCACCTCCCTCCCTGCTTCTTTCTCCCTCTGCATCCCTACCAGGCATCTTAGCAATTCTCACTCATACTTTGATCCCATTTTCCATTTGTTGTACTTGCTCATCCAATCCTCAGACATACCACTGGCTTTCTCCCTCTCTTTATCTTGGGTAACCTGATGAGTCATGAAACCAGACAGATTGGTTCCACCACAAATTAAGGCTTGAGCTGGGCATCACTCAGCAATGCTTTTATTCCTTCCTGATGCACTTTCTTGAATGTTTACCTAAGCTTTCGTTCTATCCTTTTTCCTTGGCTGGGATTCTTCCCCCTGACTTTATTCACAGTCTGCATGACCTTGCCTACTGCTGTATTGAAAGTTAGACCCGAGGTTCAGCAGCATCTCCCTTTCTCCTCCTTTGAATACCTGTCAGTCTATTCCTTTATTTTTATTTTTATCAGTTAGTAATTCAGCTCAGATGACTGTATGATAATAGCCTCCAAACCGCTGTCTCTGTCTCTAGTATCATTTTCCCATCCGTCTTACATCTTTCCAGGACAGTTGTCCCAAAGGAGAGATAGAACATGAAAGTGACAGATGAAACTCCATTACTGGTTCTTACTGTTTACAGGATGAATTTTATCCTCAAGAATGTGATGCACAAGGTTCCTTGAAAGGCTAATGTCAACAGCTTTTCTGTTGGTGTCTCTTTTCCACATATACACACACAAACACTATGTCTCTACTTAGGTCACATGGAATTAGTTGCTCTTTACCTAAATCATGGAGACATCATCATATATCTTTGTAGGATGGTTCCTTCTGGAATAGTACCCCTGTTGTTGCTTACCCTTCAAGACTAAGATTCAGATGTCATTTCCCCCTCTGGTCTTGCCTTCAATGATCTATTGTCCTGTGAGCTCCCTATACAAAATGTTGGCAGTGCTTTCTCCTGGCCGCTTAGCAGTCTCTATTTGCTTGAATCATAGCGTTTCTCAAATTGTCATTGCTGGCTTAAATAATCTTAACTACTCTGAGCTTCTTGGGGGCATAGTTTCTGATTGAGTCTTGTACTACTGAGCTCCTAGTATATGCCTTAATGTCTAGCCAACCCTAAATAAAATGGAGTGAGCAACATGTAAATGTCTTTAAGATTTGTAGTTTATTCATGTTGACATTTGGAAACGTGGCTGATGTGACTAAAGACCTGAATTTTAAATTTAATTTAAATTGCCACTGGACAGTGTAGTTACAGCCACAAACTTGTGTTTGTGTTGTGGATTACAAAATACACATTGATTGTTTTTTCTTTATACTCTTTATAGCAGTAAGAACATAATAGTTGAACTTCTCTGGCCCATTGACTTATATTTTTTAACTACTTGTTTTTATGCTTAGCTGTATATAGCTAAAAGCTAAATCCAACAAACCATTACTAAAGATGAACCTGCCTTGGACAGCAGTGTGTTGAAAAGCTAGTGTTGATTAGTTTGGATTTTTTAAAAATGCATAATGAATGTTAGGGAGTGGGATTTCATTAAACCATAATGAAAGCTGCATAATCAAAAGTCACAGAAAACTGAAAATGAGAAAGTCACATTGAAAATGACAAAGGGGCCGGGCGCGGTGGCTCAACGCCTGTAATCCTAGCTCTCTGGGAGGCCGAGGCAGGCGGATTGTTTGAGCTCAGGAGTTCAAAACCAGCCTGAG
>NW_012134636.1:1444980-1447637 GCF_000956105.1 Propithecus coquereli | reverse complement strand
AATGCAGACTCACAGTCCACCCGGAGATTCTGGACTCAGTTGGGGAAAGGACTCGACAGGGCAGGCAGTAGAACTTGGTATCCTTTCAAGTTCTTCATCTGCTTACTGCAAATAGAGCTCCAGGGCTTTGGTGTGCCTATTTACTTGACAAATGATTACAACTTCAGAGGAACACTCTTCAGTGATACATGTGTTCCTTCTACTTTGTCCCTCAATTTTTCCTCACTGAAGTGTTTCCTTCTTTGCTTTCAGAAAACTGACTGGGAAAACATTTCGAAAGGCAAAGAGGCATAGTAATTAATATTTTTGGAAACATGCAGGTCAGGTGGTTTTTCTTTTAAAAGGAATGTTAGGTTATTCCACATACTGTTTTTTGTTTTGTTTTTTTTTAACAAGAAAAGTTCACCTCATTTTTCATGTGTTTCCCCTGCTAAATTGCATTCCTTAAGGATACAACAATTTATTTTTGATTCCCCAGTGCCTAAGCACAGATCTGTGAACTCTTGGTTTTGTTGATTTATATGTGAAATTGGTTCTCAAATAATAGTTAAGCCCACAAAGCCATAGAAACAAGGCTCCTTTTATGGAGAAACTTTAGGGTCATACCTGTGTCTACTAATGTTCTGTTCATAGAGGAAACTGATGCCTCATGGTCTCTGAATACATGTGTCCACCATTCACCTCTTCCTTAGGTTTCATGTACTAACCATTGCATTATCCCTTCCTATGCCTTACTTCCTTGAGCTTTTTGTTTGTCTAAGTGAACCAGCTACCTGTCTCCTTTTGAAGTAGTTCCATATTATTTTCTATACTTATTTGACAAAAATTTATTAAGTATACTAAACATTTGTACTTGATTAATAAAGTTGATGAAAGTTTTGTGAGGGCTTGTGATTTTTTTTTTTTTTAGATTTGCAAAACTTGAACTATATAAGGTTTTTTCCATATATTTTTTGTGAATGTAGGTTTGGTATAATTACATAAATATGATTTGCAGCTGTTAATTCAAATGGTAGGGATCAGCATCACAAGACTAAGACTATTTGTTTTATTAATATTAATTAATTGTAGAGCACCTTGTTAGGTCACAAATAACAGGAGTCTGGTACTTGACTTTGCAGGTTGAGAACTTTTGATTTTGTTAATTTACCTGGTGGCATACTAGTTTATTTTAGGTGACATACTTCTCTAGAAAATTTTTTCCTTGTGCATGACTGCCTGTTCTTGATAGATTGGGTAACAAATTGGATTACTGGAGAACCGTTAGTATTGAATCAAATATTCAGGTTTCTTAGATCAAGGCCAGGGTTAAACCTGATGAATTATTCCTGCTCTGTTATGGAGTATACCTTTTTTTTTTTTTTTTTTTTTTTTGAGACAGAGTCTCACTGTGTTGCCTGGGCTAGAGTTCTGTGGCATCAGCCTAGCTCACAGCAACCTCAAACTCCTGGGCTCAAGCAATCCTCCTGCCTCAGCCTCCCAAGCAGCTGGGACTACAGGCATGCGCCACCATGCCCGGCTAACTTTTTCTATATATTTTTAGTCGTCAGCTAATTTCTTTCTGTTTTTTAGTAGAGACGGGGTCTCGCTCTTGCTCAGGCTGGTCTCAAACTCCTGAGCTCAAACGATCCGCCCGCCTCTGCCTCCCAGAGTGCTAGGATTACAGGCGTGAGCCACCATGCCCGAAGGAGTATACCTTCTTGATCTCAAGAGAGACTTAATATTTCTGCCTCTCTGATTTTATCTCAGTAATAATTGCATTAAGTAATCCTGTTTCCAGCTTTTTTCCTAGAGTTCATAGTCATCACTGACCTTTTGTTTGTTCTGATACTTTGTCATCCTTTGTTTTCTAGTTTTAACGGTTTTTGTTTTTTCTTTTTTAAATGGGTTTAAGATTGGCTCTTCTTGCTGACAGCATTAACATATTTATTTTCAGGTCACGTTTATAGACTTGGCTATTTTATCACCTAACTAATCCCAACTCTAGTGTATGGATTCTGGTCAACTCAGTCAAGTCTTCACAGCCTTTCCTCTTTTTACTGACCTTGGTTTAAAATCTCATCCCAGACTTTGAGGTATTGCTTACTGTGACAATGATGACATATTCTAGTGCATACTGTAGGCAAAAGCTAATGGATAGGTAGAAGAAATGAACTAATTATAGTCATTGAGTGCCTTTTGTGTACAAAGTACTGTAGATGTGGTAGAAACAGCAAGAACTAGAATTGGAAGTGGTGCCTGAATTGCTGCAATCTCTTGATAAAACTTGAATGGATAAGAGGAGTTACTTCTTAAAAGTGAGCAAAGAAAGTGGTTTCTTTAGTTGGAATCTACTCCTGGTTAAGATGCTGTGAACATTGCTAAAATGACAACAAAGGATTTAGAATATTAGGGAAACTTAGTTGATAAAGCACTAGCAGAGTTTGAGAGGGCTGACTGTAGTTGTGAAAGGAAGTCAATTGATATGGCAGACTTCATTGCTTGAGCTCAGGAGTTCGAGACCAGCTTGAGCAAGAGCGAGACCCCATCTCTACCAAAAATAGAAAGAAATTAATTGGACAGCTGAAAATATATAGAAAAAATTAGCCGGGCATGGTGGCGCATGCCTGTAGTCCCAGCTACTCAGGAGGCTGAGGCAGAAGGATTGCTTGAGCCCA
>NW_012134636.1:1443513-1444719 GCF_000956105.1 Propithecus coquereli | reverse complement strand
CATGGTGGCGCATGCCTGTAGTCCCAGCTACTCAGGAGGCTGAGGCAGAAGGATTGCTTGAGCCCAGGAGTTTGAGGTTGCTGTGAGCTGAGCTAAGCTGACGCCACAGCACTCTAGCCCGGGCAAAAGAGTGAGACTCTGTCTCAAAAAAAAGGAAAGAAATTGCCATTGACCTGCTGCAACGACCATCCTGATCAGTCAGCAGCCATCAACATTGAGGCAAGACATTCCACTAGCAAAAAGATTGTGGCTTGCAGAAAGCTCGGGTGATCATTAGCATTTTTTAACAAGGTGTTTTTCAATTAGACATACCGCTGTTGCACACTTAATAGACTACAGTACAGTGTAACCATAACTTTTCTATGCACTGGGACACCAACAAATTTGTGTGACTTGCTTTTACAGTGGTGCTCTGGAATTGAACCTGTAATATCTCCGAGGTATGCTTATTGTATATTTAGTGTGGCTCTCATATGTAAAAGCCTGTTTTACAGAGTAGGAAACTAAGGCTCAGTGAGGTTGAGCGATTTTCTCATACATAACATCAACAGATTCAGGGCTGATGATTCAAACTGTGGTCTGACAGTTGGTATTCCGAATCAGCTTGTAGTGCTACCTTTACCTGATGGAAACATTCTTTTAGGAAGTTTAATCTGGCTGCAGGATACAGCATGGATTATAGGGATGGAGAGATTTGGAAGCAGAGAGAGCAGTTAGGAGGTTCTTTTAACAGTAGTCCAGACATGAAGTGATGAGATCTGGTATAAGAGTGATGGCAATAAAAATGGAAAGGAAGTTAAAGGATTCAATGACCAAATTTCAGTCATTGAAAAGGGAGAATGATCTCAAAACATTACTTCTCAAGGAGGCCTTTCCTGATGCCCTCACCCCTACTACATTGAGTTCCCCATTTGATTGTTGTCACTGCTCATCTCAAAATTGTAATTAAATTAGTAATTGTGTAATTTTTTTTGCTACTTCTTTAGGTTGCTACTTGAGGGCAGGACAATGCTTGCTTATGGCTGTTTCCCTATTGCCTAAGCACAAGGAGGTCTTCGAGGTCAAAACTATTTTCGTAATAGCAAGATGTTTGCTGTTTTCACTCATTCTTGCAAGCGTACAGAGGCTACATGATGCAAGATGACAACCTCATTGATGTTAATGAACGGTACTATATATTCTTGACTTTTCTAAGGTGGTAGGTAA
>NW_012134636.1:1438812-1441733 GCF_000956105.1 Propithecus coquereli | reverse complement strand
GGGAGTATTGTTTTGGATGGGCCTTAGCAAGAAGCCAAGACTTCCAGACTATTGGTCAAAAAACTTTTTGTATGACAATTCAGTGGAAAAGCTTATATCATGTAACCTCTTTGAAATGCTTCTGAGAAAGTGGGATTTCTCTAACAATGAAGAATGTCCTCCTGGTGACCGTCTCTTCAAGATCCAGCCACTTCTTGATCATCTTGAAAGGTTTCAGGTTGCTGTAGTTCCAGATAAGGAAACATGTATTGATGAAACAATGGTGCCATTTCGTGGACGTTTGAGTTTCATACAGTACATACCAAAAAAGTGCCATAAATTGGTATAAAACTTCTGCAACTTTGCCTAAAAGATGGTTACACCTGGAATGTGAAAATTTATTGTGGGAAGGAAGCAAGGTCTGGCATTCCTGTGTCATCCTCAGTTGTCATGAAGCTATTAGAAGGTTTACTAGATAGTGGATGTGTTTTATACACTGACAACTACTACACCACCATCCACCTAGTTCATCAACTCCTTGGGCGCTCTACGTGTCTGGTGGGCACACTGAGAAGTAACAGGACGCTAAACCCGCCAAATGTAGTAAAGGTGAAGCTGAACAAGAATGAAGTAATTGCTCAAGAAAGTGACATGGGAGTCGTCGTCCTCAAATGGAAGGGTAAGAGAGATGTACTCATGCTAAGTACTATGCATGGTGAAGGCACTAAAGCAGTTGTGAAACAAGAAAAGGTGTCGTGGAAAAACCACGTGATTGTAGATTATCATAATTCAGAGGCGTTCATTGACCTCTAGGATCAACCGAAATCATATTCATGTTCTTTGAGATGTGGCATAAAGTGGTTCAAAAAATTAGCAGTAGAGCTAATCACAGGATCAGCTTTGGTGAATTGGCTTGTTCTGTACAGAGTTGTGAACAAAAAGAAGATCTCGATCACAAAATTCAAAGAACAAGTTTGCCTAAAACTTCTCCAGACAGATGAAACACCTACTGCAGTGCTGTCCCTCCCATTGCCATCTGTGACTTGTTCTCTCACGAGCATGGGCTCTGCCAGAAGAAGATGTACTGTGTGCTATGAAAAACCGCAAGCTGAGAAAGGATGTGGATATGCCATGAAAAGATGTAAACAGACAGAATGGAAATGTGGCAAATGTAATGTGTACTTTTGTGTAGAATGCTTTTTCCTAAAACATACATCAGTAAAAAATATAAAAATTTGAAAATTAGTAACATTAAAAAGTAATGTGAAAACTTGAAAAATAGTTCATTAGCGTACAGTGTTTTTCCTGACTTGTCCGGCTTAAGTATAATTTAATAAGAACGTTGAATTAGATTTTCACAAACCAACTGCAGGGTTTTGCCGGGGGGGAGGGGGGCCACCCGTCATATAATGGGTATGCTACTGCATGGCAGCGTGAGTTGCCTTTGCACCATGTGGCTCCCAAGGTAAAGAGATGTATGCTTCACTAGGCCCCGGGCTTAAAATTAGCATCAATTAAATACAACTCAAATGGCAGTTATTGTGTTAAGTATGGATCATTGGCTTAAAAAGACTACTACTTCTCTTTACCTACTTATCAGCTATACTATCTGTTTAAAAATGCCAAAAATAAAAAAAACAAGATTGTCTCAGGAAGGAAGGATTGACTCAAACTGTTAAGAAATGAAAATATGAAAGCTAACATTACAGGTTTTCAAAATAGAAATGAACAAGCTACTGAAGTATCTTGAAGGATAAGTTATTGTTATTATATTGGTTGGAGAAACACAAAATAGCTGAGAAACTTAAGTTCACATTGGTGAATGTCTCTGCTGAATAAAAAGCAAGTAGAAGATCACAGTAGTGCCACTTTTAAATGATACAGCAACTTGTCATCGAAGATTTATGTGCAGACACAAACTGAGTTAGTATCTCATCTACTGAAGTGTCCACTTGTCCCTTGGTATACTTGGGAGATTGGTTTCAGGACCACCTGCAGATACCAAAATGAAGATGTTCAAGTCCTATCACTAGATTACTTATAATACGTAATATAATGTAAGTAGTTGCTACACTGTTTATTTTTATTTGTATTACCATATTTTCTCTTTTGTTTCATATATTTTCAATCCACAGTTGGTTGGATCCACAGATGGGGAACCTGAGGATATGGAGGGCCAAGCGTATTTATACCTTAAAAATGGCTGAGTCTGGAAACGTGGCTGGACTTCTTAACACTAACTTGCATTTGCCATGCATCAGCATCAACTAATCAAAAATACTCCATGTGAAAGCTTGGCAACAGACAGAACATGTCCTGAAATAGTCCCAGTTTTGGATTATTTTTTTTTAATCTCATGGGGTATCTTAAACAACTATATGTTGACTTTTGGACTAGTGGTGAAAATGCAACAGTGGGGAAAATTTGAGGAACCTTGGCACAGATCAAGGGAGTGGAATCAAACTAGAAGTTATTCTTCACTGTTACGCATTTGAAGTGTAAATTCCTCAAAAAGAAGAAAAAGCTACTTTTACCTTAAAATGTCCTTGTGAAAGCAGTAAAATTATTTTGTTAAATCTAGCCCAATGGTATTGTATTATATTGGTTGGAGAATACCTAACTTTTTAATATGAGTGATGGAATGAAACATGTGCATAAAGATGGTTGTCAAACTGAATCAGCTACTATTTTCTTGGAGCTTAATTTTCACCTGAAGGAATGACAAATTTTGGTTATTCAGAGTTGGCTGTTGGGCAAACATTTTCTCAAATATGAAGGAAGTGAGCCTGTCAAGGAAAACAACTAACAGCAATTGTCAATGATAAAATCCAGACTTTGAAGTGAAAAATCGGAATTTTGGGAAAAGTTGTCTATCTACTATCAGGAACTTGACAGCTTCCCAATACCTTTTTTAAGAGATAGTGATATTGATGAATATGATA
>NW_012134636.1:1438084-1438762 GCF_000956105.1 Propithecus coquereli | reverse complement strand
GGCATGTGGGCATGCCATGGACCTTCCCGCCTAGCCACCAGTTCTACTTCAGTATAGCTTCTGTGACCAAGGCTGTGGTCATCATATAAGTTTATTTTGCGTTTTTTGTTCTCAAGAGAAAATGAGCATAAGGAATTGTTGGAGGAAATGGTGAGTGAAGTTTTGGACATGAGTGATGAAGATGTTGATCTATGTAGTGATGATTCAGAGGAGTACCGTCCTGGAGATAGTGGGGAAAGTTCTGATAGCAGTTGCAGCCCACCAAGAAAAACTACAACATTACATGCATATCTTTCCAGTGGGGAAGGTTGTTCAAAATCTATTACTGAAACAATCAAAGCAGTTGTAGCCGATTTCAGTGAGAGTGATTCTTCATCAGATGTTTCTGAAGAACCTGTAGTGACTAGTGTAAGTTCTCTGACCTGGGGTCCAGTTTCAGGAAGTAACATGAAGATTTTTGACTTTGTTGAATGTAATCCTGGTGTTCCAACCAAAATTGTGATAAATCTCCATGAAAAAACACCTTACGATTTTTTTCAAATTCTTCGTAACAGATGATGTTATTGACTACATGGTAAAGGAAACTAATATCTACGCAAGTCAGACTTTACACAAGAGTAATGTCAAATCCCACCCCCGACTAAAAGAGTGCTATGATGTTACTTCTCAAGAAATGGA
>NW_012134636.1:1422381-1433534 GCF_000956105.1 Propithecus coquereli | reverse complement strand
ATTTTGGGAAAAGTTGTCTATCTACTATCAGGAACTTGACAGCTTCCCAATACCTTTTTTAAGAGATAGTGATATTGATGAATATGATATTTTTAGTATTATATAATGAAATGGGCCAACATTTTTTTATAAATAGTTACTTCCATGAAACTGTTAACAATACATGTTATGATAATATTTAAGTTGTTTTAATTTCTAATATGGTAAAATATTGGTAAACAAAGGCATTTAAGGCCCTCAATTTTTAACAATGTAAGGGATTCCAAGGCCACTAACTTTGAGAAATGGCAGCTCTAGCACAATACACATAATAAACACTCAAAACCTATTGAATGACTGGATGGAGTTAAAAAATGACTCCTGCTATTAAACCTGGATGACTAGGATAATGGGCATGCTGGGACAAGGAGCAGATTTTAAAAGAATGTTCATGGTGAGTTTTAGGTGGAATATATAAAGCAAACTATAGTAGGCAGTTGGAAATACAGAATTTGGACTTGAGGTAAAAACAAGATACCAAAAGGATTTCTCTTTTCTGTTGAAAAATTGTTTCTACCATAACTTCAATGAATAGTTGTAACAGCACAACTGGTTAACAAAGATGTTAGCCCTGGGACAGAAGTATAAAGGGTTGAGCATGTTAGCACATCCAGCCCCCTGACCATGTCACTGGGGCTGTAGAGTCCCGACCAGCAAGAAGGCTCTCAATAGATCTGGCCCCTTGACCTTGGACTTCTCAGCCTCCATAACTGTAAGAAATAAATTTCTTTGTATGCATTAAGGGTACAAAGAGTAACAGGGTAAGGCCTGTTATAAACAATGGGCTATGTTTTTTTCACATTGTACAATATACATTTTTAAATTTGGTATGCAGACCTGTGTGTGGTGCTTCTGAACTTTTTAACATACCAAACAAGGTACAGTAATTAAATTTTATTTGTCATAGAATTTGCAAACTTTTACCATGTCCTCACTGAACTTCACATGACACCTAACGTGAACTTATAATAGAAAGGGCTGTGCTTGAGAATAAGGATCTCTTCCTTTTTCCATGTCCGTCTTACTGATAAATATGAAGCACTTAAGACTTCAACGTACTTTAGGTACTTCACAGACTTTCCAAATTTCCTTCCTTTTTTGTCTTCAACTTACCATTTTGGTCCTTGCAGTGGAGACCTGAGCCCTCCCTCCTATCTGACATTGATGAGTCAGGGCCTACAGTTTGGGCAAAATTTCCTAAAAGCCTTGTTACCATTTTAAAAGAAATAAGGGTAATCAAACATTCCCTTTTTTGCCACTGTTATACTGTCAGTCTCGGGACATAACTATCTTCCTCTAATTTCAATTGTAAAATCTTTCCCAATGTTTACATCATTTTTTCCCCCTCAAATGTATTGACTTTCATTCCCAATAATAGTATAGGGCCTGTAACTCAGGTATTTATGTTCAGATTATTACAGACTCTCTTTCCCATCATTCCCATAAAAACTAAGTAATTTTACAAAAGTTCATTTCCTCAACAAATACTAAATTTCCACGCTAGCAGGTACTGTGCCACTGACTTTGTAAAACAATGGTGAAAACACATGGTCCTTGTACTTGTTTTCGTGGATTGCTAACCAACCCTCACTTAGTTTGAGGTTTAAATGGTTTCTTTTGTCAGAGGTGAAAAGTTGTTTTGTTTTCAACCTATAAATAATGCAACTGTGCACTATGATAATGGTAAAAATGCCAGTCTAGTTCCAGTTCATTAAATGTGGGGTAGGAGATCACAGAAAAACCAGATTAGGATTGTTGGCTATGCTGCTAATGTGAACTCTATTCTTTCAAAGGAAGGAAGTACCGTGTCCTTTTATTCTAAATGAAGACCTCAAAAGGTTAAAAACTTTTGAGTAATAAGTAGTATTATATAACATGACACTGAAAAATCTAAGCTGAATGCAGCCAGATGCTCCAGAATAAACTGAATACTGTAATGAATTCCACATAAAACCTCAACTACCCTTTGTCCCAGGGAAGCACCATTTTTACAAGTATTTTATGTTGAGGTTATTTCATTTTCTGCAAAATCTTAGGAAGGACAGGCTACAACTGGAAAAGCAACTAAACGTGAATAGTGATCCAGGAGAAAATAACAAAAAAAACTTACATGACCCTCAAATAAAAAGTTTCTTATTCAAAGATACATCATCTTTTTCTCTAGCCCTTGTAAGAAACTAGCCAACAGGTTTATGCTTGGCTTTGAAAAGAAACACACACCTTTTGTGTACTGAAAGGAAAACAAATTTTTAATTTGGCTTGTTGGTCCCATACCTTATCTACCAGTGTATATGCTATTTATAAACAAATGTTTTATAAAACTAACAATAAAGTATCTCTGCAATCTCTTTGATAAATCCTGGTACTCTATTTTAATTGTATATATTAATCTGAATAACAGATGCATATTTTAATTCTTAAGGCAGATGGTAAACTTTCCTATAGGTCTTGTGAAATTTCTTCTTGTCATGGGGCAAATCCTGTTCACAAAATGTGATAACACTTCGTTTTTTGAGGTTGAGGTAAAGAACTTGAGCAAGTGAATAGCAAAGCTGATAGGCAATGAAATGTGGCCTAAGATGTAATTATGTTTTCTGCCTGTCCTTTAGGCCAGGGTAGCTTTGCACTTGCCGCAATGGAAAACAGGCTGTGAAGCCTGAAGATAAAATGTTCTAAACCCAAATGCCAGAGCATTTCAGTAGGCTTTTCGCTATGCATCTTTAAAGTGTTTTAAGCAAAATACTAATTGCCCACTACCCCTTTGAAACAGCTTCAAGGAAAAGCTTTGCTTTCTCATAAGACTTTTTCAATTCCATCACACCTTTTGCTAACTAGCATGAAGAGCTTTGGACTGGTTTTAAGGGTACAGACTGCACTTTTGTTAATACTATTTTTCTCAAAAAGCAAGTTCTTCGTGCTGACATTTCCAGTGTTGGGAAGTATGAATGATATTATTAGTCATCTTCATTCTTTGCATTACCAAGGAGTTCCTCTTTCTCCATCCTGTTCTGAAGGATGAACAAAAGTTTGGGGCGTACGTCCCAGAACATAAACTGCAGCACGAAGACCCCCAATGTTCACCCAAACTGTATCCACCTTCCGCCATACATGTCGCATTCCAGATAATGCCTGTGTACACACAAAAAGCATAAAAACAATTAGGCTCACAATCTGCTTCTAAACCAACTAGGAATCTTAGCTGCCACCAGCAAAACACTAGGGGAAGAGAAAACAAATCCTATTCCCAACTAATATCTCCCAAGTCTACTTAAAAAGATCCTAAAGTTGCCACAGGTTGAGATTTTGACCTTAGGTCAAAAATGTATAGCACCTTGGTAAAGCATTTCGTGTCCTGAGTAAGCAGTACAGCTCGGCCTGTTGCAGGTGTACAGACACGGCCCATCTCCCGTAGGCAAGCTGGATAAAGGTTCCAGTTTCTCTTCTTGGAGCCCATCCTATAAAAGAAGGTCTAATGAGTCAAACATTGTTGCAGAACAAATATGTAGGACTACATGAAATGAGAGGACAGTTTCATGCATCCTGAGGCATGAAAAATAGTTGTATTTTTACAAAGTAGAGCTTTGCCATTACGTGTCAATGAAATAAGCTGAGTGAGTAAACTGCTTAGAGTTCTGAACTAGAAGAAAAATTTGGGGTGGCAACTATGATAGTTACATAACTTGCCTCTTAATAAACCTAATAAGCAGTCAACTATATAAACCAAACCAGTGATTAGAAATCATTTATCTGAGAAACAGAATCAAAACCAAGTCCTCCTTAACTTTTTTGGGTAAAGTATCACTGTAATTCAAGAATGGGCCAGAAAGTGAATTACAGAGAATTTAAAGATGACCCACCTGTGAGGATCAAAATGTAGTTTACACATTCTGCAGTTCTCAGAGGGAACAATATGTACATGCATCATATTGTTACTAACTGAAAAGCAGCTCTGTTAAGTCTGCTAAAAGTCCCTGAAGATTTTTTTTTCTGACTTAGAATAGAATCTCAAGGAAAATAATGAGATTTAGAAGACGAATAGGTACTAGTGTAACAGGTGAAAGTAAAACTCATTTTTAAAAAAGCCAATTCCTACCTTTTTCCAAATGGCAAATCTGTTACAATAATGTCCACAGAGCCCGTTCTTAATGGCAGATTGCAGATATCCCACTGAACAGCATCTATGGGCAAGCCCCAGGATGGTTTGCTGTTGGGACAAAGGAAAGGTGCTTCCACTTACTGTGAAGCATGTAATTTTCTTAAAAAAACTTTTTTGACTATCGATAAACATTTTAATGGTTGTATGAAGAAAATATAAAATCATAAGATAAAATTATTACACTGAAACCTAAAGTCTACAAAAATAATAAATTTAAAAAATGGTTAAAGAGTGGTTTTCAAAGCATGTCAGCTGGGTCTGTAGTCCCAGCTACTTGGGAGGCTAATGCAGGAGAATCACTTGAGCCTAGGAATTTGAAGATGCAGTGAGCTATGATCACACTACTGCATTCCAGCTTGAGTGACAGAGCAAGACCCTGTCTCTAAAAAAAAAAGTAAAATGGATAGAAATAGCACAGGCTAAATAGACAAAAAGTAAAGGTAGAGAGGGTCTGAACAACAAAATATTCAAGAGGCCAGAAAGGAAATAATTTTAAAATGTTTATGAACTTTGGAAAAAACAAAGTGATCATATACTAGGCCTCAAAACTTCAATAACAATGAAACAAGCTATATCATCAGAATTCATCACAATAAAACAAGTTAATATTAAGAAAATCAAAACCTCCCAATTACTTATACATGTAAAATCTAAAGTTGATCCAGAGACCAGCAGTATTAGCATTTCCCAGGAGCCTGCTATAAAATGTAGACTCTCAGGTCCCATTCTGAACCTACTGAATCAGAATCTGTGTTGACAGTACTCCCAGGCAATTCATACATAAATGTTGGAAAAGTCCTAAGCGACTAGATCAGAGATATCGATGAAATATACAACCAATGACTTAGAAAGTAACAAAAATAGAGGAAAGACTATATAAATCAATATTTCTATACAGTGGAATATTATGCAGTCATTAAAACAATGTGAAAACAGTATTCAAAAATTTGTGAAATTAAAATGAATCTATATGATACTCTTCCAATATGTGGGGGGAAAAGTTATATGAATAAGGAAAGAAAAAGGAAAATAAAAACAGTTGTGTTAAGGTGAGAAATAAGTAAAAAATGTTTTTAAAATATAAATTATAGGCCAGGCTTGGTAGCTCACACCTATAACCCTAGTACCCTGGGAGGCCGAGGTGGGAGGATTGCTTGAGTTCAGGAGTTCTAGGGCAGCCTGAGCAAGAACGAGACGCTGTCTCTACTAAAAATAGAAAAATTAGCCAGATGTGGTAGCGAGTGCACCTGTAGTCCCAGCTACTGGAGAGGCTGAGGCAAGAGGATTGCTTGAGCCCAGGAGTTTGAGGCTGCAGTGAGCTACAATGACACCACTGCAACAGAGTGAGACTCTGTCAATCAATCAATCAATAAAATATAAATTATTTTCAATAAACTTTTAAAATTTAAACAGTCTCACAATATGTTCACTTTGGTTATAATGATGTCACAGTGTGCGGGGTATTAATTCATAGTCTATGAAAAAGTGATTATATAAGCCTAGAAGATGCTAAGAAATCTTTTAAATTAAAATTGTACCCTTCTTTAATTTGGCTCTTGGTCAATAAAGATGAGATGTTATTTGCTGCTCTATTTACAGCCAGTGGATTATTATCACCAGCAATATGGTAACAGTCAGACCATTCAGTAGCCCCCTAGAAGATAAAAGTATATATTAAAACAGAAGTAGCAAACAGCAAAAAATTATTATTTCGATCAATTACCAACAAACAAGACAATCCAGTGCTTTTCTGAAGTGGCAAAACATTACATGTCATCAACTGTGTTCTTCCCTTTGCTGAAAATACCCTCATGCTCTTTCTCTGCTTGCTCAACTCCTACCCACTTTTCAAGACGCAGCTCAAATGTCATGTCCTCTCTGACATCAACCCCAACTCTCCAAACTGTTGTCTTTCTCTCATCTGCCCCTCCCAAAGCACTATGTATACACATACCTCTGCCACTGCACCTGTTCTATTTTTAATTATTTCTTTCCTTGTGTGCCTCCCAATTAATCTAGGAACTCCTTGAGGACAGGTCTAGTATTTTATTCAGTCTCTCACCCAGCAGTGTCTAAGCACACTAAATAAACCCTAAATAAATCCTAAGTAAACATGGTTTGAAAAAATTAACCAAATCAAACTGACTAAGCCTATACCCTTTTGTGGTTGTAGGAGTTTACATAATATGATATATTGGAATATTTGAGAATTGCAAAATAAAATGCCATTTCCTTTATATCATGGGCATTTGAATGATAACTACCAAAGGATTTTCTAATTTTAAATCAAACACATGTCAGCAGAACATAAATACAAAGCTGTCTCACATCATTTGCAGGATGCAGTGACATGTGACCCTAGGTCTGAACAATGTTCTATACAGATTAACAGAAGGTTTGTGACATAAAGCAGAGAAAGGTTCTGCCTCTACTTGAGGCTGAGTGGCAAATACCTCTCCCTTTGTAAACAGTAACACACCTGTCATCCATCAATACAGCACTTCAATTCTTTTGCCCAGACACTTGAGGGTGATGACATGCTCCTGTCTATAATCCTATAATGACTTCGAACAAAAGGGAAGTTGAAGTGTGCCAGATTTATGGTGGGTGGGGATAGAGAAGGGACCTACAGAGTTGGATGAAAGCCTTAGTGATTCTCATCCCCTCTGTTTTAAAACCTACTTGCATTTTCAGCATCACAAAGAGCTGGGTTTTTTACAGTACTTCCAAGTCTTAAAAAAGTATTCTAGATGAAATACTACTTTGATGAACAAATCTGTATATATACGCTATATTGATAGGGTGTATCATAATTTTATTCATTTTGATCATATATTAGTTTAGATTTTCCTACATTGGCAACCTCATGACTACTCTTAAATGGAAATGGCTCAATCTTTTTATCTTCTTTTTTTTTCCCTTTGGCTTTCCTTTTGACTCCATTCTCTAGCTCTGTTGTGTATTTCTTTTTTTTTTTATTTCAGGATATTATGAGGGTACAGATGTTTAGGTTACATATGTTGCCCTTGCTCCCCCTCCCTCCCCCGTTGTGTATTTCTTAATATGTGGTGACCTTACCTGCTATTTCATACACATATCATGGTTAATGCTGGAAAACAACACTGCTTTGTTCCCAGAATCCTTCTTGACCACAGTTGGGTTTTCTCTTTGTGGGTCTCTTTGGCCAGAGTAATTTCACTAGCTGAACACAGTAGTTACATAGACTACTATGACTTCTTTCTTAGATTTTAACTCCCAAATCACAGATACCATTTTCTAATTACAGTTTGGATTATTTTTCCTTTTGTGGGTTGCTTTGGACTTGCTCATCTGTCCAATTATTGCCCACTCAATCTGTAGTGTCTCCCCACAGTTTATTCCAATTGGCTTTCAGTATACCATGTGGAAGAACTTACTGTATTTTCACACAAATATAAGCAATTTTACTGGGAGCTCCCTCTTCCACATTCTTCATAAACATATAGATGAGACTTATTCACGGAGAATCAGTATCTACTGTTAAATATTCTCTGTTTAGAAAATGCCTTCCCATTTCCTTTTTTGCTTTAGGCAGTTTTTAGGAGTCCTCTCAATAGTAATTTTGAAAACTATTTAAGAGCATTTGGTATGTAAGCTTGTCAGACTTCCTAAAAAATCTAAGTAATGTTCATAGGTTTTCCCTTTTTACAACTATACTTACACCCTCTAGGAACTTAAGTGGATTAAGAAGCATAATCTCACTTTATAGAAATGAAAATCTCCTTCCTTCAGTTTAGCTTATGCCTTCAATTATCCTTTCCCGTTCAAGCCTACCAGCTTGTCTTTTACAAAAAGAGGACTCACCAGCAGTTTGTAATTCTCAGCTCCCTCTGTAATTCAGTGAATAGACATCATTATCTAGTCCAATAGCACTTGGCTATTTGAATTAAATAGTTGCAGTATTTACACAAAATTTCCAACTTTACTATTGTAATTGCTTTAAAACTCTTGGGTCCAATCACCGAACCTTGGTGATTTCATTATGTCTAATTTGCCCATTAGGTTTAGAACATTCTGGATATATCACTTGCTTATCTAAAAGCTAAATAAATGTTATTACCTCTATTGGTATTGCCCCTGTTCCACACATTGGATCGACTATTATATCATAAGGTAGAGGATCACAGAGCCTGGAGGAAAGAGAAGAGCCTAAGTGAAGAGATTCAACCAAAAGCTGAGGCTTCTACAAGGATGATACCTGAAGCTATATTGAGGACCTATGATACCAGCACATAAAAGAACACCAATCTACAGTCATTTTAAAAATCAATTTGTAGGCCGGGTGTGGTGGCTCACGCCTGTAATCCTAGCACTCTGAGAGGCCAAGGCGGGAGAATCACTCAAGGTCAGGAGTTCAAGACCAGCCTGAGCAAGAATGAGACCCTGTCTCTACTAAAAATAGAAAGAAATTAGCTGGACAACTAAAAATATACAGAAAAAATTAGCCAGGCATGGTGGCGCATGCCTGTAGTCCCAGCTACTCGGGAGGCTGAGGCAGAAGGATTGCTTGGGCCCAAGAGTTTGAGGTTGCTGTGAGCTAGGCTGACACCACGGCACTCTAGCCCAGGCAACAGAGCAAGACTCTGTCTCAAAAAAAAAAAAAAAAAGAAATCAATTTGTAATTAACATGTTGACTCCACATCCTACCATTTGAAAAAAAACATTATATATAACTAAAAGTCTCCCTTGACTATCATCTGAAATTCCATTTCATTCCCAGATGGAATTTAGCTTCTTAGACCTCTTAAAACACACACACGCACACACATACACACACGTACTCTCACACTCATGCACACTTTTAGAAAAAACATAGTACTGTTTTTCATATAAACCTGTATTACATTTTAGCTAAAAAGAAAAAAATTAGTAAAAAAAAAAAAAAACCTGTATCACATTAAAAAAACTGAAACATGTCTCAAGTAAAACATACATCAATATAACTTTATTGGCAATTAAACATTCAGTATTCCTTTACTTCTGAATTTAATTTTAAAGATAATAACCTTGATATAAAAATAATTGCTTTACTTTGAGCATTTATTCTTTGCCAGGCATAGATTTAAGCTCTTTCCATGCATCATCTCATTGAATCCTCAATAGCAACCATGTTAGATAGGTCACTATAATTATTCTCATTTTAAAGATAAGCTGATACAAGGAATCATTAAGTTACCTGTCCAGGGACACAAAACTAATAGGTAACAGAGTCAGGATTACAGGCATTACTGTTAGTACTTAAGTGCTACCCCCTCTATGGAGCACTAGTAAGAGGTCACTAGGTTTCTCTTACCTTTTCTTGTCCTTCCAATCTTTTCATGTTCTGTTATGGGACTTATCACATGTATGATAATTATCGCCTCCACAAGACAAATTCTTGGAGAATAACACTGGGTTCTCATTTAACAACTGGTCTGCTCTACCTCCCTATTCCTACCCCTCAACAAATAGCAACAGAATCCTTGGCAACCATCTTGGGGTGGTAAGCAATCCTGTACTCCCAAACCACTGCTGATGGGTCAGGGTGGACACTTGACCAAAACTACATCAATCAGATCCTCTCTTCCAGGAATCTGGAATAAAGAGCTAAAAACCCTAGGCAGTATGGGTTCTTCATTTGAAATTGGAAATATATAAATTTAGATGAGGGACAGCATGTGATGAGTGGAGACAGTAGTCCACAGGCTTTAAGGAGTGAGCGAAGTGGCTGCCTAGGTTTCTGGTGGTTTTCCAAGATGTGGTTCCTACCCTTCTTGAGACAGCATTCAGTTTTTCTGTGGATCCCCCAAGATTTCTCCTTATCTTTCCAATAACCTCCTCCCTTGCACAATCATCACTTTTCTATCCTAAACTAGCTTACTTAGGTTTTTAATATTTGTACCCAAAATAACTCCCTCTCTATATTCCTGGCTTCTACCATATTGCCTGGCAGTAGATAATCAACGTCTGTTAAATGAATAAAGACTAAGAATTTTTCCTTAATCAAATGGGTCTAATTTTCTATTATCATCATTGAATTAATATGTTCTAATTGTGCTGAATTGTGACTCACTGAATGAGCAAGACAAAAGAGGAAGCAAAAGATTGGAAGAAAAGGAAATACAATTACAGTCATGCACCCTGTAACAATGTTTCAGTCAACGATGGACCAAATATATGAAGGTGGTTCCATAAAATTATAATACTGTATCCTTCCTATGTTTAGATACACAAATATTTACCACTATATTACAACTGCTTACAGTATTCAGTATAGTAACATGCTATATAGGCTTGTAGCCTAGGAGGAATACTATACCATACAGTCTAGGTGTATAGTAGGCTATACCATCTAGGTTTGTGTAAGTACACTCTATGATGTTCACATGACAAAATCACCTGATGACACATTTCTCAGAATGTATCCCAATCACTAGGCGATGCATGACTGTACTTAACTACCAGGACACACCAGGCACTGTATAAAATAGGTATTTGCAAATGTTTCTGCATTTAATTCTAATAATCCTTTAAGTATCACATCAAACCCATTTTGCAGTATGGAAAACAGAAGCTTAGAGAAGATAAATTTGTCTAAGTGGTGGAAAGAATCACCCAATAAAAGAGAGAAGAGCAAAAGAGAAGCAAAGCTAGATCTTGCGCTCTGAAAATGAAAAACCCTAGGATGATTCTTGGGTTGCTGTGAGTACCAAATTTAAAAATACAAGTAGAAACTCTTTTGTGTTCATTTACACTTAGACACATAAATATCTCTGCTTTTATCTGCTTCACTGCACAGAAATGAAATACAGCAAAATTTACTCTACCTCCCAAAATACAGTATGTCCTTTCTAACACAAATTCGCCAACCCCATTCAAGAAGCACATGAACTGGCAGGGCGCAGTGACTCACACCTGTGATCCTAGCACTCTGGGAGGC
>NW_012134636.1:1418977-1421165 GCF_000956105.1 Propithecus coquereli | reverse complement strand
GAATACTGGCACAGTGAAATCCCAAATATACCCTTCACCTAGATTAACCAACTGTTAACTCTGTGCCACATTTGCTTTTTCATCTGTTAATATTGTTTTCTTACTATTTTTTTAAACCTGACTCAATAATGTCTGTGAAAAATGGCATTTTTGTCTTAGTTATAATTTTCCTAACACACTTAAACTATTCAAATAAAAATTAAAGTAAAAATAAAATGTTCCACAATCTTTCACCTAAAAGTTCCTCATCATGATCTCAACAATAGCTTCTAAGTCGGCATTTAAATACAGGTAGCATGGTTCTAGAAACTGTCCTTTGAGCCACCTTCTTAACTTTTGGACACCATTGTTCTAGTTAGCCTATTCATTCTCACGGCAGCTATATGAGAAAAAAAGGAACAGGGAATTGTTCTCCGGATTTGACATGAAAAAAAAAAAATTAGAGAGACTAGTGACTTGCCCCAGATTCAAGTGTCCCAAAAACTCACCTCTTGGTAAAAACATCAGTGCTAAGGGCCTTTTAAGCTGTCAGAAATTTAAAGATTCTAGTTCCTATTGATCACATGTCAATCACTTGGGTAGCAGAAGATTAAGACCAAAGAGAGTAATCATGCCAAAACCAGGTATTTCGATTTGGAAATCTAGCAGAATTTAAGAAATAGGAGAGCTAGATCTAGGATGAGCATGAGCACTAATGTCCTGATTTGATAAGGACGGGGTTTGTCTTAAAAAGGTACTTCACGTTTTTTTAGCAGCAAAGCTCTGCAACCAAGACACACCTAAACAAAATAATTGTTTTAATTCTGGTTGATGTCCACATAACATAGTAAAAAAGTACTAGATTAGAAATGAGAAAACAATCTTGATAGCTCCCGTCTATTGAGCACTTAGTATATGCCAGGTAAATGTGTTACCTCATTTAACCTTCAGGACAAACTTGAAGGTATATACCATTATTGACTCCATTTGAAAGAGAGGCTTAGAGAGACTATTTTGCCTAAAGTTACACAGTTGTGGAGTCAACATCTGCATCTAGATCTCTGTCTCCACAGCCTATGCTCTTCTTGACCACACCCTACTAGTGCTATTGCCTCAGTTTAATTGTCCATAAGATTGGGTTAGTCTGGAAATTCTACAAATCTATGGACAGCCTTCTTGGATCATCATAGGCAGAGTGGTACGTACCTCCACATCGAAGTTGGTCATGTCAGCCTTCCACTTAAAATAATCTTGAACAGCACCTCCAAAATCTCTTGCAGCCTCATTTGAGGTAAAGCAGTGTTTCTCTCCTGCCCTGTTGCACGTGACTCTAAACTTCAGCACTTGAGGCTCAGTTTCTTGTTTTGTGCTTTCATCAGTCTCATCTTTACAAGATGCCAAATCATCACCTACTAATGTTGATATCTCCTCTTTGATGGCTGGATTTTCATAATAATCTAAGATATGTGAATCTAAAGCATTGTCAGGGAACTCTTTTTTAATACCTGTCTCATCTATTTTGTTGTCTTTTCCATTATCAATCTTCTCTTTACTTGAATTCTGATTTATCTTTTTGCGTTTTATTTTTTTTTTCTTAAAACTGGTGTTAATTTTCCATACTTTTAAAGGGTCTGACCATGGAAGTTTTCCAGCCAAGTCTTCAAAATCCTTTAGAACTTCTTCCTATAAAGGACAGAGAATGAAATCCATTCACTTCTCATGACTTTAATTGAACAAATAAACCCCTACTTCGATTACAGTCAGTCATTATCCATGGAGGATTTGTTTCAGGACCCCTGAAAAGACACCAAAACCCAAAGATGCTAAAGTCCTTTATATGAAAATGGTGTCATATTTGCACATAACCTACACACATCCTCCAGTACACTTTTAATCATCTCCAGGTTACTTAAAATACCTAATAAAATGTAAATGCTATGGAAATAATTGTTATGCTGTATTGTTTAGGAAATGACGACCAGGAAAAAAGTCCGTACTTGTTCAGTACAGACGCAACCATTATAAGACTAACTACATTTTCAATCCCTGGTTGTTTGAATCCACAGATGTGGAGCTTCAGCTGTACTTTGATTATTATGCTGAGGGTGACAGAAGTGCAGGACAAAAGAGAAAGTAAAATAATGCCTGTAATTAAGGAAACTCAAATCTCATAAATTAAGATACATACATGTTAAGCCACTAAAGAATA
>NW_012134636.1:1414470-1416037 GCF_000956105.1 Propithecus coquereli | reverse complement strand
AGGCGGCTGGATAGGATATCTTGGCCAGATGGCTGTTGGGCCCCAGGGGTAGGTTTGGCGCTGCTGGGCCTGGCTAGGACTCCCAGGCGCCAGGGGCCTCCCTGCCCCACAGCAGGAAGGAATATCAGCCCAGCAACATCAAATGCAAGCGCAAGCAGGCTGGATCTGGCACCTGAGCACGCCAATTGGCGTCTAGGTTGCCCTTTGCCACCACATGCTCAAGGGCCACAAGTTCCTGAGCCATTGAGGAGCACGATGCCACCGATCAGACCCCCCATTAAAGCATTTCCCTTGCCTCAGACCTCGCCTGGTGCTATTTTTGCACGGAGCTGGGAGAGCAGGAATAATTCGGACATGAGTGCCTTCCAAATTGTGGGGTTGGCCCAAGGGGAAAAGTTTGGGTGGGAGTGGAAGTCAGACTTTGCCAAGTTCCTTTCGCTTTTACACTTTTATGAATTAGGAAGAATTTCGAACACAGGCAACAGATCACAAACTAGTGTAACGAAGCACCGTGTACCCAGGTAGAACTCTGACTACCAACCACCCACAACCCGTCCTGCCCCATTCCTGGTTATTCTGAAGCTGATCTCAGGCATCAGGTTATTTCTTCTGTAAATATTTCAGAATGTATCTCTGCAAGATAGGGGCTCTTTAAAACATAATCATAACACTTGTCATACTCCAAAGAATTATCAATTAAAAAAAATCACTGCAGACCATATCTGAAAGCAGCACATAGAAAAGATACTGCTGAAAACATATTAAAGGATATAGAGAAAAGCAAAGCAAATAAAATGGAAATGAGGAAAAAGTAAAAAATGATTAGAGGGAAAACGATATGTATGAAAGACAGTCAAAAGAGATCCTATACATGTATAACTGGTTTCCCTAAAGAAGGGATTTAAAATAATAAAACAAAAAAATTTTTTTCTCAAATAATTCAAGAAAAGTTTCCAGAAATATAAGTGGACTGACATGTGATGACAAGGAGTTATCAAAAGTGAGACATATTCTGATAAACCTATTAGGCTTCAAAGACTGAAGAAAAAAAGTCAACTGAGCACCAAGCAAAAATATCAAGCAAGCAACAAATAAGGTGAAAAGATATCAGGATAGCCTCAGAGTTTTCCACGGCAACATCTAGTACATTTAGTACTATAAGAGAATAAATACCTACGATATTCTTAAGGAAGGAAAACGTGTAACTCCAAATAATTTTATGCCTAAATTATTAATCAAATATAAAGGTAAAAGACAAACATTTCTGAACTCATGCCATTCAAGAGATGAAAAGAAAAACTATAACAAAAGGACAGGTAATGTGCCTATAATCTATTTAACTACAGGACTAAAATGAAAACAAATGTAGGGACAATGACTATAAAACAGAAGGTAAATGTTACAAACTGGTGGGTAAATGGGAAGGGAAAGAGAAGATGGGAAGTAATTTAAACATGCTGATATCCTCATCTTTTATACCCAGAAGTCAAGGGAAAGATGATAAATAAAATCTAAGTATATTTAAAGGCATAAGGGTCAAAACTAAAAAAACTAATAAAATTAGAAC
>NW_012134636.1:1412631-1414420 GCF_000956105.1 Propithecus coquereli | reverse complement strand
GGAGGCCGAGGCGGGTAGATCATTTGAGCTCAGGAGTTCGAGACCAGCCTGAGCAAAAACGAGACCCCATCTCTACTAAAAATAGAAAGAAATTAGCCAGGCAACTAAAAACGGAAAAAATTAGCTGGGCATGGTGGTGTGCACCTGTAGTCCCAGCTCCTCAGGAGGCTGAGGCAGGAGGATCGCTTAAGCCCAGGAGTTTGAGGTTGCTGTGAGCTAGGCTGACACCACGGCACTCTATCCTGGGCAACAGAGTGAGACTGTGTCTCGGAAAAAAAGAAAGAAAAAGTCATCTTTTTTTTTAAAAAAGTAAATCCAGCAATGCCTCACCCTTGCATAAAGTCTTTCAACAGCATGTAGAAAATCTAAATTCCTTGAAGAGCCTAGTATAATATGACTCCTGCCTATTTCTCTCACATCATTTCAGGTCCATCCTTTCCCTCTACTTAGAAGACATTTGTTTCACTCAGTCTCTTTGCTCTGCTGGGCCCTTTCTTATTACTTAACAGCAGTTTAAAAGACACATCTCTGAGAGGCCTGCTCTACTTAAAGTAGTCCTCCCAAATCACACTCTTCCTGTTTTATTTTCTTTGCAGTGCTTAGCATTATCTGAGGTTACTAGGTTTATGTATTGTTCACCATCAAAGCTCCTCCAAGAACGTAAGTGCATGTTGGAAAAGACCTTTTCTGCCTGACCCCTGCTATAAGCCACACACCTAGAATAGTACCATATAAATAGCATATAAAAGGGGTCAATAAACAGCTGCTGGAAAATATGTGATTAAATGTTAAAATAGAAGGTACAGAGCTGTGCTGTCTAAGACAGCAGCCACTAGCAACATGTAGCTATTGTTATAAAATGTAAATGATTTAAAATTAAACATTCAGTTCCTCAGTCACTTTAGCCACATTTTACCCACTAACAGCTAGCGGCTACCATAGTGGATGCATAGACACAGAAGATTCCCATTACAAAGTTCCACTGCACAGTGCTGGTATAGACAGTATATGTTCCTAAGGATCACAGTAGAAAGAAATCAGTACTGACTGATGGAACTGAGATTTGAAAATACAAGTGAATGAAGGGGGTTTGCTACTACTTGAAACCTGATGAAGTAGTGTTAAACTTCGGGATTAGCAAATTCAATTCCATTTACAAATAGAGGCCCTTTCCTATAAAGAGATTCTAGAGGACTGGTTAAGTTTAAGATGGTGCAATCATACCGGCACAGCCCCTTTCTTCAGAAACTGTTCTAAAAGAAAAACAACAGAAATACATTCTACTAGATTAAAGTTTTTAAAATAAAGAAAAAAGAAATACCAACTCCATCTTTGTTGAATTGACATGGTTTCTATAACCTTGAACCATAAGAATTCCCCAGTGCCATGAGGGTCAAACAGAGGTGGCAGGAAGACATGGATGGAAAGAATGACTGTACACCTCAAACAAAGGGGAAGGCAGTTTGCAAAGCAGGTAGCATATATACTTTGGAACAGCAGGGAAGAAGTGTGTGGACTGATGGAGGGAACTTCCCTGGACCTCCTTTGTACCAAGCACCAGCAGAGAAGGGAAATGGAAGCTGAACAAGGACTCTCACAGACATGCTGTATTTGCTGGAAACTGTTGGTAAGGTAGAGTCTCAGGGAGATACTCCTGTGCATGGTAAATAATCCTGAAGCTGGCCGGCTGCGGTGGCTCACGCCTGTAATCCTAGCTCTCTGGGAGGCCGAGGCGGGCGGTTGTTTGAGCTCAGGAGTTCGAGACCAGCCTGAGCAAGAGCGAGACCCC
>NW_012134636.1:1407696-1408506 GCF_000956105.1 Propithecus coquereli | reverse complement strand
GAAGAATACCCAAGAAATTGGTAACAGTTGTTTCGTCTGGGGAGGGAACTGCATGGTATGAGGATATAGGAACACATACTTATTTTTCAATATATATCCTTTCAGTCTTTACAAGTTTGCTCTAAGTACATGTATTAACTAGTTTTTAAAAATCCATACAAATCACAGACTTGTTCATGTTTTTAAAAAAAGGGTTGGGGGGAGGGGGGGCTTAAGGGCAACATACATAACCTAAACATCTGTACCCCCATAATATGCTGAAATAAAAAAAAAAAGTGGTTAGGGGTTAAATAAAGTCATGATATTATCTGAATATTTAAAAATAAGATAACTTATTAGAATGCTCAAACTAACAAGCTTTTTATAAGACATTGGAAAGTGTAATATAATGCCATAAAGAATAAACTTGAGAGTCAACAGAGTGAAAGCTAGAAACAAATGTTTAAAAATGAGGTTTTACTATGGCAAGTTATGATTTTACATCCAAAAAGTGAATGGCTTGACTATTTTTCTTCATCAGACACAGAAGTTTCCCTTGCACAGACATGAATATGTGTCTTAAACCTTGCTGCTCTTCTTTTGGGACTTCCACCAGGAACCTCTGCTGCAGTTACTTAAAAGGCAACTCTGAAATGCTGGCCCATGTACTATCACCCCCATAACAATCAAATTCACTCCAATTAAACATTCAAATTGCCCAAAATAATATAAACTTTAAGAAGGGAAAAATGCAGGAATTTAAGAAAATATTAATGCCCTACTAAGTTGGAGGAAAGAATTTAAGACAAAAAGAGTCTTTAAAAAATACAC
>NW_012134636.1:1397715-1406673 GCF_000956105.1 Propithecus coquereli | reverse complement strand
GCTTTTTAGTCTGAATTCTTTTAGGTCTGGTCTTATTTTTTCTAGGCTGTTGGTTCATATCATTTTGATTTGTTTTTTTTTTTGGAGACAGGGTCTCACTGTCACCCAGGCTGAAGGGTGCTATGGCATGATCATAGCTCACTGCAACCTCGAACACCTGGGCTTAAGCAATTCTCCTGCCTCAGCCTCCCGAGTAGCTGGGACTACAGGTATGAGCCACGCCCACTTAATTTTTTCTGGTTTTGGTAGAGATGGGGTATTAATCTTGCTCAGGCTGGTCGGGAACTCCTGACCTCAAGCAATCATCCTGCCTTGGCCTCCCAGAGTGAGCCACCACACCCAGCCATGACTGGTTTTTAAATAATGTTTTGGAAATCAACCTGTGGCCAATAAATAAGTTAGAGAATTAGGCAGCATATCATAGTTGTTTTAAAAAAAATTATTTCTAAGATAGGCAATAAAATTGATAGAAAAATGTTTTTAAGCAGTTGACTCTGGAGCTGACCAAAAAGCAGTGTAGAAAAATCCTAAAGCCTTGTTGCAATCTATTTTCAACCTTCAGTTTAGGCAGCAACTGAATATTTAGGATTCAGATGCTAAATACTTGTTGGAGACAAAGCTGTTGTCCTAACAACCAAAGGAGTATTTAGATATTACTTTGGCCTTATTTCAAAAAATGAAGGAGGGAAGAAAGCAGGGAAAAAGCAGGATAGTGAGGAAATGTTATTTGTAGATGACACACAAACTGTCAACTTGTTCTTTGGTTCACACTCTAGAAGCAATTCTATTTTGGAACTATATATATAAATATCAACAAAGCTAATCTAAGGTTTATATCTTTTGTAAGAAAGTCAAACAATTTGTTTTATTTCTTTTTTTTTTTATTTCAGCATATTATGGGGTACAGATGTTTAGGTTACGTGTGTTGCCCTTGGTTCCCCCCCCAATTTGTTTTATTTCTTATAAACCTTTGTGTTTTTCAATATTGATTTTTTAAAAACTTTTGGGATAGACTGTCAGCAAATCTCTGGATTTTACTGTAAAAGCCTCCCAGCATTCCCTATTACAAAAGCAATAGTAATGCCAAATGACAGGCAGAATGTGAAAAGTAAAAATAATCTCTTTGGAGAAGATGGCTGAAAATCAGGCATAATGTTTGGGCTAGCTCACCTTTGTTTTTTTGAACTGGTAATCTTGAAACTCCTGAACAACCACAAATAAGTTATCAACTGATCTCAAACAATGAACCTGGGGAGGCGAAAAAAAGAAACAAATTCTGAGAAAGCTTTTGAACAGCACAAGCTATCAACAATTAAATATTTTAAAAATAGGCATAATAATTTTAAAGCAGCTACTATCTCTATTTTGTATTTTTAAATTTTCCCATTTCCCTAGTATCCTAACTGTTTGGTTACCCATCCATCAGTTTCTGCTCTTCCCCTACGAAGAGGGAAGGACAAATGGAAGGACAGAAGCTTTAAGTGTTTTGTGGGCAACACGTGTTTGGGAGGAAAAGGCAAAGATGAAGACATTCAAGTGGAGCTTTATCATATTTCCCTCATGACTCTCTAAGGGACAGTATATCACAGTGGTTAGGAGCAGAGGGGTTGAACTCTAGCTTTGTGATTACTAGCTGAGTGACCCTGGGCAAATTATTTATTCTTCCTAAATCTAATGATTAATGAGGATAATAATAGTGTCTATCTTCACAAAACTGCTGGGGCTATTAACTAAAATACTGGATGGAAAACTTCTGCTTACCAATTCATTCCACAAATATTTATGTGGTGCTTACTATATGCCAGACACTAAAGCTTGGAACATGTTGGTGGAAAAAAAACAGACAACAATCCCATAAGCTCTTGTGTTGCTTATGTGGTAACAAGATATATCTTAGTTTTTATTGCAGTGGGATGGCAGTTGGTTCCTAATTACTTTTGGGCAAGAATTTCTTTGAAAAAGATTAAAGGAAAAATTTCTTATGTTTCGTCACCGAAGTCTAAGCTAGTCTTCAGCTAGCTGCTGAAATAAGTAAGTTAAAGATTCTTTCTGGTAAATCCAATCCTCAAGAAATACCAAGATCACTTCTAAAAACATAGCAAACCTACTAATACTACAGGCTGAGCATCCTTAATCTGAAAATCTGAAACTTTTTGAGCGCCAACACAATGCTCAGTGGAGCATTTTGGATTTTCAGATTTGGGATGCTCAATCTGAAAAAAATCTGAAATTCCAAACACTTCTGGTCCCAGGCATCTCCGATAAGGGATACTCAACCTGTAGTCAAAAGTACAAATCAGTACCAAATTGAAAACGCAGTAATACTTTAAAATCATCTGATTTGGAGCAGAGCAATGAAAATCAAGAGGGATTCCACAGGGGTCTATAAACTGGAAAGTAACCACAAAATGAATTTAGAAAACTATTTTAAATATTGCTTCATTCAAACCTGAGCCAGACTTTCCACTGAAATGACAAAATATATCTTGCCACGGTCTCTGCTGATTTTGCATGATGACCCCAATTTCTCTCTCACTTCATCTGCTGCTGTTTGCTCAAAGCCAGTAGGTACAGTGGCTCCGATAGTGACTAGAAGCTCAGACTCACTTCTAAGGTCACTTTCTGTCACTTGTACAGATCTCTGGTTCTCATGAAGGTTCACATCTAGGAGTTGGTTAGTAGCTTCTTGAATGTCAGACATGTTGGCAAGGCTTCCAAGATCCCTAAAACAGTCCCTTTAAAAGTAGTACAGAAAAGAAAAAGAAATAAAGCCTAAGTATTATCATCTTATATTTCAATTATAATCAAAACATCTCCTTTGGAGGGCAGGAAGAACAAGGCAACATAACGGATATTGCCATAATCAGTCAACACAGCTGATCAAGTATCAACCAAAGTTAAAAGGTTGGAATAAATACGGGCATAGAGTGAAGGTTGTAAAACATGTTGTCATTATTAAACAAGCAATACAGGTACCATGGAAGAAAAGGAGACAGGCAAAAAGTATTTCCACACCATGCAATGTTTGGTTTGGGGTTACCTGCGTTGATAAAAACCATCTCATAACTACCAATACAGGCGGTGGAATACATTCAAATACATTTCTGCACCTATTCCTACTAGCTAGAGGTTAAGAGCATGGGGCTTTGGAGTTTCAGATAGATACGGGTTTGAATTCTTGACTCCACCACTCAGGTTGAATGACCTAAAGCCAGTTAATTCTCTCGAGCCTCAAAATGGAGAGGAGCTGCTGGGAGACTTAAGAGTAACACACTTCCAGGCCAGTGATTAAAACTTGTTAATAGGATATCTATCTTCCCTCCTGTGAAGTGGAGAGCGTTTCATGAATTTAAAAATGATTAACTGAACACCTATTATCTGATGATTATAAATACTTGAATGCCTACTACTTGCCGGGCTCTGGGATCCACGGATGGGCATCAGAAGAGATCTCAGAAATACGTGAAATAGTAAACCACATTTCCTGTATCTGAGCATTTGTGTGTGTTTGGGGAGGAGACGGGAGGGGTGGTGTTAGGGAGGTGAGGGAGCAATAGCTCTCACTAAATTTTCAAAGGGTTTGTGACTTAAAACAACTTAAGTGAGTTCAGAGTACACACTGTCCTAGTGCTGTGCCAGGGACAAGCAACAGAGTTTAACATTAGTCAGTTCCTGCCCTTAAGGAGCTCAGAGTCACTGTAAATACAATCTCCACCTTCTAAATAAAGACAGCTGAAGTCAGCGAAAGGACATGTCCTTCCCAAGGTTAAAGAGCCAAGCAGTGATGCAGAATGGAATGGAATTCACGTCCCCCGACTCCCACCCACAGGGCCCGCCGTCACAGGAATCGCGGGGAGCGGGTAAAGGGCAGGCAGAGGCAGCGAGACGAGCTTCACTGCGGCGCCGGCCTCGGCCGCAAGACAACCCCCGTCCCTCCCGTCCTGAAGCTGAAACGCCGGAGGAGCCACAACCCGGCCATTCCCACCCGCCACTCAGTTACCGGGCGCCAGCGTAGGCCCTTCCAGCTCCCGCACCCCGCCGGCCTCGTGCGCGAACAGGTCACGCCGCCGGAAGCCGGCCCACCACCCCGGAAACGGAAGTTAGGCCCCAGGTCTTGGCAACTCCCCTCTAGGGGCGGGTGTCGGACAAAGTCCTGAGGAAAGGAGCATGCGCGGGAAGTTCTGTGCGGCTGGGAGCGGGGCTCCCTTCGCAAGCCGAACGCGGGGGGTCGCATGGTCGTGGCTAACACTGAGGGCTCGGCTGTGCCAAGCGCTGGGTACGCGCTTCACAGGCGTCGTCTCATTTGGAACAAATCTCATTTTAACGTCGGAGAAACTGAGTCGCAAAGAAGTTAAATATCTTTCCCGAAATGTCAAGCGACTAGTTCCTAATTTCTATATTGAGTTAAATGTGTTTGCACTACTGTTTACTTAATATTTTTCTTTAAATAGATTTTAAGTGAGAAAAGAAAAATGGTTAAGAACAGTCTACGTGAGGTATGCAAAATTTATCAGGCCCAGAGAGACGTAAGCTTGGGACTTCAGTCATGCGCCCCATAACCCTACACACACCCATGCCTGGAGGCAATTGCTTAAAATCATTTTGTTCCTGACTAGCTTACTCACCCTTTACCCTCACTTTCCTGGGATTTGTGATACAGAGAACAGTGTTTAGCCAATAAATAGTTTATATTATTTTAATGCAAATTCTTGGTAAACAACTCTGGAGCTGCCCCTTTTTTTTTCCCATTAGAAATCCACTAGTTATTGAGAAGCCAGACCAGAGGAAAAAAAATAAGTAAATAAAAAGATAAAAATCCACTTGTAACCGCTGCTCATTGGAGTGTATATTCAGGGCAGCTTAAATCTACGCTTTGGGTTGCAATCCTCAAGCTTGGCCCAAATAAATTCTCTACTTACATTAATTTTGCCTCAACTTCTTCCTTTTAGGCCAACAAAAGTTAACTTAAGAAGAAACTTTTACAACTCAACTAAAAGGGCAATATAAAATGGGCAAAGGACTTGAATACGGAAAGTTCGGTATTTGTCCCTGAGGCTGAATCAGAACAGAGAACAAGGACAAGTGGTTTGAAGAAAAGGAAAGAGAAATTTATTAATTTGCCAGCAAATGAGAAGGGCAGTGGACTCAAAGACTGCCATCCTGACTTCAAGCAGAAAAACAAGGTTTTCAAAAGAGGAGTTTTTGGCAGTTGGGCTACTATCTATGTGACCAGTGTCACATATCCTGGCTTCAGGCTATTGTTGTTGTGGAACAGTAATTGGTGGTTTTGGTAGCCCTTATCTCTGGGATCTCATCACCCTTTTGACCTTTGTCAGGACAATTCTGTTGAGCCATCTCATGTGGTTCAAGATGCCAGGAAACAAACAGCAAAGGACATTTTTCTGCCCCTTTGATTTCTGGCCTGAGGCAGGAATACAGGTTTTAATTCCCAAAAAGGGTGGGAGGGTTTAAAGAGACAATTCATAAAACATTTTGTTGCCCTTCTTCAGACCTTTACCTCTGTTACAAATAGAGATTTCTCCAAAGATACACAAATGGCCAATAAGTGAGACAGAGCAAGGGCGCCTCTTAGGGACCTGTGGAGGTGGGGTGGGGGCCAAGCATGGAAGTAAAGGAAAAATCTTGAGTCCCTTCAAGGGTATTCCAGGCACCTAGCTAGCCTTGAAAAGTAAATTAGCAACCCGATAAGCAAGGACACAGTAATAAGTAGTTCACCAAGCAAGTCAGAGTCAGGAGACGTTTTATTTTTTATTTTTTTTTTTTGAGACAGAGTCTCACTCTTTTGCCTGGGCTAGAGTGAGTGCCATGGCGTCAGCCTAGCTCACAGCAACCTCACACTCCTGGGCTCAAGCGATCCTTCTGCCTCAGCCTCCCGAGTAGCTGGGACTACAGGCATGCGCCACCATGCCCGGCTAACTTTTTCCATATATTTTTAGTTGGCCGATTAATTTATTTTCTATTTTTAGTAGAGACGGGGTCTCACTCTTGCTCAGGCTGGTCTCGAACTCCTGAGCTCAAACAATCCGCCCGCCTCGGCCTCCCAGAGGCCTGGCCAGGAGACGTTTTAGTTCCCTATGAAAACTAAAAGATTCTATTTTTTTTTTTTTTTGAGGCAGAGTCTCACTCTGTCACCCTGGGTAGAGTACAGTGGCATCATTGTTGCTCACCACAACCTCAAACTCCTTTTTTTTTTTGAAACAGAATCTTCTGTCACCCAGGCTAGAGTGCCGTGGCATCAGCCTAGCTCACAGCAACCTCAAACTCCTGGGCTCAAATGATTCTCCTGCCTCAGTCTCTCAAGTAGCTGGGTCGACAGGCATGCGCCACCATGCCCGGCTAATTTTTCTATTTTTAGTAGAGATGGGGTCTCGCTCTTGCTCAGGCTGATCTCGAACTCCTGACTTCAAACAATCCTCCCGCCTCAGCCTCCCAGAGTGCTAAGATTACAGGTGTGAGCCACAGTGCCCAGCCCAAAGATACCATCTTAATGTGTTCTTGGTTTTTTTGTTTGTTTGTTTTGTTTTTTTCAGAAACCTCCACCAGATGGAAAATGCAGATAAGGAGGAACTGAGGACTGACCTCTGGCTGCTGTTCTTTGTTCTCCCTGAGGGGTCTGGAAAGAGCCACACCCGCCTTAACATTCCTTTCCTATAATCAAAGAATCTCTGAATCCACTTATGACCCCTCCAGCCGTTTTCAGAGAGTTTGAGTCTTAAGCATTAGATGCCCATTCTCTTTGCATGGTGCCATACAATAAAATGCCTTTCTTCAGCTGCAACTCTTGGGATCCGTGTCTGGCTCTGCTGCAGCGGGTGAGTGGACCCTAGTATGGTTCAGTAACATAAGTACATGAAAAGATGCTCAACATCATTAGTCATTAGGGAAATGCAAATTAACCACAATGGGATACCCACTGAAGTGGCCAAAACTAAAAAACAAAAAATTGACAGTTCCAGGTTCTAGTGAGGATAGGGAGCAATGGAACACTTACACATTGCTGGTGGGAATGCAAAATGGCATATCCCCATTGGAAAACAGTTTAGCCTTTCCTCAAAAAGTTAAACATAGAACATATTATCCACCAATTCCACTACAAATGGTCCCCAGTTTAGGATGGTTTGACTTACAATTTTTCAACTTTATGATGGGCTTATTGGGGTATTTTTAATTTTTTTTAAAAGATAGTGTCTCACTTTGTCATCCAGGTTGGAATGCAGTGGTGCAATAACAGCTCACTGCCACCTTGAACTCCTGGGCTCAAGCAATCCTCCTGCCTCAGCCCCCCAAGCAGCTAGGACTACAGGTTTATACCACCATGCCCAGCTAATTATTTTGATTTTTTAAAAAGATGAGGTCTTGATATATTGCCCAGGCTTGTCTCAAACTCCTGGCCTCAGGGGATCCTCTCGCCTCAGCCTCCAAAAGTTCTGGGATTACAGGTGTGAGCCACTGTGCCCAGCCTATTGGAGTATTAAATGTATTTTTCTTTTTTTGAGACAGAGTCTCACTCTGTTGCCTGGACTAGAGTGCCGTGGCATCAACCTAACTCACAGCAACCTCAAACCTCAAACTCCTGGGCTCACGCAATCCTCCTGTCTCAGGCTCCTGAGTAGCTGGGACTATAGGCACATGCCACTAGGCCTGTCTAGTTTTTTCTATTTTTGGTTGCCTGGCTAATTTTGTTTCTATTTTTAGTAGAGATGGGGTCTCACTCTTGCTCAGGCTTGTCTGGAATGCCTGAGTGCAAGCAATCCTCCCGCCTCAGCCTCCCAGTGCTAGGATTACAGGCGTGAGCCATAGCGCTGGCCTTAAATGTATTTTTGACTTAAGATATTTTCTACTTACAATGGATTTATTGGGACATAATCTCATCTTGAATCAAGGAACATCTGTACTAGGTATATTGAATCTGTACTAGGTATAGAGAATTGAAAACAAGTGTTCAAACAAAAACTTATACACAAATGTGCCAAGCAGCATTATTCATTTTGCCAAAAAGTAAAAAAACAAACAAACAAAAAAAAACAATGTTCATCAGCTAATAAATGGACAAACAAATGGAGTGTATCTACACAGTGGAATATCATTCAGCCACACAAAGTAATGAAGTACTGTGATATTATGATATATTGGTTTTCCTCCATGGTTCCTAGTTCATAACTTCCATAGCCCTCGTTACAGTAAACAGAATCTCTCTCTTTCTCACCTTCTTCCTGCCTTCCTTTCACCTGCCCGCTTGGCAGGACTCTAATCTAATTGTGGGTCATAAGACACTCATTCCAGAGAGGGTCCGGCCCCCTACCCTGGAGGAAGGGATGCTGCACAGAGAGGCCAATAAGAATCTGAACAGGCAGGGCTTGCTGGGTTTTGATCATACCCTTTTTGTCCAATCACATTTCAACATGGCTATTCATGCTTCAATCATGGATGTCTCCATTAAAGGCCCAAAGGACAGGTTTCAGGGAGTTTCTGGACAGCTGAACATGTGGAAGTTCCTGGAGGATGGTGCACTCATGGAGGGCATGGAAGCTCCACACCCCTTCCCCCATACCTCGTGCTATGCGTCTCTTCATCTGTATCCTTTGTAATATCCTTTATAATAAACTGGTAAATTTGTTTTCCTGAGTTCTATGAACTGCTTCAGCAAATTAATTGAACCTAAAGAGGGGGTCATGGGAATGTAAGCGTGCCTGTTTTTCAGTGCTCCATTTTGAGATTATCTTGCCCATTTCTTAATGAGGAAATACTGACCATTACTCTCCTTTCCACCAGGCACTCCCTGCACGAGTTTCCCTTATCTAAGCGTGTGCTTGTCTAGAAGTTCCAAAGACGGAGTCTTTTTTTTTTTTTTTTAAGACAGAGTCTTGCTCTGTTGTCTGGGCTAGAGTGCCGTGGCGTCAGCCTAGCTCACAGCAACCTCAGACTCCTGGGCTCAAG
>NW_012134636.1:1385069-1387175 GCF_000956105.1 Propithecus coquereli | reverse complement strand
AGAAAAAAAAATTAGCCAGGCATCATGGCGCATGTCTGTGTTCCCAGCTACTTGGAAGGCTGAGGCAGGAAGATCACTTGAGCCCAGGAGTTTGAGGTTGCTGTGAGTAGGCTGATGCCATGGTACTCTAGCCCAGGCAACAGAGTGAGACTCTGTCTCAAAAAACAAAACAAAACAAAACAACACTATCTTTGGGAGTATGGCTCCCTCAAAGTACTTGCTCTTGGTTTCTGCCTGAGGCTCTGCTTCCCAGCCTGCAAGATGGCCAAACTGTAGGCTGCAACCCTTTGTGAGAAATAAAGCTCTCCTTTCCGAATGTGTGAATCTCATCGTTCTTCAGTTGACACCCATCACACAGGTCATGGTAACTGCCATGCTTAAGGGGGCCCCTTTGCATGGACACCTCATGTAACCTACTACTGCAAAATCAGGCCACAGTCAGAGACGCTGTCAAATTTGCTATCTCAGCTTCTCCTCATGGTGTTACAGCAAGTGTCACAGCAAGTGGTCCCAAGGACAAACCGAACGGCATACGGAGAATTGGAGAATCAAAGTTTATTCACTGGCGGGCTCAGAGGGGCCTCGCCACCAAATTCTGAGCCCCGTCTACCCGATTTTTACCACTTTTATTAAGTTATGGTGGTCTGGGGGCTAGGGTGTCAGGTGGTTAATGCCCGCCAGGTAGTAGGTTAGTTGATTTGTCAGATAATAGATTTAGTGTTATGCTGATGCGCCAGGTAGTAGATTAGTTGATGGGCCAGGTAATAGGTCAGTATTATGCTGATGCGGGTCTTCCGTGAGGGGTGGGGGTCTCAGGTGGCTGATGTGCCAAGTAACAGATGGGGGTTTTCGGTACCAACGGGTCCTACAGATGCTAATAAAAACATTAGATTAATTAACAAAAAAAATGGTGACGGGCAGAGGGAAAAGTGACTCTTGCTAAGAATGTAGAAAATTTTTAATGGTTATTTAAAAATAAGATGAATAAAGAAAACATTGATGGGGTGAAACTAAGAGGAAAAAGAAAGGGGAGAGTCCTGGGACTCATCTGTTGACCAAAAATAAGTGACTGAGGCAAAGATTTTAATCAGTGGAGGTTTATTAAATCAAAGTTGAGGATGCACCCAGGAAAAACACAAACCACAGACAAATCTATGGCTGTTTTTCTGAAAGGGACTTTGGGAGTTTTAGTATTTAAGGGGAATAGGGAATACTGAAAGAAGAAGAGTGGGGTTGGGGGGGCAGTGAGGGAAAATGGTTTCATTCTCTCTCGTGAGGCTCAGGAAAATCTACATTTTATGTAAGATAAGTTAAATGTTAGCAGAATAAAAGGCAGTGAAGGAAACATCAATTATGTAGATGTCCCTGGGTAGGTGGAAGAGTGATCTTGTCTTGTCTCTGTTCTGCACCTGGAAAGATAAATTTGTAATTCATTATCATTGTGGAATTGAACAGAGTTTAGTTTTAGGAGCTAGACAGCCTGCAGACCTAAAGTTAAAATTTGCATGTCCTTGCTTATGGGAAGTCAGCAAGGAGTTTCCTTATGAATGTTCTGTGGGGCCAGCTTTTCACAGGGGCCTGAGGTCTTTACCTTCTCTTTTACATAAGGAGTTGGAAAGGTGGTCCTGAAATTTTTATTTTCCTTGACATGTCCCAGGAGGTTGAAAATCTTTACACGGTTATTAAGAAAAGGGATGAATAAAATGGAAATTGATGAGTTTAAAACAAAGCTCTCAATACAACACTACCAAAGTTTAGGTGAACGAAGGGAGCCCTTCTTGGTCCCCCAACATTAACAACTATTTTGCTGTATTTCCCTCAGGTTAGAGAAATTGACAAAGCTGAAAGGTAAAGATTACACTGAGAAACCCTGACAGAAACCCTGGAATTGCCTGGGGTGATGGTTAGACTGGGTAATATGTTAGTTGCCATGTGAGTTGTATTTAACTCAGGCTAGTTTTGAGCCCAGAGCCTTGTGAAGCAAAACCTGGGCAAAACCCTGCAGTTGGTTCATGAAAATCTTGTTGATGTTCTTATTGTTACAATTGTCAATGGAAAAAAAGACCAAACTCTGTAAAATAATTTTAAAAAGATTTACTCTGAGCC
>NW_012134636.1:1382146-1384954 GCF_000956105.1 Propithecus coquereli | reverse complement strand
TATAGCAGACAAGAAGACCAAGAATGTAACCACAGCTTAACAGACCCTTTCACAAGAAAATGTCTGACTCTCAGACACATCCAAATTCCAAAGAGAACTATTTACCAGTTAATCTCTGTCTTCCATCCATTCATCCTCCCCTAGTAACAATTTATTGCCCTTCAAAGGAATTCCTCTTCTCCCCCTTCTCATAATCTGTTTTTGGCAATGCTGTGAGCCTACATTCTTTCTGTAACCTCAAGAGGGTATATAAGCTTCTGCACCTCATTGGGGTAATAAGGAAACCCCCATCTGTTACTTGGCACATCAGCCACCTGAGACCCCCACCCCTCACGGAAGACCTGCATCAGCATAATACTAACCTATTACCTGGCCCATCAACTGATCTATTACCTGGCACATTAGCATAACACTAAATCTATTACCTGACGCATCAGCATAACACTAAATCTATTACCTGGCGCATCAGCATAACACTAAATCTATTATCTGACACATCCACTAACCTATTACCTGGCGGGCATTAACCACCTGACACCCTACCCCCCAGACCACCACAATTTAATAAAAGTGGGAAAAATCAGGTAGACAGGGCTCAGACTTTGGAGGTGAGATCCCTCTGAGCCCACTGGCGAATAAACTTTGATTCTCTGACTCTCCGTGTGCTGCTTGGCTTGTCCTCGGGACCACTTGCTGTAACACTTGCTGTAACAGGGGAACTGGGTTTTCATTCTGAAGGCTGCCACGTATACATGTTAAATAAATTTGTATGCCTTTTCTCCAGTTAATCTACCTTTTGTGAATTGATTTTTCAGGGAAACTTTATAGGGCTGCGTTACCCTTGGCCCCCTACATTAGCTATAATAGCTAAAATGAAATTAAAAGATTGCTGGGTCTAACCTTGATGCTACACCAAACTCAGAATTCATTGAGTCTGAGCTTCAGTTACTAGCCTCAGAGCCACCCCCAAGGGCAAAATTATGCAGGGACAACAGAATGTACCTCTGAGACCTGTGGTTACCAAGAATGTAGTCAATGTGGGGAAGGGGCAAAACCAAATAACTATTGAAACAGAGGGTATGGTGTGAAGCAATTGTTTTGTTTTATAGATCAGTGTCATCAGCTTCCTGAGGATCATTTACTAAAGTGGATTCTGAGAATAACTAATTTAGGGGCGGTGTAACCATACCAGAGAAGTCTGGCTCAACTTTTTTTTTTTAGACAGAGTCTCTCTCTGTTCCCCCCTTCCCCCACAGAGTACAGTGGCATCATTCATAGCTCATAGCAACCTCAAACTCCTGCGCTCAAGTGATCCTCCTGCTAGCCTCCCAAGTAGCTGGGACTACAGGCACGCACCACCGTGCTCAGGTAATTTTTTTCTATTTTTACTAGAGACAGGGGTCTCGCTCTTGCTCAGGGTGGTCTCGAACCCCTGACCTCAAGTGATCCTCCCACTGTGGCCTCCCAGAGTGCTAGGATTACAGGTGTGAGCCACAGCATCTGGCCTGGCTGAACTTTTATATAACTAAGTTGTGACTTGTTTTTCAGTTACCATGGACCTGCAGGTTGAAGGGCATGTAACCCGAGCATGCCCAGATGAACCAAGAGTGCAACCACGGGTGGGCCTAAGAGCTTGGACTGAGGCATGGGGATGGAATTAAGAAGCAGAAGTCACATGGCAGGATCCAGGATCCAATCAGATTGAGCCCTAATGTCACCCCATGGCAGAATCCAGTCAGAGTACGTTTCCTGGCATCACACCATCAAAAGATCCTGTCAGATCATGCCTCATTACCCTCTGACTATAAACCCAGCCCAACCTCCCAACACACTGATTTGTGAACTATCCCAGTGTGCTCCTTACCTGTGCCAAGCAATAAAACCTTCTTGCTATAATCAACTTGGCTGTGCCTATTGACTCGATACGTGCCAAGTGAATGAGCCTCCCTCCGCCATTTGGGAGGTAACAGCAGTATCTTCGGTTTTAAATGCTGCAGAGTGAAAGAACACGTTTGGTTGACGCAGGACCCACAGCTCACAATGGGACAATCAAAGATGGCTATATGTGACTCAGACACAGGAGGTTATTCCTAAGAGAATGGCCTGCATGAGGGACAGGATAAAAGCCACACTAACGTTTGTTTATCCTGAGAAGGGGGGCTGTCTGACTCCGTCTATAAATGCCAGGTGGAACACCCCGAGTGAAGCAGCTGATACGCTTCCCGTGCGAGCCGTGTGGGACTGGCTGTATGATGACCCAGACATTAACCTGCTGAATGTGCTCATGAGAAATAAAAATAAAATCCTGAGCCCCTCAGCTGAAGCCCTCTTGGCCAAGGGACCTCAGAGATGCTTTAAAACTGAGTCCCCAGCCGTGACGGGACAGAAGTTCAGAAACACCTTGTTATACCCCCTCCCTTGTTAACCGCCATTATGCTTTCTCCCCTAGCAGTTAAGCAGAGCTAGCCCTTTGGAAAGACTTGCTCCACCATTGATTTTGATCAACTATCTAATGCTGCTCCTCCCTTTTTTCAGTTTCAGTGCAATAAGTGACCAGCATTTCTTCCTGATAAGGGACCACCGACCACAATGGTTCTGGCCAGTCTACGGAGGACGCACAGTGAGGGTTTTTGTATTCTCTGCTCCACCTTTTGACATCAGAGGGTCAAAAACTCCACTCTCAGATCACGCTAATGCTGCCATTTTTTTTGAACATGGGTCCCCTGAAATAGCATGAAACTCAATTGTTCATGCCCATGTTTCTACTTTCATAAATATTCATAACTCCTCCTGTAGCTTATTAAATAT
>NW_012134636.1:1377987-1380833 GCF_000956105.1 Propithecus coquereli | reverse complement strand
GGGGTCTCGCTCTTGCTCAAGCTGGTCTCGAACTCCTGACCTTGAGTGATCCACCTGCCTCAGCCTCCCAGAGTGCTAGGATTACAGGCGTGAGCCACTGCACCCGGCTCAGAGATGGAGTCTTGAAACAACCCAGACCCCCACCAGGAGATCACCTCAAGCCTGCAGTTAATCTATAGATAAACAGCCTTTGGGATAACACCAGCCTGTTCATCAGGGGGAGCAATAATTCAAGATAGTCATCACACTGACCAGCACCTCCTTGCCACTCCTACTTGCCTTTCATACCAAATTCCCTTTTTAAACCCCTACCCTCAGCCCAAGACTTTGAAATGGTTTCTTTGAGGCACTATCCTTGGCCTTTTCCCCACTGCTAGGTCTGAAATAAAGTCACTTTTGTTTCACTACACGTCACCCTTGTTCCTGGCTTTTGCAAGCAGCGGGCAGCTAAGCCTGCACTCTAATACAGGAACTCCAACTTGAACCCGGTCAGTCAGAAGTTCTGGAGGTCTGGACCTGCGAATGATTCCTGAAGTGGGAGGCAGTCCTGAGGACTGACCACTCAACCTGTGGGATCTGTAAACTAAAAATAAAACTGTAAGCTCTCCTGCTGACTATAAACTAAAAATAAAATCTTAAGTCCCCTCTGGGCCAAGGGGACCACAGAAAAACTGAAACTGAGTTCCTAGCCATGAAGGAAAGGGAGGTTGGACATGCCTCATTATACCCCCTCCTTTCTGGAGTTTAGACATAACAATTCACCGGCATTAGTGTTAAAACAGAGATCATAAGACTGACAAAACACAGCCTTTGTGACAATAAGATACTAAATTGTTAACCTAAAGCCATGCAGGGCAAAGGTTAAGTCACACCTGCAGGCCATTAATTTACTTTACAGATCACTCTGAGTACATTGTGACTTGTTCTCTGATAACCCCTTATCTTAACTCCAGCTTCCTTTCTACTGACTCCATGCCTTTAGACAAAGCTTTATTTCTTTAACCAACTACAAATCAAAGAATCGTTGAACCCACGTGTAACCTGTAAGTCCCCACTTTGTGATGTCCTGCTTTTTTGGGCCCAACGAATGTACACCTTCCATGTATTAATTTATGATTTATCTGCAATTCCTGTCTCCCGAAAATGTATAAAACCAAACTATAACCCAGCCACCCTCAGGCACATTTTCTCAGGATCTCTTGAGACTCTGTTCTCTGGGCCTCTCATATTCAGCTCAGAATAAACCTCCTTAAATTATTTTACAGAGCTTGAGTTTTTTTTTTCCATTAACAAATCTGATGCCATCTCCAGATAGATAATGTTAGGATTGAATTGGAGGACACCCAGTAGGTGTCTGCTGCAGAATTGATTGCTCACTTGGTGGCACAGAGAACCCCCACTCATTTGGTCACAGAAGTATTCTGTGTTGATTGTTGTGGTGTGAACAGAAGGAAAACATGGTTTGAGTTTTCCCTAAACATTTGGTGTTAGAGGAATGGGTTTTTCTGGAAGGGATCTAGCTCATGGAAACATGTGGTTCGGGAAGAGAAAGGATAAAAGAGTGGGGGATGAGGAACCTTTGATTTCTGGGTGGCCATGGTCTCCCATGGTATGGAGCTGCCGCAGTGCTTTGCTCAGTTACTAAAGATAAAAGTTACCAGTGGAATTTAGAGATGGATCCAACTGCTGGAAGTTGGTTTACTGAATACATGAGGAAATGCAAATTAATAAGAAAAAGCAAACTATTCAATCCCTTGGTTATTGTTATTGTTGGGACTCAGAAACTGATACCCCACACTGTAGCATTTTGACGTGCTGAACTAAAAAGCCTCAAGGTCCCTCTGCTGCCCCTTGCCCCAGCTGTCTCTCCCGAAGCATAGGGTAAAGTTGTTTTCTGAAGTTCCTTTATCTTCCTGGAGTCCAGACTAACCAAGGAGAACAATTGTTTTTTCTTCCCCTCGCTGTTATATCATTATCTATAGCAGACAAGAAGACCAAGAATGTAACCACAGCTTAACAGACCCTTTCACAAGAAAATGTCTGACTCTCAGACACATCCAAATTCCAAAGAGAACTATTTACCAGTTAATCTCTGTCTTCCATCCATTCATCCTCCCCTAGTAACAATTTATTGCCCTTCAAAGGAATTCCTCTTCTCCCCTTCTCATAACCTGTTTTTGGCAATGCTGTGAGCCTACATTCTTTCTGTAACCTCAAGAGGGTATATAAGCTTCTGCACCTCATTGGGGTAATAAGGAAACCCCCATCTGTTACTTGGCACATCGGCCACCTGAGACCCCCACCCCTCACGGAAGACCTGCATCAGCATAATACTAACCTATTACCTGGCCCATCAACTGATCTATTACCTGGCACATTAGCATAACACTAAATCTATTACCTGACGCATCAGCATAACACTAAATCTATTACCTGGCGCATCAGCATAACACTAAATCTATTATCTGACACATCCACTAACCTATTACCTGGCGGGCATTAACCACCTGACACCCTACCCCCCAGACCACCACAATTTAATAAAAGTGGGAAAAATCAGGTAGACAGGGCTCAGACTTTGGAGGTGAGATCCCTCTGAGCCCACTGGCGAATAAACTTTGATTCTCTGACTCTCCGTGTGCTGCTTGGCTTGTCCTCGGGACCACTTGCTGTAACACTTGCTGTAACAGGGGAACTGGGTTTTCATTCTGAAGGCTGCCACGTATACATGTTAAATAAATTTGTATGCCTTTTCTCCAGTTAATCTACCTTTTGTGAATTGATTTTTCAGGGAAACTTTATAGGGCTGAGTTACCCTTGGCCCCCTACATTAGCTATAATAGCTA
>NW_012134636.1:1371503-1375967 GCF_000956105.1 Propithecus coquereli | reverse complement strand
GAAAAACTTTTTTCCTAGTGTGGCAGTCAATGTGTTCATCAAGGTAATGCTGGACTGAGAAGGCACGGTCTCCTGGCTCAACCCCTGGCGAGGGGCCCCAAAGCTTTTGCACTAGAGAGGGCAGAACAGTCTGGGGGTGGAAAAGAGAAGTTCCTGGGCCCAGAACATAAAAATGTAACCGTTGATAGGATTATGAAAGTTGGAATGCTTAAATGTTTAAACTGGCTTTATGTCAAGTACTTGTGTCCCCTTTATCTGAATGTTTTACGGGAATGGACACTCTGTATGGCTGGGAGACGGCCCCCTGCCTAGCACTGTAAAACGGAAGGCGTGTAAATGCACCCTGCGAGCAGTATTAACTGAGCGTGCTAATCGGGAACGGTGAGAACGCCGGAGCCCACACGGCGTGGAGGCTGGAGAGCTGGCAGGCACCAACCCTTCATTCGGCAGCGCTCCGTGGAGTGTTTCCTGGGGCCTATGGCAAAAGCCAGTCGCCATTTCTTCAGACCCAGGAACACGCCATGCAGCCCATAATGTCCACCAAGCGGCAGAGAGATGTCCCCCTCAGAGCGACCGCTGGCCAGAGGAGAAGGGCAGCCAGCGCACTGGTTGTCTGGGACGGGAGACGAAAGCGCGAAGAGCCGGCTTTTCTGCCTTCGCCAGAGTGCGCTCACGCCCCCTGAGGGGGCTAAAGGAGTGTCCCCACCAGATTTTTCTCTGTTTTTCTGGTTGGTCTGGGGAAGAGGGGCTGGGGAGGATGCTGGTCAGTTCTTGCCAAGGGAGGAGGACACTGGCATAAAGACTATAATTTTTTCTTTCTTCCCCAAATCACCTCAAAATTTCTTTCCTTGTGTTTGAAAGCCAGGCCAAAGAGGGTGGGAACGCATGCTGCCGGGAGTTGCTTGGAGGTCGGTCTGCAGGCGGGGCCATCATGTTGCACAAGCAAATTTACTATTCGGACAAATACCAGGACCACGACGAGGAGTTCAAGTACCGACATGACATGTCACGTTGCCCAAGGACATAGCCAAGCTGGTCCCTGAAATCCATCTGATGTCTGAATCTGGATGGAGGAGTCTCGGCGTTCGGCAGCGTCAGGGATGGGTCCATTACAGGATCCAAGGACCAGAACCTCACACCTTCCTGTTCCGGCGCCCATTACCCAAGTGAAAGACAGGAATTGATAGTAGGAGAATGTACTTTGTTTTGTGTGGAACAAATTGTCTGAGATTAGAAAAATGTGTTCTCGTTGATTCTAACTGACGCCATTTGCTTCTGTAACCGTGCTTGCTTTTAGTTGTTTGTTAAATATAGGAGTAAGAGCAGGAGTGACTCCATGACAAGCTGAATTTCCTGGAACAGGCCTAAGTTTCAGTTTCCCCGAAACTGAAACAAAACCGAAACGCGGACCACAACTGGCGCCAGCGCGAAAATTGAAAATCCCGAGGCTTGGAGCCAACCAATCAGGAGTCAAAACAATCAGCCACTTTCAAAAGAACCAATGGACTAAGGGGGGAGGGGGGATGGGGTGCCCAGCGTGTCGTGTGGAACCCGCGTGTCGTGTGCCACCGGTGTGTCGTGTGCAAAAGAAAGTATAAAAGCTTCACTTTCACTCCAGGGCGGGGTCCGGGTTCATAGGGAGGCCACTGCGTTGGTGCTCTGGGACTTGGACCCTAGCTCGAGCTAGCCAATAAACTCCTTTGCCATTTGCAGCCTCGGTGACTCTGCCTCTTTGTTCCTGGGGCCGAGGAGAACCGGCTCTAATACAAGAAGCCAAAGAAATGAAGCTGGCAAGCCACTTTCGGCCTCAAGCTGTCCTTACTTTCTAACATCTTTCTGATGACATTACGTTGCCGTCTTGTTTCTCCCTTTGATATCTAAAGGATGTTCAGTGCACTGCTTGAATGTGCTGGTAACTGCTTTGCTTCCTGAGTAGGGCCAACCACCACAGCCCAGCTGGGTGGGGGCCACGGCCTCAGCCGAGTGTGACCCCAGAAGCCACAGTGTGCTCTGTATCCAGAGTATGCTTGGCAGATGGACGAGGCATCTGAGAATAAGGCCGTGGCTGTCACAGGGATTGTGGAACATGCTGTTTTCATTTTCCCTGCTGGGTGTCGTATGTGTGGTGACTTACGGATTTGTTTCCATGTGTTGGAAACTTTCCATTTTATTCAAGAAATCTGTTCCATATTCAAAGCCTTGATTAAAGAGGAAGACTTTATAATCTAAAAAAAATTTTTGGGGGCCAGGTGTGGTGGCTTATGCCTATAATCCCAGCACTTTGGGAGAGACCATGGCAAGAGGATAGCTTAAGGCCAAGAGTTTGAGAACAGCCTGGGCAACATAGTGAGACCGTCTCCCCAATATCTACAAAATTTTTTTTCTTTTCCCTCTCCTACATGATGCAGTAGTCCTAGGATCAGAGCTGCAACTACAAGTGCTGGAGGCAGGGATGACTTCTAAACACGAAACTGTACTGTGTTTTGAAACCTTATGTTAGAATTCCTAAGGGCTGGATGGGGGTTGGTTGTGCCTTTACTGCACCTGGCAAAATTAGGATTATTGGTGAATCCAGCTACATTGCCTGGTGGTACAGACAGCCCACTAGTTCCGCACCTGTGTAACCTGACCCCTTCTGAAGGGGAGTGGATTGAGGAGGAGGTACTTGCTAGACTAGCGTTACTGTCTGCAACCTACACCTGCACAGTGGCGATTCTCATGCCCCTTCCAAAGGTAGGAAAGGTCGAATATTAACGGAGAGGAGGAGGATTAGTAGCTGAGGGTAAAGAAATGAATAAATGGGTTATAAATTGAGGAAAATCCAATATAACACCTCAAAAGAGGCTCAGAGTAAGAGATGACATTGTCTCTTAGCTCGGCTGTACCGGATGCCTGAAAGGGTGAAGCCACATGTGTGCAAACTGCACTCCTTTTGGAGGCTGACAAGATTAAAGGAAGCCTGCACACCTGAGTGGCCCCACCCTGGAAGACATCCATGCAACATGAAAGACTGGACTGATTATTGATGATGGAATGGGATTCTAGCAATGCAGCTGTTCTTTTGATGTAAAGGCTCTGTGCTTGAAAACCAGGGGATGGCCTGTGATAGTATGAGATACATATATATACATGTTTATATACATGTTTCGTCCACTGTTCCTGGTTTGTAACTCCCATATCCCTTGTCACAGCCCTTTGCTATAATGTTGGGGTGATTTAGGCCTCAGGAAACAGAATCTCAGGACTCTAATCTGATTAAGGGTGATAAGACCCTCATTCCAGAGAGGGTCCTGTCCTATACCCTGGAGGAAGGAAGACTGCACAGAGAGGCCAGTAAGAATCTGAACAGATAGGCCTTGCTTGGTTTAGGTCATACCCTTTTTGTCCAATCACATTTCGACACAATTGTCTGTGCTTCGAGCACAGACGGCCAATGAAGTCTCCAAAAAGGCCCAAAGAACAGGGAGCTCAGGGAGTTTCCAGGCTGCTGAACGTGTGGAGGTTCCTGGAGGGTGGGACGCACGGGGAGGGCAGGAAAGCTCCGCACTCCTTTCCCCACACCTCACGCTATGTATCTCTTCATCTGTATCCTTTGTAATATCCTTTGTGATAAATTAGTAAATGTAAGTGTTTCCCTGACTTCTGTGAGCACTTTCAGCAAATTATTTGAACCCAAAGAGGGCATTGCGGAAACCCCAACTTAAAGCTGATTGGTCAGAATTTCTGGAGGCCCAGATTTGCGACTGGTATCTGAAAGGGGACAGTCTTGGGGACTGAAGCCCTCCACCTGTGGGATCCGACACTATCTCTAGTAGATAGTGTTGGAATTGAATTGGAGGCTACCTAGCTGGTGTTCACTGGCTGCAGAACTGATTGCTTGCTTGCTTGGGAGAAATCCCCCCATAGTTTGGGGTCACAGAAGTCCTCTGTGTTGATGATTGTTGTTGTGTTGGTATGAGAGCAGAGGGAAAACATGGTTTGAGAGTTTTTCCCAAGAAGTACAAATACATGCTACAACGTGGGTGAACCTTGGAAACATGCCAAGAAGCCAGACGTGGCTGGGGGTAGTGGCTCATGATTGCAATCCCAGCACTTTGGGAGACCAAGGTGGGAAGATCTCTTGAGGCTACGAGTTCGAGACTGAGACCAGCCTGGGAAACATACTCTACAAAAGATAAAAAAAAATAGCTGAGCATAGTGGCTCGTATCTGTAGTCCCAGCTACTTGGTAGGCTGAGGTAGGAAGATCATTTGAGCCCAGGACTTGGAGATTGCAGTGAGCTATGATCACACCACGGCACTCTAGCCTGGGTGACAGAGCAAGACCTTATCTCAAAAAAAAAAAAGAAGCTAGACACAAAAGACCACATACATGACTCCATTTATATGAAATATCCAGAAGAGGCAAATAGAGACAGAAAGCAGGTTAGTGGTTGTAGTAATTGTTTAGGACTCTGGGGAATAG
>NW_012134636.1:1338712-1369828 GCF_000956105.1 Propithecus coquereli | reverse complement strand
TATCTTTCTACCACCTAAAATCATGTCTCACAGTTGGGGAAATATTGCTCTCAGACATATTGTCCACCATTAATATCATGTTGCTATGGTTTGAAGATTTCCAAAGTTTATGTGTTGGAAACTTAGTTTCCAATGTAGCAGTGTTGAGAGGTGGGACCTTTAAGAGGTGATTAGGTCATGAGGGCTGTGCCTTCATGAATGGATTAATGCCATTACGATGGGTGTGGGTTAGTTATCTCAGGGGCGGATTCCTGATGAAAGGATGGTCTTGGCTCCCTTTCTTTCCCTCTGTCTTTCATGTGTGCTCTCTTGCCCTTCTCCTTCCACCAAGGGATGACAGCAACAAGGCCCTCACCAGATGCTGGCACCTCGATATTGGACTTCCCAGCCTCCAGAACTGTGAGAAATAAATTTCTTTTCTTTATAAATTACCCAGTCTGTGGCACTCCATTATAGCAACACAAACAGATTAAGACACATGTTAGGGTTCTTGTTTAAGAGACAGAATTTACTGAGCATCTACTACATGTCAGGTACTCTTTTAGGCACCGGGAATACAGAAATGGGAAAAAAAAGTCCCCAAGTGTTTGGATTCTTATTCTAGAGCTTATACAGATGCTCCTTAACTTACAATCAGACTCTTGTCCTGATAAACCCATTGTGAGTCGAAAATATTGTAAATCAGAGATGCATTTGTGCAGGCAACACAGGAGACAGCTCCCAACTCGTGATTTTTTGGCTTTCGATGGTGTGAAAGTGATAGGCATTCAGTAGAAACATAACCCCATCGTAAGTCATAAGGAGCTCCTCAACTTACAATGGGGATATGTCCTGATAAACCCGTCGTAAGTCAGAAACCATCTGTATTCTAATGGAAAAGACAGTAGACAAAATATATGCTTACTATTCCCACGATGATCAGAATTATGGAGAAAAGCAAGGTGGGTAGTGGGGAGTCCTGGAGAGGTGGAGGGGAATGCCTATTTTCTGTCAGGTGGTCAGGAAAGCCTCTCTGCTGGGATGACAAAGCAGAGCCTGCATGGAAGGACATAGCAAGCCATTTGGACGGCCGGGAGAAGAGCGTTCCAGGCAGAGGACAGCAACATGCTCATCAGAGGGTAGGAATAACTAGGAGGTCAGTGAGGCTGGGGGGGAATGAGTGAAGGGGACAGAAGGAGAAGGTGACAAGGGGTAGGTACCTCATATAAGCCAAAGTTTTACAGAAAGTGGGAGGGTCAGACCTGGGAGATTTGCTTGTCTACAGTAACCATATTCGCTGGTAGATGCACGCTAAAGAACTTGGGCTGAAATGCCGCAAAGGAAGTAAAAATAGGGTGCTGGTTTATTGCAAAGGGCAGGAGTGTTTTAGTTTATATCAGAGAGACCCAGAAAGATCGGAAAGATCTGCTACAAAAATATTGACTAAAATGGGTCCTTGCTAGAAAAGGCCAGTTTTGGACAAGTAACACATATGGGCGGAAATTGAAGCCCCTAATTTCTAACTGGCAGTAGTGGTTATATTAAATTAAAGTAACTAAAGAGTAAGAGCAATGCTTGAGTGAGTTTGGTTATTCATACCACATGCAGGGACACATGTGGTACCTGTGTGAGGAACTCTGCAATAGCTGTTCCCGTGAACCTAGACAGCTGTTTTACCCTAGTATCTGTCCACCCTTGCCTATTCTCAAGATAAAACAAGGTGGTGGGTAGAAAGTCGGACAGTACAACCACTCCCTTGCCCAGCCCCTCCCTCCCCCCCTCTACAGAGAGAGGCAAAGGACTATTAGCCACTGCTGCTTTTAGTTCCTAGGGTGGTTACTTTTATGTCTCTATATAACATATTTGTAGTGCTATTTTTTCTTTTTTTGAGACAGGGTCTTGCTCTGTCACTCAGGCAGTGGTGTCATCACAGCTCACTGCAGCCTGGAACTCCTGGGCTCAAGCGATCCTCTGGCCTCACCCTCCTGAGTAGCTGGGACTATAGGTGCTCTCCACCACACCCACTAATTCTTTTTTTATTTTTTGTAGAGATGGAGTCTTGCTATATTGCCCAGGCCAATCTCGAACTCCTGGCTTCAAGCAATCCTCCTGCTTTGGTACCCCTCCCAAGGTATTGGGATTACGGGCATAAGTCTTGCTCTATTTCTTGCTTTTTCAATTTTAGGTACTATCTATGGACTCTGTTATAGTACTTGAGGTTTAGCCTATTAACATTACTACCATCCTATTTCTCCCTTCCTTCTCCTGCCATTATAGTTACAACCCAACACAGTTTAAGGAGTTTAATGTTAAATTTACCTTTGTAAGTGCAAGTGATATATTAAGCATCTTCTTGTTCTATCAGCTGTAGGCAGCATCCTTGGTCCCCCACACTGTGAGGTGAGGGTTTCATTAGCACTCCTGGCCTTTCCTCTTCCTCGCCTCTCTTCTTTGTACCTCCCTATCTATTTCGTTAAAAGAGGATCCTGCTTGGCAGATTGGACTCCTGTGGGGACATAACTGAAAGAAGGGATGCCCCTACACCTGCTTCTCGTTCAATAAGCTACTGAAATTCCATCTCCCCTAAGAAAACCTTTTGGGACCTCCCTGGGAAATAGGAGATGCATCTACAATCCTACTAATGAAATGATAGCCTAGGAGTCCATGGACCTTTAACCCAAAGGACCTTTGTCCTGTTAGGTGTTAACAACTAGAGGGAAAAACAATCAGTTTTGGCTGTGCCCTAAGCAAGCAGAGGTTTATTTACTTTTCCCACGCCCTGTCAAGCCACAGGCTGTAAAACTGCTTTAGTAATATATAACCTCAGTGAGAGCTCACAGGTGGAATTAGTGACATCACCGTGAATTTTCAAGAGAATGTCCGTGCAATTTGTGCAATTTATTGCCCTCCTTGAATTTCATATCGATAAGCAAGCTGATGTATTATGAAGGCAACTCGTTCATTTTGAAAGGAACTGTATCTTCAGTGTCACTGAGGTTCGGAGAGGAGAGAGAGCCAGTGGTGAGCTGGGGCGGAACACCCCTGCCCCCTAGTGGTTACTCACGCCGAAACATCGCGGCTCTTTCAACGCACAGAAAACAACAGGAATTGAGTTAGTGGAGGAGTCAAATCCAGCAAATGTCCCGAACCTGGGAAACGTCCCGTTGGGAACGCCGAAGATCTAAAAGAGCACTGACAAGGGAGACTGTTGTGGGTAAACACAGACAGCCCTCAGGTCTCTACCACGAAGTGGCCCCTGTAGAAGGAAGCAGGAAGTGCAACAAACAAGCAAGAGGGGCCAGAGCGGGGCGGGATCCCGCAGCAGTGGTCACTGCAGCAACACCGTGGGACGAGGGACAAAGCAGAATCGGCAGCAAGATGCACAGGGGCACTGATGACAGTCACATGGGCTCAGGATCACTGGTCAGCAACAGCCCCGGAGACAGTGGTCTCGGGATGGTGCAGTGCTTGATTAGGGGTGAACTAGTCAGGGCTCTCAGGGGACAGCTAGAGGAGTCAACATTTACAGAGGACATACTTGGTCCAGGCAGAGTTTACCTGTATTATCTCCTAATAGCCCCATGGGGACAGACATTGCTTTCAACCCTGTTACACAGGTGATGAAATTGAGGGCAACCAACTGGCCCAAAGTCACGGAGCTCATGAAACTTAGAGCCAACCCTTAAACACAAACCGAGGTGTCTGGCCCTAGCTGCAGAGCTCTTAACTACAGTCATGCATTGCTTAATGACTGGGGTATCTTCTGATAAGTGTGTTGTTTGGCGATTTTGTCATTGTGCACACATCACAGAGGACTTACAGGCACCTAGATGGCATAGCCTACTACATGCCTAGGTTGTGTGGTATCACCTATTGTGCCTGGGCTGTAAACCTGTACAGCTGTTACTGCACAGCATACTGTGGGCAGCTGTAATACAATGGTAAGTATTTGTGTATCTAAACGTATCTAACCATAGAAAAGGTATTATCTTATGGACTCTTTCTGTAATTGCAGTCCATCATTGACCGAAATGTTGTTATGCAGTGTCTTCCTATGCCCCTCAGGGAGGAGGGCACATGGGGTTCAACCCCTCTAACTCTACTTCATATTGAGGGATGGCTGTCATTAGGACTCTGAGGCGGGTAAGCTGAGTTCTGAATCTGCCACCCACTTGCGTGAGGATAGTTAGCCTTTCGGAAACTAGTTTTCCCTAACTGGAAAGTAGGAATAAAATGGTGACTGTCTCACGAGTTACTGTGAAGATTCACTGAGATAATGTAAAGTTTCTGGTACATGGCACATGAGATAGATTGCTTGCAAAGATGGTTTCCAACAATTCTCATCATCGTAAGTACCACTACTCCTCTCCACAAGCAGCGGAGTCTGGGCTGGGTTTATGACTTGCTTTGACCCATAGAATGTGGCAGACGTGTCATTATTCAGTTCCAAGCCTAGGCTGTAAGAGCTTCCGTTTCTGCTCTCTCGGACTGCTTTCACCTCTATGGGAGGCAGCCCAGCCTAGACCCTTGTATGACGAGAGCCCACATGGAGACAGAGCCCTGCGGGAGCGGTGTCCAGCTAAGCCCCCATCTGACTGCAGCCACACGCGTGAGCCTCGGCGGGACCACACGAACTCACCTGCCAACCCCCCAGAACCACAAGATATAATAAATTATTGTTATTACACCACTAGGTTTTAGATAGTTTGTTATGTGGCAAATATTATAGTAAGTTCTCAATAAATGGCATCTGTTAGTATTAATATTATAATTGGTGCTGGAGAGGGATTCAGACAGATAGCTGGTTGGATATTTCTAGGCTGCTGATTTTTTTCCCACTGTCACTGGACTAGGCTGGGAGAAACAGGAGTTACATGTGCAAATGAACATTGCTTATTACGAATATGTCCCATCTCTTATTAAAACGGACTATTGCTGGGTGTCTACTCAGAAGGACTTTATTAGCACTTTGAATTGCTATCTACATTTGAAATAACATGGAAGCCTATTTCTTCAAACATATTTTTCACTAAATCAGTTTTGGTGGCTCCTCAAAGCCGTTGTGTGAGGCATGGACAGAGACTTATCCTTTTAATCTGGCATCTCAAAGCCTGAGGATGACACTCACTCTACTCTTCATCTCCTTATGTCCTCCCTAAATTATCTTTCTCCGTCCATACATATCCTTTCCCTTCTCTCCTTGCCTTTCCTATCTTTTTTCCTTATTGTGGTGATTAAATAAGATCGTCCCTACTGAAACGTAAGCTCCAAGAAGGAGGAGATTTTCATCTATTTTGTTCTCTACAAATATTTTTTGCTTAGAGCTGTGCCTGGCACATAGAAGGTGTGTAGTGAATGCGTGTTGAATGAATTAAATAATGTATGTAAAGTACTTAGCATCTGGCATAGGGTAGATGATGTTCAATAAATAGAACCTATGAAAATTCAGTACTGTAATAAATGAAATCATTCATTTTTTTTTTAGAGACTGGGTCTCTTCTGTCACCCAGGCTGGAGTGCAGTGGTGCAATCACAGCTCACTGCAGCCTGAAGCTCTTAGGCTCAAGCAACCCTCCTGCCTCAGCCTCTTTTGTAGGGGTCTCACTGTATTGCCCAGGCTGGCCTGGAATTCCTGGGCTCACGTGATCCTCCCACCTTGGCTTCCCAAAGTGCTGGGATTACAGGTGTGAGCCACCATTCCCTGCTTATTTTTTAAAGTGTTTGATTTTTACTTTTAGTCTTTCTCCCTTTTCTTTCCACTGTTTGTCCCTTTCCTCTTTTCTCTCTTCCTCAGGCATTGCATATTCTCTCCTACCCTTACTGCGGTCAGCCAGGGACCCTCAGAGAAGAGAAGGCTTTGGAACTTTGTCTTGGATGAAATATAACTATTTGTGATTCGTAGCTGACTGAGGACTGCACATCAAATTCTGTGCCTAAGTGACCCAATTCTGGTACTACTGAATATTTCAACAAGGGGTCTAGATTATTGAGAATGGCAAACGTTATTAAGGTATAGCCTAACAAATCTCTGATTGTACGTCTGTGAGTGTGTGGGTATTTCTAGTGCCTGTTGGTGAGTAACCATGCTACTCTTGGCAGTAGAAATGTGAGCAGAACCACGTAGGAGTGATTTAGTCAATTTGCTCTTCTCCTTTTCCTACATAAGGAAAAGGAAATGTACTACCAGTAAGCATGTCAGTTCTTTCTCAGGCTGGTAGCATTAGAGTCCCTGCCGAAATGCAAGCTGGGCTGGCAGAAACTAGAATCCTATATCCTCTCATAAGATTTGTTTGTCAAGGTAAATCCTGTACATTTTAAAAGCATGACTTCCCAGGGCTAGATAGGAAAATAAGCTTTGAGCCTCTCACCAGAACCAATTGTACAGATGTCTCCATTTCCTTGGATAGTCACTCATGTAGGAAGATCACTGTCCACTTCCTGCTAGTCTTTCATATTCAGATCAGGAGTATGAATCTGCAGGTCAGGGGCTGGGTAGCTTGGGCCAAGTACAAAATGGTATTAATGTAGTTCTCGGCACAGCCTTGTTTATGCTTAGGTTAGGCTCATGTGTAGCTCAGACATCTTAGCCCTGCTGATGGTTAACAGAGTCCTGCATATATTCCTCTGTCCCATAAGACCAGTGTTTCAAAAACTGAAAGCTGGGGGGAAAGGGAGTCTTTGAGCCTCCCTGTCATTGTTTCTCAAAATCGCTTTTAGCTGCTCTATTCTCGTTCCTCCCTTCAAGCATCTGGTCATCTTCTAGGCAATAATTTACCAGGCCTCTTTACTAGTTAACCAAAGTAGTAAATCCAGTAAACCAGCCTAGATTCAGGGAAGGGAGATTTTGAGATATCTAGACCGTCAGTTCTTAAACGTGCTCCCTTAATTGGGTCAAAAGACCCCAAGATACGCCTACCCCATGCATTCCACTTCTGGTGGGAAAAGAATTTGGTGATAACAAAAAATGAGAAAGGAACAAAATACAACCCAAAATGACAAGATCATAGCATTTATGCATGAACAAAATGATCAAAAATAGAAAAACAGCCAGTTGCAGTGGCTCACGCCTGTAATCCTAGCACTCTGGGAGGCGGAGGTGGGAGGATTGCTTGAGGTTAGGAGTTTGAGACCACTCTGAGCAAGAGCAAGACCCCATCTCTACAGAAAAATAGAAAAAATTAGCCAGGCATGGTGGTGCATGCCTGTGGTCCCAGCTACTTGGGAGGCTGAGGCAGGAGAATAGCTTGAGCCCAAGAGATTGAGGTTGCAGTGAGCTATGATGATGCCAGTGTACTCTAACTAGCTTGGGTGACAGAGCAATACCCTGACTCAAAAAAAAAAAAAAAAAAAAAAAAAAAAAAAAAAAAAAAAAAAAAAAAAAAAAAAAAAAAAAAAAAAAAAAAAAAAAAAAAAAAGAAAGAAAGAAATAAAAAGAAAAAAACCAGCATTATTCAACACATGAAATAACACATACAAGAAGGGCTGTAATGGAAACTCAAAACACTACGAAGTACTAAAAAAAAAAATCCTTGAAAATCGTGGAAACTCCAGCAATCTATGCTCTCACATATGCAGCAAGAAATTTGCATCACTGCTAACTTTCTGTAGAAGCCAAAGTTTTCAATAATTGGCAGTACTGCACTTTTTTTTAGTGAATATAAAATTTTAATTACCTTTAATAATTAACAAAGGAAGCTATTAAGTACTTAGTCACATGTAAAAATGAAAGCTCCAAGTCTTGCATGGCATTTACTTTGAGAATTAAAGAAAGAACTTGCATTTTTTTTCTTTTTTCTGAGACAGACTCTCACTGTGTCTCCCTGGGTAGAGTGCAGTGGCGTCATCCTAGCTCCCTGCAGCCTCAGACTCGGGCTCAAGCAATGCTCCTACCTCAGCCACCCAGGTAACTGGGATTACAGGCATTTGCCAGGACATCCGGCTAATTTTTCTATTTTTGGTAGAGACGGGGTCTCACTGTTGCTCAGGCTGGTCTCGAACTGCTAAACTCAAACAATCCTCCTGCCTTGGCTTCCCAGAGTGCTAGGATTACGGGCATGAGCCACCTCGCTGGGCCAAACTTGCATTTTTAAATCTCTTCACTGTTCGTCTGGAAGACTCCAGTATTCCGCAAGTATGCTTGGAAACACTCTGGCCTAAATTACTATGACAGCCTTGTTTCTGAGCTTTCCCTCCTCTTCTGTTCTCGAACCTGTAACTTTCCTCCAAGTCTTTGAGTAACACTCTGATTTGTACATTAAAATTATCACTCTACTGGTAAAGTATAATAATCTGGTAAAACTTTTCTGGAGGAGTATTTGGCCACAGATTCAAAGTCTTAAAAACATGAATCCTCATTGGCCTGGCAATTCCAATCCTAAAGAAAAAATTATGATATCACAAAGGTGTATGTCCAAAGATGTTTATTACGGTGTATTTTTTTATATTAGAAAATACAGAAAGAACTCTAAAGGTAATAGGGAATTGGTTAGATGGTATTTTCATCTAATAGGATCCTATATTTTCATTATAAAGATAACAAGGAGACTTATTGTTGTACAAAAATTGTTCAAAAGACAATTTTTTTTTTTTTTGAAACAGGGTCTCCCTCTGCCACCCAGGCTGGAGTACAGTGTTGGGATCATAGCTCACTTTACCCTTGAACTCCTGGGCTCAAGAGATCTTCCTGCCTTAGCCTCCTGAATAGCTGGGACTACAGGTGCATGCCACCATGTTCAACTAATTAAAAAAAAATCTGTGTAGAAATCAGGCCTCACTATATTGCCCAGGCTGGTCTGGAACTCCTGGCCTCAAGCGATCCTCCAGCCTCAGCCTTCCAAAGTGCCGGGACTACCAGAGTGAGCCACTGCACCTGGCCTACAAAACAACTTTTTAAAATTAGGGCATATAAGGTCGGGCGCGGTGGCTCACGCCTGTAATCCTAGCTCTCTGGGAGGCCGAGGCGGGCGGATTGTTTGAGCTCAGGAGTTCGAAACCAGCCTGAGCAAGAGCGAGACCCCGTCTCTACTAAAAATAGAAAGAAATTAATCGGACAACTAAAAATATATAGAAAAAATAAGCCGGGCATGGTGGCGCATGCCTGTAGTCCCAGTTACTCGGGAGGCTGAGGCAGGAGGATCCCTTGAGCCCAGGAGTTTGAGGTTGCTGTGAGCGAGGCTGATGCCACGGCACTCTAGCCCGGGCAACACAGTGAGACTCTGTCTCAAAAAAAAAAAAAAAAAAAAAAAATTAGGGCATATAATACTATGCATAATATAATCCTTTATATATAACAATGTATGCCCATTCATAGAAAATGGCTAGAAGTATATATAACACAACATTGACAGTAATTATTTTTTGTACTATTAAGGATTTTTCCTGAAATGTCTACAATAAACATACATTGCTTCTGTGAAAAGAAAAAAGTATTTACATATACTTGAAACAAAAAAACATCACTTTGGCAGCACTCAGAAGAATATGAGTGAGGAAGGTTGGATGAGAGAGCATCGTAGTGGTTCAGGCAGAAGGCAATGCAAGTTAGAACCGAGGTCACAGTGTAGACGGAGAAGGAAAAGCTGACTGAAGACAGCTCAGCAGCCCTGTGAGAACCACGGACACAACCGCACCTTCAAGTCAATGATAAAATTGGTTTTCTAAAAGAGCCAATGTCATCTGTCCATATCTTTATAGTACCTTCAAATACGCCTTTAAAGGAACTCAAAGCCAACTCTGATGATGGGTTTTGGATTTCCAGCTTGTTTAGCTGAGTCAAGGGAGGTTCAGTTGTTGAGGAAGGGGATTTTCCCGGGAGGCTTGGTTTTGGGGGAGGTTATTGGTTTCGTTTTTGGCCGCTGGCGTTTTGGGGTTTCGGGGGACATGTGCTAAGCTGTGGTGCGTGTGCCTGGAGCTCGGTGTCAGGTCGGTAGACACAGAACAGGGAATCATCAGTGAATGTATGATTGTTAAATCTAGGCTGTGTGATAAGGTCATCAGGAGACAAGAGCCGAGCAGGGGTGCAGGGGACAGTGAGAGCGGAGGAGGCCACCGAGAAGATTGCAGAGGAGTGGTTGGCCAGCCAGCCCCCAGTGGGCTAGTCTGGGGGCAAAGCATGGCAAGAATGAGCAGCTGGACATGTTCAGGGTTGCTTCCATTTCAGCTTGCTACGAAACTGCCCATCAGCAGCGCAACAGGCGCAGGACAGGAGAGCGATGAGAGTGAGTGAGCAGACTCTGGAGTTCTCGCGGAGCTGCGACCGAAGCTCAGGGGGCAGGGCAGCCCCTCTCAAGTCTGGTCTTCGGTTCACTGCCTTTCAGGCTGTGGAAGCCCTCAAGAGTCTAAGTCCCGCTGCTCATGGCGATTCCTTGCTGTGCTGCAGGCACATGCTTGCGTGTTTTCTTCCTGCCTGCACCAGGCTTGACCGTGGTGTACCAAAAATGGCCAGAGAGGTTCAGATTTCCTTCAGGAAGAAGGAAGTCAAGGGAGGAGAGAATATCAGGGAAGAAATTGTGGACAATAGCAGATGCCAGAGAGGTCAAGTAAAATAAGTACTGAAAAGTTTCCATGACATTCCCACCGCCCTCTGTCTAGCCCACTGCTAGGGACTGAATCGTGCCCCCATTCATATGTTAAAGCCACAGTCCGCTATGTGTCTCTCTCTGGAGATAGGGTCTTTAGGAAGCAATGAAGGTAGGACGAGGTATTAAAGACAGGGCCTCATCCCACAGGTCTCTGGCCTTACGTGAAGAGAAAGATCTCTCGCTGTCTTTCTCCGTATGTGAAGACACTGGCCTCTATAAGCCAGCAAGAGGACCCTCACTAGAACCCAACCATGCTCGCACCCTCATCTCAGACTTTCAGCCTCTAGAATTGTGACAAAATAAATTTCTGTCATTTAGGCCACTCAGTCTATGGTATTTTTTTGTGGCGGCCCAAGCTAAGACACCCAGGATGCCAGATTCCGTCCTTCCTGGTGATTAGCTCTTAGTGGCCCAGTTGTCGCTTCTAACAGCTCTGCCTCCCCGACCCCAGGAACTCCCCACCCATCACGCAGTTGTGCCTCCCCCTGTGGGCTGAGTCAGCATCTCCCCACAAGGCTCTTGCGTCTCCTGCACCTCAGGGGATGGGCTGGGTTCCACTTTCATTGTTCCCAAACCTTCCCAACAGGCACGAGGACTGTTGGATGTTGGTCTTCCCAGAGCGTATCGTGGACTTCTGGGGTGACTCGGGTCCATCAGGGTCATCTCTGACCCATGGAAGCCTCATTTATCCTTATGTAGCTGAATAAAAGAAACATTAAAGCGGGGTGTGTGGGTCTGTGGCACAGAATTATAATGACTAAGTTTTATAAAGCAAGGCAATGTCAGAGTACACAATGCTTAGATTCTTCTGGGAGGGAGAGGCAGCTCCGTTCTTGTAGTCTATCGGGCCAGCTTCATTTGAGGCCCCAAACCAAAGAAATACAAAAATCCAAATCCTTTTACATCTGGCATTGTTTATTGTTTGGTTTTCCATCTGTCCTGCTCTGAAGCAGGAGGGGGAAGAGAGGACAGAGGGAAACAGTGAGCTCTTTGGAGGAACAGTGCCAGATATGAAATCTATAAACAAAATAGATTGCGCTGGAAAGGCTGAGTCAGAGGTGGAGGAAGCAGCAGCAGCAGCGAGTATCGTGCTGGAAGACACGTGAAAGTGCTGACGGAATGTTCCTGGTGTAGGAATGTTCCTGGTGTATTTGGGATTGTCCCCGTGGTGGATGCCTTTAAATCCGATCAGCACAATTTGGTTCCTGAACAGCTCTGCTGAGCACCTTTCATTGTTCCCTTGTGTCACATCCTATATTCATTCCTACAATGCATGCTGGTGACCCACCTTGAGACTTTCCTTTCCTCTGTGATAATGATCCTGTCACTCCGGTTTCGGTTTCAGCGGAGCATGAAGAGCGTTATGCTGATTGATCGAGACAGAGCTGGAGGGAAATAAGGATTTCACTCGAGGGTCCATTAGTCTTCCTGCAGAATGCCCCAGACAGTACTTAATCGGGAGTTATCTGGGTGCCCTGCCTTTGTGGGGTTAGCTTGCCACGGAGATTGCAAACCGGCAGTCCCTAGGTCAGATGTATTTTATTTGGCTCACCCAGGGTTTGAAAGTAGTTGCTCATATTTCAATATAGGGATATTTCTTGCTTCTCTTTAAAAACTGGAAGCCCGCATCCCCTCCTGGAAACAATCCGATAATGCTGAGTGGGTGGGCTGCTGCCCCTTAGTGAAGACGTGAGCTCTCCAGACCAGAACGCCACAGTCCCCACTGCTGCGCAGGTTGATGTTGGCCACCACAGGCACTTGAGGTTGTGTCTCATAGTCTATGGGAAAGAAAGAAACTAGAGTTTATTGAGTGCTTTCTATGCATGAACCACTGTACCTTGTAATTTGCACGTATTATCTCATTGGATTTTCCTAAAAATGCAGTAGGATTTAAGCTCCGTGACTACAGGGACCATGCCTACTTCTTTTGCCACTGTGAAGTACCCAAGACTTGGCATAGTCACAGGTCCAGGGTGGGAGCTCAAAAGTATTTGTCGAATGAACGCATAAATAAATGAGTAAGGAATTTTTATCTCATTTTTGTGGATGAGAAAACCAAGGCCCAGAGCAGTTGAGTAACCTGTTCAGAATCGTACCGCCAGTAGGGGTTACAGCGGGATTCAAATATGGGACTGTGTGACTCCAGACGTCCAGTGTGGAGGAGAAGAGAAAAGACCACAGGTCATTTCAGGGCTGAGTATACAGAAGGCACTTTGTAAGTCCTTGCTGAATTGACGAAAATGCTCAAACATATTTTCACAAGTATCCAGAAGATTGCATATTTTTAGTTTATGAAATTTGTCTAAAATCTACTGGTGTCCAGATGCCTTGAGCTTTGGAATTATAGAATATTGGGGCTCTGCAGTACAGGGTAACGTTGACATATGACAAGGAAAGCAGAATGTTTCTGTCCGCAGTTGACTTGTATTCCATAAATGTGGTGAAATTCCAAAGTTAATTCTCCTTGTATATCTAAGGAACTCTCTCCAGGGCTTATTTCTCTCTCTCTCTCTCTCTCTCTTTTGTACAGACAGAGTCTCACTCTATTGCCGAGGCTGGAGTGCTGCGCCCCAGTCATAGCTCACTGTAACCTCAAACTCCCGGGCTTAAGTGATCCTTCTAAGTCAGCTTGCGGAGTAGCTAAAACTTAAGGGCACGCATCACCACTCCTGGCTGATTTTTAAAATTTTTTTTGTAGGAATGGGGTCTCACTCTGTTGCCCAGGCTGGTCTTGAACTCCTGGCCTCAAGGGATCCTCTTGCCTTGGCCGCTCAATGTGCTGGGATTACGGGCATGAGCCACTGCACCGGGCCATCAGGCCTTATTTTCTTAAACTTCCTGCATATGGTGCTTAGCTAGCACCATAGCGCACAGAGTTGTGCCCATGATGACTGTAATTCAATGCTTCTTTTTGAGGCTTATCATGGGGACCTGGGGTTGGGGGGGGAGGCGTGTCTCTGGAAACAACGCCCCTTGCAAAGAGAAGGGATTGGCCTGGCTGAGGGCAATGGGGAAGAGGAGAAGAGTTTACCCTTGTGGCTTCGTTTCCATTTCTGTGCTGATGATTCCCAAATGATCTATAATGTTGACGTCTCTCACACAAGTCTCATAATTCCAAAAACTGCTAGATGTTTCTTACAGGCCTCTGTGACTCTAAACCCAATCTAACATATCACAATCTAACAAAACTGAACATATCACACTTTTTGCCCCTGAACCAGTCTTTCCTTCAGTGACTATTTCTTCTTTCACTTACCAAGCTCCAAACTTTGGAGTTTTCTGCTATTCTTTTCTATTTATAATCCATATATGCAAGCACTTTTCCATAAAATGTCTCGTTATCTACCTTTTCTCCCTCATTCCCACTCAAGTGAAGCCTCTGTCACTCAAACTTCGATTGCTAAAGTAGCTTCCTAGCTGGGCTGTCTACTGCGAGGCTCTCTTTCCTTCAATATCACTGCACAGCACTGTCAAATTTATCTTATTAACATCTCGTTTCCAAGTCCCTTTCCATGTTCCAAATCTGTATTATCTTCTAATGGCTCACAGTAGCTTTTCCCAAAGTGTGTTGTGTGAAACTCTAGTTTCGTAGGAGATTAAAAGGTGTTAAATAAAAAACAGGTTCTGCGATCAAATGCCAGATTGACAAAGTTATAAACCACATCTTCCCTGCAGGATGATTCATGGCTTTGAATTAATATGCCTTAGCATGCAGTGTTTTCCAAGACTTGTATTTTTGCAGAGCCTTTTTTGGTGGAGTATTTCATTGGCCTAGGTCTTCATGAACCACATTTTGTGTCTTAGTCCATTTTGTGTTGCTGCAGCAGAATACCACAGACTGGGTAATTTATTACATAAACAGTAGAAGTGTATTTGGCTCATGGTTCTGGAGGCTAAAAAGTCCAAGAGCATAGCACTGGCACCTCGCAGGGCCTTCTTGACGCGGCGTCCCATGGCAGAAGGTAGAAGGGTAAGTGAGCACGCAAGATTGAGAGAGAAAATAGGGCTGAACTCATTCTTTTTATCAGGAACCCAGTCCAGCGATAACACCATTAATCCATTCATGAGGCAGAGGCCCTCATGACCTAATCACTTCTTCAAGGTCCCACCTCTTAATCTGGTCACAATGGCAATCAAATTTCAACATGAGTTTTGGAGGGGTCATTCAATCTTGGCATTTTAGAAATGCTAGTCCACAGATTCAATTCCATACTCCCTGTGATGATTAATTTTATGTGTCCACTTGACTGCGCTGTGGGATGCCCAGATATTTGGTCAAACATTATTCTGGGTGTTTCTTAGATGAGGGAGGGTGAGGGTGTTTTTTAGATGATAATAACATTTAAATTGGTAGACTGAGTAAAGCATACTGCTCCCCCAATGTGGATGGGCTTCTTCCAATCACAAAGGCTAAGAGGAAATTAACCTGCCTGCCTGACTTCGAGCTGGGACATCAACTTTTTCCCCCCTCTTTACATTGGTTGTCCTGGGTCTCTAGCTTGCCAGCTCACCTTGCAGATCTTGGAAATTGTCAGCTCCACAATCACATGAGCCAATTCGTGTGTGTGTATGTATCTCCATCCTATTGGTTCTGTTTCTCTGGAGAACCCTGGCTAATACACTCTCTGCTTCTTCTTCAAGGCTGTTTAGGATCAGACTCTTATTCCACCTATCTGAGTTTATTTCCTTCCCTGTCCCAGCACATACCTTCTACTCCAGGTAAGACAGTCTTCTCATTATCTCTAAACACCCTTTGCAGAATTCACCTCCAGCCTTTTCCCAAGTTGTTTCTTTTGTCTGGCATACGGCCCTCCCTTTTGCTATATGTTTACATTTTGCTCATCTCTCTCTCTCTTTCTCCCTCTCTTTCCCTCCTTTCTAACTTTTCTTTTAAATTAGAAAGTAAACTTCCAGGCTGGGCACGGTGGCTCATGTCTGTAATCCTAGCACTCTGGGAGGCTGAGGCAGGAGGATTGCTTGAGTTCAGGAGTTTGAGACCAGCCTGAGCACGATTGAGACCCTGTCTCTACTAAAAAAAATAGAAAAATTAGCCAAGCATGGCGGTGCTTGCCTGTATTCCCAATGCTACTTGGGAGGCTGAGGCAGGAGGGTCACTTGAGCCCAGGAGTTTGAGCTTACAGTGAGCTATGATGACACCACTGCACTCTAGCTGGGGTGACAGAGCAAGACTCCATCTCAAAAAAAAAAAAAAAAAGTGAGTTTCTTTCTTAGTCTTCTAATTCCCCAGTGCTTTCCCCAGAAACATCTAGAGTTACTCCCCCCACCTTCCTCATTTCAAGGCCAAAGTGAAGTCCCATGGCTGTAAATTAGAGTCACTTCTGAGCACTTAAAAATCCTAAAGGCCAGGCTGCATCCCAGACCATTCAAAATCAGAATCTCTGAGGATGGTCCCTTGGCACTGATATTTTGTAACATACTCCAGTGCACACCCAGGGTTAAGAAGCTGTGTGAAGTCTTCCTGACTCCTGAACTGCACCCCCAGAGTGTCTGAATCAGGATGTCTGGGGGGGCCTAAGAATGTGCATTTTAACAAATTCTCAGGTGATGCTGACGTGACTGGTCTGGGGACCCCACTTTGAGAACTACCATCCAAGAGGCCCCAGGATGAAGAAAGAGAGCACAGGTGAGCCTGATATGGCCCCTGTGACAGAGGAAAACCTAATAGAATGGACACGAAAGTCAGGACCAGTGGAAAACATTACTTTACATGGACATTACCAATTAGTGGCCCAAGCTCCAAATCCAGTCTATAGATATATTTTGTAGAGTCACACAATGTTTTCCATTTAAAAAGTTAGTTAATATTTAAAAGTCAAAGATTTATGCATACACACACATTCACTCACACATATAAACCTTTTGATTTTTCAAGAAAAATAGGGCCGGGTGCGGTGGCTCACGCCTGTAATCCTAGCACTCTGGGAGGCCGAGGCGGGTGGATCGCTCAAGGTCAGGAGTTCAAGACCAGCCTGAGCAAGAGCGAGACCTCGTCTCTACTAAAAAATAGAAAGAAATGATCTGGACAACTAAAAATACATACATATAGAAAAAATTAGCCGGGCATGGTGGCTCATGCCTGTAGTCCCAGCGACTCGGGAGGCTGAGGCAGTAGGATCGCCTGAGCCCAGGAGTTTGAGGTTGCTCTGAGCTAGGCTGACGCCACGGCACTCACTCTATCTAGCCTGGGCAACAAAGTGAGACTCTGTCTCAAAAAAAAAAAAAAAAGAAAAATAGATTGGCAGCAAGGAGCCCAATCTCTTACATGGCAACATTCGACATTAACCAAGTAGTAGCTGTCCTGCCATCCCAAATTAGCTCAGCCCCCAGCCAGCCTTCCAAATGAAGGGGGAGCCGTGTGAGAGAGCCTAGGCAACACCAGCAGGAAAACTACCCAGAAGACCCATAAAATAGTGAAAAGTATTAATAATATAGTATTGTTGAGTTAAGCCATTAAGTTGCTGGGTAGTTTGTTATGCAGCAATAGTTAACAATACACAGTTGACAGAGTACCCACAGACCTGCTTTGCAATTATGCTACCTCTACAGGCAGGCGAAATTCTAGCCTGGGCCTTACCCTGAAGGACACTTGACAGGTTGCACAGCATTTTCCATACTCGTCATCCCAACAACCTTGCAAGGTCAAGCTGGTATTGAATTTCCATTTCGCAGATGAAGAATCTGGGGACCAGAGAGCCAAGGGACATCCCTAGAGCCACACAGTAACAAAGCAGGATAAGAGCCCATCACTTTTCACTCCTCGCTCAGAGCTTTTCCTCCTTTCACTGGGGCAGTTGACTGTTAGTCTCCCCACCAGGGGTGGACAACCTGTGGCCTCGAGGCCACATGTGGCCTTCCAGATCCCTGAGGGTGGCCCCTCAACTGAATCCAAACTTCACAGAACAAATCCCTTTATTGAAAGGATTTGTTCTGTGAAATTTGGATTCAGTCAAAAGGCCACACTCAAGGATCCAGAAGGCCATAGGCGGCCCCAAGTCTGCAGGCTCCCCACCCCTGTGCCCAGGACATTAGACCTGGCAGCCACCAAAGCCACACTCTGTGAGTTAATGGAGTAAGATGTTTTCAAGAAGAGGAAACCTCTTTCCTGTCTTTATTTATGAGACTATTGTCTGTAAAGTGCCTAATATAGTGACTACTACAAATAGGAGCTTTAACAAGAGGTAGCTACTCATATAATGTTATTATCCGCGCTGTTTCCATGGCACCCCTCCCTGTCTCTCTCCTCCTTCCCTACCCCCACTCCCCTGGCTGGATCATTCTGTGTCTTATCTAAGACTGGATGCACTCTCTCTATATCCATTACAACACATATCACACCGCGTTATATTTTTCATGTGTCTCTCTACTCCCGCAGACCTGGAGTGCCGTAGTGTTAGGGATCATGAATTTCTTGCTTATTTCCAATCTCTCCAGCACAGGACCTGACTGAATAACTGTGGATTGAATGCAATTGAAATTGAATTGCACCGTTGCCAGATACAGTCAATCACATTCTTGTTTAAAAATTTTTCTTTAACTTTTTATATCAAAATAATTGTGGATTCACAGGAAGTTGCAAAAACAAAATAAAATAAAACACACACACATTCTAGTTTGACCCCTATGGCAATCATGCTGTGAAGCAAATATTATTATTATTGTGTTTTGTTTTGTTTTTGAGACAGAGTCTCGCTCTGCTGCCCTGGCTAGAGTGCAGTGGCATCATCATAGCTCATCGTAATCTCATACTCCTGGGCTCACCTGATTCTCCTGCCTCATCCTCCCGATTAGCTGGGACTACAGGTGTGCATCACCATACCTGGCTAATCTTTCTATTCTTTGTAGAGGTGTGGTCTTGCTCTTGCTCAGGCTGGTCTTGAACTCCTGGCCTCAAGCAATCCTCCTGCGTCAGACTCCCAAAGTGCTGGGATTACAGGTGTGAGCCACTGTGCTGAGAGCAAATATTATTATTAATATCATTATACCCATATTAAAAATGAGGAAACAAAAGCTCAGAGCCCTGAGAATTTCTTTCAAATTGGTGATGCTGAAGTGATGTCTGCCAGGTTGCCTATCAATCAGCTGATTGCTGTTCTTTGCTTTTCTTTACAATTTCTGCCATGTTTTCTTCTTGTTGGCACGAACTTAAGTCTTATATTGATCTCTGTCCCCAGCATGAGGCACTGCAGGGGGTAGACACCCAGTAATTGTTGATTTGAATTTAGTTTCCACTTATATACATTAGAAGTGATGTCTAGTTCCACTCTAGGGAAATGTCTGAAGGTGCCATTTAAAAGTCGCTTATGCGTAAGTCTACTTTCACTCCATCTTAACGCTAACTGAATGCACCCTCATTCTTCTACCGCGGATCAGAAGATCAGATGATGGGGGGGAGATGGAGGGCAGGAGGAAGGGAGGAAAAAGGAGAGAGAGAGTGTATGTGTGTGTGAGAGAGAGAGAGATGTCTTTCAGAAAAGAAAGACATGGGAAATTGCTGGGTAACCCGACTCTGTCTGGGAGAGAATTCCTTCTTTGTGTTACCACCAGGGAAATGCAGGGCTGTTACATGAGGAGCAGTTATGCTCTTTGTGTATCAGGTGAGGCAGAAAGGAGGGGACTAAGGTTGAAGGCAAGGAGGAATTAGAAGGGGCCAAGTGATTGAAATCAACAAAGGGAACGGGGCCAAGAAACATGAGAAATGGAGAGGAAGGGAAGGCCGAGAGGATGTGATATCATAGCACTGGAAAGAGAACAGGGAATGCAAAGTGACCTGCTGTGAAGGAGCCCTAAGATACCACCCGAATTCTTCTCCCTGTGGGACACTTTCTCCTGAAAAGGACTGTCATCGTCTAATCCCAAACATGGCTACAGTATTTTTATGGGTGTTGTTGCTGTTAATGAGTTACATAGCTTTATACCAGGGAGTCTGATGGCTTTATTGTTGTTTGCATTCCTCCTTTCTGAGAGTAATAAAAAGCATTTTAAAAAGTATACTATAATTTTATTTTAAGGATCTAAATAATCTGTGATAATACCCTGGTATTTTGTAAAATTAAAATATGCTAAATCACCCTGTCAAGAAGCTAGGGTATTTTTTATTTTTCCCTTCCATCATGATTGCTAATTTTGATAAGGAATTACCCACATGCAAGAACATCTCCTGGTATAGTGGGTTCCATACGTATCATGTTTTGAGCTAATATGATTTTCTGGTCTAGAGCTATTTGTGTCTGAATAAAAATGACAGCTACAGGAACAAATTGTCATATTCTCCTTGCAGCGAATTCCCTTTGCTCATGAGTCTATTATTATTGAAGAAGCATTTAGCTGTAGGTAAATGACCCTTGCCTTTTGCCTTTAATTGAAACTCAGCCTGCCACAGTTAATATGTTTCGTGAGTCAGTAAAGCTTGGCAGAAAAACCTAATGTGCTGTAAAAGCAAAAGAAAAAACTTAATTGGTTTCAGCACACATTTTCCTATGCAAACAATTCCTTGCTTTTATGCAGAAAGAGCTCTCTTGACATTCTCTTTTGCATAATCTTCTGCACTTTCCTGCCAGTATTTGTTCAGCTGCATATAGATCTGTTTTGAGAAGAAGAAACCTTTGGTCTATTTGGAAGGGAGTGTGAATTCTATGATCACTCTCTGTGCATGGAATTTCGGCTTGATCTGTATACTAGGAAAGGAGGTGCGAGAGAACTTCACCGAGAGGGCTTGTACCATATTGAGTTACTTTAATATTTCCATTGTCATGTTGGTCCAGCACAGGCATCTTAATGACTTGAGATTTTCTTCCACTTTGTAAATTCAAGTTGTATCAGTTAGCTATTGCCATATAACAAAGCATCCCACAACTTGGTGGTTTAAACAACACTATAATACTTTTCACTGTTTTACGGGTTTTCCGGGTACTTTTTCTGCTGGTGTTACCTGGGCTCACTCATATGTCTCCATTTATTTGGAAGGTTTGCTGGGAGCTTGGATCATTTGGCATAACAGGAATGGCTGGGCCTGTCTCTCCATGTGGTGTTTCATTTTGGGTTTCTTCACACCATGGTGGTCTTGGGGTTCTGTGAACATGAAGGTGAAATCTTCAAGTCCTCTGCAACTTACAGTGTCATTTCTGCCATATCTATCAGTCACAGCAAATCTCAAGGCCAACTCAGATCTGAGGAATGGGGAATCTGCCTCTTGAAAGAAGGAACCCCAAAACATGGTGGCTAAGTTTTTTCGAACTACCACATGGCTTGTTATCTAGGAGAGAATTATTAGGATATACGGGGCTGGGGAGGGGGGGCATATCTGGGTTTTGAGTCTTAGATAGTTGCCAGCCAGTCAGCCCTAGAGTGGAGTATACATGAAGGTAGCCGGGTGTGTGCATGTATGCATACATAACTGTATTCCAAACTCAGTCCTCATCATATAGTCTCAAGCTTCATCTCTTCATCTTTAAAATGGGAGTAGCAATAGCACCTCTCACATAATCTGAGAGAATTAAATGAGAGAGAGAATGTGTGGAAAGTGCTTTGCAGTTCCTGGCACATTGTAGGTACTCGATTTTACTTTTAAATTTCCTTGTTTTAAATTCTTAGATATTTTTATGTGTTTGTTTTATAAGTAATCCATATTCCTTGCAGAAAAATTGGAAAATATAGAAAAGCAAAAAGAGAAAAAAGATTTCAAATTGCCCAGTCTTTTTGTGAAATCCATTTAGAATGTAGACTTTTTTCAGTGCATATGCACATATGAATAAGTGCGTGCGTGTGTTAGAGAGAGATTTGTGTGTATTTGTAGTTAGATATATTATAAAATTTAAAAAACCCCAGAAATGCCCATTACTTTTTATCATCTATACTTCCTCATGCTGGAATTTGTTTAGGGCACAGAAACTACAGTGTGAAGTAGTACCCAACTCATAAGCTGCCATTTCAGTCTTCCATAGGACCCAGATATCAAGGTACCAACTTGTACCTGCTACTAGATCTGAATTTCCCAGAGTGAATCTAGAAAACACTAGGCTCTTGAGATGCTCTGAGAAGGAAGGTTCCTTGTCAAATAAATTAGGGAAATGCTCCATATTCTCTCCTAGTCTTTGAGAATTACAGATGCTCATTAGCATATTAAAGCCTCTGATAAGTCCTGTTTTTAAAGAATCTTATTTCACTTTAACCCAATATTTTCCAAATTTAAGTGGACTCTTCCTTTAATTTTAATTTGAAAAATAAAATACAGTAAAATTAACTTTTTTTGATGATAGTTCTATAAAATTTCACACATATGTAGATAGATTCCTGTAACCATCACCACAATAAGGATATAGGACAGTTTTGTCCCACCCTAAAATTTCCTGTGTTATTTCTTTATAGTCATAGCCCTATACGCATCCACCCCTGGCAACACTGACCTGTTCTCCACCACTATAGTTTTCTTTTTTTTTCTATGTCACATAGATGGAAATATACAATGTGTGGCCTTTGTGACTGGCTTCTTTTATTTAGATAATACCGTTTTTTTTTCTTTTGTTTTGTTTTGTTTTGTTTCTTTTTTAGAGATAAGATCTCCTTCTGTTATCCAGGCTGGAGTGCAGTGGTTTGATCAGGGCTCACTGTAACCTCAAACTCCTGGGCTCAAGGGATCCTCCCACCTCAGCCTCCTAAGTAGCCACTGTGCCAGGCTAATTTTTAAAACAATTTTTTTTTAGAGACAGGGTCTTGCTACGTTGCCCAGGTTGGTCTCAAACTGCTGGCCTCAGCAGTCCTCCTGCCTTGGCCTCCCAAAGTGCTGGGATTACAGGCATGAACCATTGTGCCTGGTCCCTCAGGTTATACCTTCGAGACATATCCATGTTGTCGTATGTACAAACAGCTAGGTCTTTTGTGTTGCTGAGTAGTATTCCATGGTATGGATATGCCAAAGTTTGCTTATCTGTTGAAGGATATTTGGGTTGTTTCTGGTCTTTGGTGATTATGAATAGAGCTGCTATAAACATTCATGTACAGGTTTATGTGTGAACCTAGACGTTCACTGCTCTGAGGTAAATACCCAGGAATGGGATTGTTGGATCATATGGAAAGTGTATGTAAGCAAACTCTTTCTATTTGTGTAACATCTGTTAAGATCCCATATAACCAGTATTTCACAGAGTGTAGTATTAACATCTGTCAGACCTAGTGTCCTGCAGAACGCAGTTGGGAAATAAAGCTTTGGCGAGGCCTCGAATGTGTCACCTAATGCGCTTGGAAAGTCGAATCCACCTCACATCCTCCCGCACACCCAAGGCTTGCTTAGGCCCCGCCAGGACTCCCACCTCACTCCCGTTTGTTGAGGACCTACTGTCAGACATTTGTATCATTACTTCATTTAATTAACCCTGCACAATAACCTTTGATTTTACAGGCGAGGAAACTGAGGCCCAGAGAGGTTCAACGACATGCCCGTTTCTACAGCTGGTTAGTAGCTAAGATTTGAACCCTTGTGTCTTATCTCCAAGTCCAGTGCTTTCTCTGCTGCCCTCTCTGCCTGCCTTTTTCTCTCTTTCTCTCTTTGAACATTTCTATCTGGGTCTGTAGTCGGTTGTCTTAGACCAGGGTTGGCAAATGAAAGACCCAAGTGCCGTCTCTTCCCCTTGCTGTCCTCATGGCAGACCTCGGTCGTGCGATTCCTTCCCAGCCCTGACGTGACTTTCTCCAGACAGCTATTGGTTGATCAGAGTCAGCACTGGAGCCAATCTCCATTTGCTCTTTTGTTCTTGGACTTTATATTAGTTATCTGCTGCTGTGTGACAAACCACCTCATAACATAATAGCTTAAAAATAGTAAAAATCATTTATGATCTCTCACGGGTCAAGAATTCAGACAGGCCAGCAGAATGGCTGTCCCTGCTCCACCACGCCGGGGCACGTTCATTGGAAGACTTGGAGGCTGGGGCCGAAGCCATCTGAAGCTGTGCTCTCACCTGCCTACTGGGCGACTCCGGCTGCTGGCCGAGGGCCTAGCTGGGACGTTGTCTGAACACCCACGTGCGTCTCCTCCACGTGGCCTGGGCTTCCTCACGGTGTGGTGCTTTGGTGCCACAGACAAGTGGAAGTTACAAAGCATCGTTTCCTCCAAATTCTCTTTCCTAAAAGTGAGTCACTGACTTTGGCCCCTTTTCAAGGGGCAGTAAACTAAATTCTACCTTTTAAAGGAGGAATGTCAAATAATTTGTAGATATATTTTAAAATCCCCAGATTTTCAGCACATATTGGACTTGCTGTCATCTGTCCACACAGTTGTCCACTGAGGACTGATGCCTTAGCTTCGTATCCACATCTTGGCTTAATGGTATCTCTTGGCCCAAGCAATTTCCTAACACACATCCCCTGATCAGTATTCCAGGCCATCTAGCCTGCATGTGATAGAGAAATCCCTAACTCCCCAAGTCACCCCAGGCACAAAACCAAAACCAGCTCGTTCAAAAGGGGCTCTTTGCTGATTGGTTATTTGTTGAATCCTGTTGCCGATTGGTTGGTTATTTGTTGAATCCTGTTGCTGATTGGTCAACTGCTTGTACTTGAATGCTATTGGTTGTATGTAACCCAAAAAAAGGTATAAAACCTGACAAAAATGAGGAAGTGGTGCTCAGAATTTGGTGGTGAGTCCCCTCTGAGTCCGCTGGCGAATAAACGCTGACTCTCCAACTCTCCGCATGCTGCTTGGTTATTCCCTCTGGGACTGGTCGCTGTAACACTTGCTGTGACATATGGACATGCCTCCCTCTCTCCCTCTCTTTGTTGGAGGATGAGGTGAGATGCAGAGGGACGAGCCTTGAACTCAGAACCAGAAATCCTGGATTCAAAAACTGGCACTATGTGACTTTATGCCAAGCTTTTTAATCTCTCTGAACTCCAATTTCCTAATCTTCTTCCCTAAAATGGGAAGAATAATATCTATTTCACAGGATTGCCTGAAGGGTTAAACAGGAGAAGCAGGCTTTGCAAGGTAATAATTCTAAAATGCTACTTTATGTGTGTGTATGTATTTAAAATGAATTTATTTTGTCCCCTTTCGAGCATCTCCCCTTTGTAAAGTTTTCCCCATTCAAGCAGGCAGGCCATTCTGTGCATATTGACTTGGAGAAGGAAATATCAGAGCAGAAAAATGGAGTAGGACTCTTCCTGGCCTTGGTTTTCAAAAGTTTAAAGTCCCCAGGGGACCAAGGAGAGCAACTGGACACGACCTAAATGAGTGAGGACAAGGGGGTTGAGGAGCGAGAGATTCTCCCTCAGACTAGCAAAGACTGCACTGTTCAGGGCAGAGAAGGGGGTGGGTAAGAGTGGGAAGGACGAGGGACAGAGGGGTGCAATGAAAGTGGAGATGCAGCCAACCCAGAAAGAGGGGCCCAGTGCCCTGCTTTCTGGTAGAGCCCTGGGAGGCAGAAAGGACACGGCTGGGTTCCCGGTATAGCCTAGAAAGGGTGCTGGGCTGGAAGGGCTCATACAGCCTGGGGGTAAGGGACATGTCAGTGGTGATCAGTGAGGACTGACGCCTATGGGCCAGACAAGGTGACGACAATTTCAACTGACAACTGCATGGATAGACAACAGCAGGGACCAAAATCTCATGATTCTCCAAAACACTAAGCACCTAGAGGCATTCCTTGAAAATGAGAGGAAAACTTCAAACGACCCGAGGTTACCTTTTTGCCACCCTGGTCAGATAAAGGCTGAAAATGAAGTTGAGTTATAAAAATATTATATTTTGTGCACAGCTGTGTGGTAGATTAAGAACCATGACCAGTTCCCATAGAAAACAGTCAGCCTGTGCCTGTAGGTGGGCACCACAGTGTATTTACTGAGTCTGAATCCAGACGTGCTGAGCTTTGGAATATGGCTAACGTCCTGCCTGATGTCTGAGGCCTGGTACTGCTGCTCTCACATCAGTGGTTCTCAAAGTGCGGTCCCTGGTCCGGCGGCATGAGCACTGCGGGGCACTTGTTAGAAATGCACATTCTTAGGCCTCATCCCAGAATGACTGAATCAGCAAGTCTTCCAGGTCTTTCTAATGTATACTTGAGCTTGAGAACTACTGTTCTACATCATTTCTGTTTTCTCTTCTTACTTACACCTCAGTTTCTCGGACTTATTCTCAGACTCCAACACAGTCAAATTGCTGCTTGGCACTTGACTAGGGCCAGCCACACATTTAAGCTTCTCCTATGAAGGCGGGAGAGCACCTGATTTCTCTCAGAGTTTTCCTCGTAACTATCCCAGTTTTGCTTCACTTCATTGAGGATCCAGTTTCTGGAAGGAAAACAAGAGTTGGGGAGAAGGTCCTTTAGAAAATGGGGAGAAGGAATTGCAGGCAAACATGATCTTAAACCCTTACGAAATCTCCAAGGAGCCGGTGAACTTCAGAGGGAATGATTTGTGGCCAGGCCAGATCCTAGGGAAATTTATGGCCCAAACATTTCCCTGTTTCTGGGTCAGGAAGTGATAGCACACAGATGGAATTTACAATAGGAGTGTGAATGGCATCTAAGTTAGCTGGTGGCCCCATCAGGGCTGCTGAGCAAAGGCCCTTTTCACTGGCTCTATTCAAACATAATGAGTGCTCCCAGGCTCTCGGAAGAACGCGGCTTCTTGCTGGCCCCATTTTCTTTTTCCTCGACTGCTTTCACTTTTCACAGAGGGCTGCCCCGTTGCGGTCCACTTGGGATTGGTGTGAGCCTTGATTTGGCAGGAGAAAGGAAGAAGTACACGGTGGCCTACAAAATTGAATTGCGCTGCCTCCCCGGCCCCTTTCCTTGAATAATAGGCCTTTGTGCTTTGAAATGCAGGGAAGCCCCAGTTTCTCAGGCTTTAAGAAAAGAAAAAACCTTCCTCCAACCTTCTCTTCCGCTTTAAGATGCTTAGCAGGGAGTAATTAAGGGGCAGAACAATTATTAAATTAAATGTTTCTTTAATAATTTTAGACATTGCCTGGAGAGCTGATTTGTAAACAAATATATCTGATGCATTCCTTCAGATGGACAAAAATATTGGCTCAACTTAAAAATCCAGCTTAAAAAAAATCACGTGGGACAAATTGCTACATAAAAGTTTTTTTTTAAAAAATCCAAACCAAACAGTTTTGAGTTTGAGCCAGTGACCCACTTTCATGAAATATTTGACAGAGCAAAATTGCATTACCAAAGAGGAATTCAGCCTTTGGAGTCTGTTAAAATGGGTTTTGGATAACAGACATAATTTAAGGCATTCATCTCTGTTTTCCCTTCCCTAATTTTATCCTGCTTTTTCTGTTATTTTAAAGACACATGTTAATAGCATTACATTTTTTTTTTTAATCTTGAAAGCAAATTATATTGAAAAATCATGATCATCAGTTAGGCTCCCATATGCTTCAATGGTTTAAGTATATTTCATACATCTTTGATTTTCATTTCCTCATAAAGATATGATTTCACCATTTATTTTTGAATTTTGTAGAATGTGGCAGAAGATGGAAAGCATTTTTCAATCAAGGACTATTATTTAATGTTTTGGCTGCATTACTCTAGGCCAGGCTGTGGAACTATAAACTTCGTGTAGGAGGTTATTATTATATTTCCCCATCCCCAGCAGCCATACCCCTTCTGGTTCCAGTCCAGATTTATGTTTTCTCCTTGTCTCAGCTACGTGATCTCTGAGGCTCCACTCTCAGCTCCAGGCCTGGAACATATGACCCTGACCTGGTCAATCAAATGATCAAACCCTACCCCCCTGTCCAGTGAGGGAAGGAGAGCACAGTGATTGGTTTAGGGATGGGCACATGATCCAATGAATAGCCAATGACATGCAGAGAGACTTTTCTGGGATCGGTGGGAGACAGGCAGGTGCCCTCTTCCCACTGGTGCTTCAATTTGGGATGAGGTGCGGCTAGAAGTACCACAGCCAAGATGAAGGCCCAAAGCCGCTGGCAGAGGCTGGGAGCCTTGGAGGAGCCTGGGGATGAATGAAGCCAACCCAGCTGAAGACAGCTGAGAAATGGAGAGAAACACAGTCCTGATGACATCATTTGAGCCCCGAGTCTGAGGCCAGACCTACCAGTAGAGAGTTTAGTTTTTTGAGCCAAAAAAACCTCACTCCATAGAGTTTATGCCAGTTTGGTTGTGTTTTCTGTTGCTTTCAGTGGAAGAGACTTATTGATGATACTGGTCATGCCAAGGCAGGTCTGGAGTTCAAAGGGGCTGGGAATTTGCCAAGACGAGGCTCCTGGCACTGGAAACGAAGCTGAAGTTTGATTATCAGAACCTGGGCCCCAATGTCATGTCCCCTGCCCGGTCCCTGCCCGGAGATGGGGTAACCCGATGCTGGTTTCTGTAGGGGGGCACTGGAGCTGCTTATGGCCTTGCCCTCCCAGCTCGGGTCTGTCCTGAGAACTGGGAGCAGGACTGGACTTGGCGGTGGGGATCACAGACCTCCAGCTGCGAGGAGGGGAGGACAGGCTGTATACATATTGTCAGGGGCCTATAGTAAGACAAAAACTCCGCACCATGTTACATTTCTTTCATCGCAAGGACTCTGTATTCCTCTCCCGCTCAGTGTGCCCATGAGAGAAGGCAATGTGTCTGTGTTTGAGCTGTGCCCTCAACATCTTCCCACCCTTTCGTGGTCTGCCTAACTTCTACGACTGGGTCAGACATCGCTTTTCAGTACGATGCACTCCTTTATGTACTGATCATCACATTTATCATCCTGTGTTTTCCTTCATTCAGTAATTTTTTTTTTTTTTTTTTTTGAGACAGAGTCTCACTGTGTTGCCTGGGGTAGAGTGCCGTGGCATCATCCTAGCTCACAGCAACCTCAAACTCCTGGGCTCAAGTGATCCTTCTGCCTCAGCCTCCCGAGTAGCTGGGACTACAGGCATGCACCACCATGCCCGGCTAATTTTTTCTATATATTTTTAGTTGTCCGATTAATTTGTTTCTATTTTTAGTAGAGACGGGGTCTCGCTCTTGCTCAGGCTGGTTTCGAACTCCTGAGCTCAAACAATCCGCCCGCCTCGGCCTCCCAGAGAGCTAGGATTACAGGCGTGAGCCACCGCGCCCGGCCTCACGCCTGGCTAATTTTCTATTTTTTTGTAGTGATGTGGTCTTGCTCTTGCTCAGGCTGGTCTTGAACTCCTGGCCTCAAGCAATCCTCCTGCCTCGGCCTCCCAGAGTGCTAGAATTACAAGCATGAGCCACCGCACCCAGCCTCATTCAATAACTATTGAGTGCCTGCTGTGTGCCAAGTGTTGTTCCAGGAACTAGAGGTACAACAGTGAACAAGACAGGCACAAATCCCTGCCCTCAAGGAGTTATATTCTAATAGGCAGAGATGCATAATAAATAAAATAAGTTAATTATAAGCTTTATTCAAAATAGGTAAGTGGAAAGGGGGGAAATAGGGAATCCCAGGATAGGAACTGACAGGGAAAGTATTTATAATTTTTAATGGACTGAGGAGGGAAGACTTCATTGAGAAGGTGGCATTTAAGCGAAGACTTGAAAGAGACGAGTGAACAAGCCATGTGGATATCTGGGGGGAAAGCTTTCCAGGTGAATGCCACAGCACATGCAAAGGCCCTGAGGTGGGGGCTTGGTGATTGAGGAGCAGCAAGGAAGCTAGCACTGGAGGAATGGAGTAAGCACCTGGGAGAGGAATAGGGGATGGGGCACGGGTGGGCTGCCGATCACCCTGAGCCTTGTAGATGGGGAACAATGCAAGATTTTTTCTTTCTTTCTTTTCTTTTTTTTCTTTTTTTTTTTTTTTTTTACTATCTGACTCCACTGCGAGAGGAGCAATGGAGGATTTTCAGCAGAGGAAGGACATGACATTATCTGCTTTAAAAGATCCCTCAGCTACTGGGTGGAGGACGGACTGTTAAATGACCTATCTCCCACCTCATCAGTTCATTTCGTGACAGCAGAATCATAATTGTGTTGTTCACAGCTGCTTCCAGTGACCTGCTCAGTGTCTGGCTCAGTAAGTTTGTTGACTGAACAAACGAAGGCCTGAGCACTTGGCTAGACACAGAGATATTCATGGTCATTGCGTGACAGATGCCAAAAATTCAATCCCAGAGAATTGTCAATTTTTCAGAGCAATGGAGGAAAGCTGTGGCCCCCGTGGCCCACATGCACAGACGGCTGGCTGTGCAGGGCAGACACAAAAATCATAATATCTGCTGAACTTCCAGTGGCGAGTCCGACTGAGCTCTACGCATTGGCAAGTTGCACGCATGTAAATTATTTTAGAAATAATAGAGTGTTCAATCCTAACAGCAGAGAGTTGACGCGCAGAGAATATTTCTGGTATTACAGCCTGGAAGGTCGTGGCAGTGCACGGGTGCTCTCCTGCCCTCCCTCCCAGCCCGGGCATCATTCACTTCAGGGATTCACAGCTGCAGGCCAAATCCTCCCTGTCGCCTACTTTTGCATAGCCTGCAAGCTTTTACAATAGCTGGAAAAAAGTCAAAAGAAGAATAGTATTTTGTGACATGTGAAAATGATACAGAATCCCACTTTTAGTGTCTATAAAGTTTTATTCGGACACACCTGCACCCATTCGTTACACGTGTTGATGGCTGCTTTTGCGCTACGCAGGGCTGACGTTGTGGAAGACTGGGTGGCTTGTAAAGCTCAAAATATTCACCAGCTGGCTCTTTGCAGAGAAAGTTGGCTGACTCCTGTTTTATGGTAAGGCCAACATTTCTTTCCCAAGTTGTCATTAATAGCTCGCATTTTATGAGTGTAGACTTTTTCCTTAAGTACCTTCCCTTGCATTTTACACATATTGAAATTCCTCAGCCGCTTTCCTTCATATTCATACCTCTTCTCAATGATCTTCCTAGAGTTTATCACAATCAGCTGTTAACCAGCTGGAAGTTATCCTTTATAATCCTGAGGTGTCACCGTACGTACCATTCAGGAATCTTTAGATTGCAAGTAACAGAAAACCCATTCGAGCAGCCTAAGGAGTCAAGGGATTTGTTTCCTTTTGAAACTGAAAAGTCCAGAGTTAGGGCTAGTTTCAGGTGAGGGCTGAGCCAAGCTCCCAAATAATGTCAGCAGGGCCCAGTTTGCTCCGTCTCTCTGCTTAGCTGTCAGTAGGTTTCATTCGCAGGCTCTATATGGTGACTCCAGGTTCTTTTCTTGAAGCACCAACTAGCAGTTTCCGTCCTTCTAATCTTATATCATACTTCAGCAAAAAAGGAACGTCTCTTTCACTAGCTCCTGCACAAGCGCCTCTTCCCAGAAGCACTAGCAAACATCTGGAGTGGCACTGGCCTTGACTGGGTTGCAAGCCCACCCCTGAGGCAATCTCTGGCGGCAAAGTGGGGTACGCTGACTAGCTTATGCCAACCAAGATCCGCCTCCGGAGCTAAAGTTGGGTTTACTCCACCCAAACTATGTGGCTGACAGCAAGAAATCAGGATACTGTTGGCAGGAGAAGGGAGGAATGGAGGTTAGGAAAGGAGCCAATAAATGCCCACTAGACTGGATATTCTACCTTTCTGCTTATTTGTAAAAAAATG
>NW_012134636.1:1335808-1338272 GCF_000956105.1 Propithecus coquereli | reverse complement strand
CCCGGCCTCTATCCCTTCTTTGTGATGAAAAGGAAACCTGGACTTGATTTGGCTCTGCTACTAAATAACTTAATGAGCTTGGAAAATTAATTTACTTTTCTGGTCCTTGGTTTTTTTTATCTCTACAACAAGAAAGGGCTCAAAAATTCTATGATAGGCCAGGTGTGGTGGCTCACACCTGTAATCCTAGCACTCTGGGAGGTCAACGCAGGAGGATCACTTGAGCTGAGGAGTTCAAGACCAGTCTGAGCAAGAGCGAGACCCCATCTCTACTAAAAAGAGAAAAAACTAGCCGGGTGTGGTGTTGTGCCCCTGTAGTCCCAGCTACTCAGGAGGCTGAGGCAGGAGGATCGCTTGAGCCCAGGAGTGTGAGGTTGCTGTGAGCTAGGCTGATGCCACGGCACTCTAGCCTGGGCAACAGTGTGAGACTCTGTCTCCAAAAAAATAAAAAAAAATTCTATGGTAGTATTAATTCTACCAGTTTGTTAAGTGAGACTCAATGAGTAGATTTCAGGGTCCTCTCTAGAATGTTCTTAATGACTGTGATACCATATGCCTGGCACATAATATTTGTTCAACAAATATTTTTTGCATAATTAATGAACGATCATGTTGGTAGATTACCAGTTCCTTGCAGTTTTATCTCCATTGCTTTCCAATTTAGGTGAATGGCATTGGTCCTAGTTTTCTGGGTTCTCCCTGAAAGCCCAGGGCTGGAGGATCTCTCTAGAGCAGTGAAATGTCAAGGAGGTGGCCTGGGGGTGGCAAACTGAGCAGGAGAGGATACTACTCTCAAGGTTATCTGAAATGCGTGAAGCAAACAAGAAAAGAGGGTAGTGGAGCCGATAGGGAAGTAGGCATCAGAGGCTATTTCAGTATTTACTGCTGCATAAGGAACCTCTCCGAAAGTCAAGTTCTTAGAACAGCAGCAGTCAATTGTTCCTTATGATTCTCTCATCTGACAAGGCAATTCTGCTGATGTCCCTGAGATCCCTCGTGGGGCTGCCCAGCCAGCTCACTAGGATGGCTGAGCCTCTCTACCCATGTGGTTTTTCATCATTCATTTGTCTTGCCTGGCCTTCTTACACAGAAACCGGGTCCCCAAAGGGAAACTTCCAAGGGGACAAGCCCCACCATGGAGGCACTTATCTAGCCTCTGCTTGCATCACACTTGTAACGTTCCATTGGCCAAAGCAAAGTCATTTGGCCAAGCCCAGAGTCAGTGTGGGAGGGGACAACATGCAAGGATGCGGATACCAGGCTGCGAGGTTCATTGGGGGCCACCCATAGAGGCCCGGGGATCCTGGTTTCTAAACCCACTGGAGGAGTGGGGCAAGGTGCACACGACTGATGGCCCGTGGGCTTGGGTGGAGGAGAGAGGTCAGGACAAGAATGTTGACCACATTCCCATGATCTAGTTGACTTGCTTTGTCCTTTGGTAGAGCCAAGGGGTCACTTGAGGAGACTATAGCTCCTCATCATTTCCATCAGCCTCTGCTTCCTTTTATATAAACACCTGGTGTCACCTCAGTCATGTTTAAGGCACTGTGCAACCACGGCTTCCAGACCAGCCCCCACGCCGAATCCCCAGCTAGGCTGCTGCCTTGAGGCTCTCCCTAGGTACAGATTTTGGACTTACCACTGGCCCCGTAAATAAACGGAAATGAGATCTGGGGAAGCCACATGGGCTCTCAGTGATAATCACTTCCCTTGTTCAACGTCCATGACAGCGTGTTGGGCGGTCTTCTCTAGCATGTAGTTCTCCTTCCATCTCCTTACTGTGCTCAGACTTTGCAGTCATTTCAGTGTCCTTCTGATTATTTTGGTTTTCAAAGTGAAAATAACTTTATACATTGTTTTCTTTTCTTTTTTTTTTTTGAGACAGAGTCTCACTCTGTTGCCTGGGCTAGAGTGAGTGCCGTGGCGTCAGCCTAGCTCACAGCAACCTCAAACTCCTGGGCTCAGGAGATCCTATTGCCTCAGCCTCCCGAGTAGCTGGGACTACAGGCATGCACCACCATGCCCGGCTAATTTTTTCTGTATATAATATTTTTAGTTGTCCAGATCATTTCTTTCTATTTTTTAGTAGAGATGGGGTCTCCCTCTTGGTCAGGCTGGTCTCGATCTCCTGACCTTGAGCGATCCACCCGCCTCAGCCTCCCAGAGTGCTAGGATTACAGGCGTGAGCCACCGCGCCCGGCCTATACATTGTTTTCTTGATTTTATAAATGATAGACACTTGTTTTAAAATATCCAAACAGCACAGACAAGTATAAAGAAGAGTGTAAAAACCTCTTGAAACCCCACCATCCAAGGGCACCACTGTTAATATGTTGGTGAATGTCCTTCAGACACCCCCCAGGGAATATATATGCACAAATGCAATGAACAGGATTGTGCTGCACCCTAATTTTTTAAACCCCAGTTTGTGAACGTGCACATTTGTTCACTCCCACATTGGTGG
>NW_012134636.1:1321573-1323209 GCF_000956105.1 Propithecus coquereli | reverse complement strand
TGATGGTGGCGGTGAGGATGATGATGATCACGTGATGGTGGTGGTGGTGATGAGGGTGGTGGTGGTGATGAGGATGATGGTGGTGGTGGTGGTGGTGGTGATGATGACGATCATATGATGGTGGTGGTGGTGGTTATGGTGATCATGGTAATGATGGTGGTGGTGGTGGTGACAATGGTGGTGGTGGTGATGAGGATGATTATGATGATGATAGTGATGATGATGGTGGTGGTGGTGGCAGTGTTTCAATTGTCTTTATCTGCATAACAAACCACCCAAAACTTGCTGGCTTACCCTACACCATTTTATATGTCATGATTCTGTGGGTTGGCTGGGGCTCAGTGGGGTGGTTCCTCCACTAGTCTGGCTCGAGGTCTCTGTCGCAATGGCAGTAACATGGTGGCTGGAGCTAGTGGATAGGACTGAATGTCTAGTGCCTTGATGTTCCTCCATGTGACTGTGCTCTCTCTCTCTCTTTTTACATCCTTCTGGGCCTTTCCCTGTGACCAGTCTCTCCAGCAGAGTAGCCTGTTCTTCTTGGAGGCTCAGAAGCTGCTAGGCTTTCTTAATGTTTGGATTCAGAAGTTCCAGGACATCATTTCTTCTGCATTGTATTTGTCAAAGTGTTCACAGGCACAGCCCAGATTCATGGGCAGGGGACATAGGATCCATTTCTGATGAAAGGAGGGGCATGTGTATACAGGAAAGGGTGGAATTGTTTGAGGCCATCATTGGATATTAGCTATCATGGCTAGATTTTTATTCCAAAAAGAATGTTTTGTCAGTATTGTGAAGGGTGGATTGAAGAGGGCCAGACTAAAGACATGATGGATTACTAAGTCATTGTAATAGCTTGGATAATTTCGGTTGACTTGGTCACTCAGCTTCTTTTTTTTTCTTCTGTTACTATGACAAGATCAAAGTAATTATGTTTTAATAATAATGAAACTATAATCTTACTAGCCCACATTTACCGAGCACACACTATATGCCAAGCATTGTGGTAAGCACTTTTCTCCACAATTTAACACTCATAATTATCTCACGAGTTGAGTATATTCCTATTTTACCTTCCAGAAAACTGAGGTCAAGTGTATTTGTTTGCTAAGGCTGCTATAACTGTAAGTAACCAACTAGGTGGCTTAAACAATAGAAATCAATTTTTCCACAATTCTGGATGCTAGAATTCCAAGATCAAAGTACCAGCAGGATTGGTTTCTTCTGTGGCCTCTCTCCTTGGCATGTAGGTGGCCATCGCCTTTCTGTGTCTTCACGTGGTCTCTCTGTGCATGTGTGCCTAACTGCCCGCCCCCTTTTTTTAAGGAGACCAGTCATATTGGATTAGAGTCAACTCTAATGGCCTCATTTAACCTTAGTTATCTCTTTAAAGACTCCATCTCCAAATACAGTCACATTCCGAGGTACTGGGGGTTGGGGCTTCAACATTGGAATTTTGAGGGGACACAATTGTGCCCATAACATCATGTATTTGTTTATTATTTCAGAGTATTATGGAGGTACAAACATTTTGGTTCTATAACTTGCTTTTGTATAGTTTGAGTCAAAGTTACAAGTGTGCCATCAGGCAGATAGTGCACACTGTACCCGTTAGGTGTGAATTTACCCAGCTCCTTCT
>NW_012134636.1:1317521-1321523 GCF_000956105.1 Propithecus coquereli | reverse complement strand
ATATGCACAAATGCAATGAACAGGATTGTGCTGCACCCTAATTTTTTAAACCCCAGTTTGTGAACGTGCACATTTGTTCACTCCCACATTGGTGGATATTTAGGTTGTTTCCAATTTTTGCAACAATGATTAAGTAATTTTTTGATTTTCTGATTTCAAATGTGCCCCTGAGGTTTTCCTGTTCTCTCTGAATCTATTTCTATTTTTCTGAAGATGCCATCTGTGTAGGCTTTGTGCATGTGTGTGAGTGTGTGTATGTGTGTGTGCGCGCGCGCGCGCCCTGGCAGTTTTTTTTCATGGACATATATTTTGTTTAAGATCTCTAATAAGAGTTTCTAAACGATGTTCCAGTAATGTATGATAGACTTTTAAAGGCCTCTGTCAATCTTTTCTTCAAATACAGTCTGCATTTGATTGACTGAAAAACCATCTCAGTAGCTGTGGTGGGCTCCCAGGCTGGCCATGGCCCTCCCATTGTGGAATAGCATCCTATGTTACCACGGTTACCAGCTTGCTCCCATTGCCTCCTTAAAGGGATTTTATACCATCACATTTCCAGCCTCCAGGACCCCTGGCTGGCCTGAGTGTTCAGAGGTTAAACTTCCTCCAGAAGTCTGACGCCGGGGCTGGGGTGGGGTGAGGTGACGTGTGACAGAACCCAGCTGGGACTGTGAGGGCTTCTGCCCCATTTTTTGGCCCTCCTCACCCCTGGGACTTAATTCTGGGCAGCGCACTGCCGTCATAACACTGGTGACACTGCACACTCATCCTTTGTTCCGTGACTGCCTCCCTGCCTGGGTTGTAAGCTTCGCAAAGGCAGGAGGGACCTTTCCGATTGGTCTGTGTCACCCAGGTATCCTGTGCAGTACGCAGGACATGATAATGCACAGGAAATGTTTGTTGAATGAATGAATAAATAAATGAGTGATCGACGGAGTATCCTGACACAACAGCCAGGCAACATTTGGGTCTTAGTGTCAGGAAAGAGCAGGGAGACGGGGAAAGAAAGATACAGGGGATGATGGGGTTCAGCGTGTGGACTTTGGAGCCAGCAAACCAGGGCTCGAGTCTTGGCTGGCTGGGCTGTCTACCAACTGTGTGACTTTGAGCAAGTCACTCAACTTGTCCCTGTACACAAAAGGGGATTAATTCAAGCAACAGACTCATTCAATAAGTGCTTGAGCGCTCGCTATGGCGAGGCACTATTCTAGGTGCTGGGGACTCAGCAGGGAACATGGTCTTTTGTGGCGCCACACGATCAACCTTGAGAGAGAACCTCCTGCAGGGCATAGCTGGCTTCAGCCTCCTGCTACTGCACCAAGCCCTCATGCTGAGGCCACCAGTGACCCTCTAGGGAGGACGCTAGAGCCCCACAGCCTGAGGCTGTCCCCACCCACTCGCTCCTGCCTCTCTTTAGAGGGGTCAGATGCAGCAGGATGTGAGGCTTCCCCCCGCTCTTCCTCCCCCTCCTGTAATCTTTGCGGTGTTCCTCCCCATCGGTCTCCTGCAGGTCCAATTCTGTCTCAGCCTCAGCTTCCTGCAAGGCCCAATCTGACATCTCTCTGTCCTCAAGAGCCTAACGTAACAAGATGGGACCGTACGTACCTCTGAAGGTCGTCGTGAGGACCAACCAAGACAGCGCTGAGGACTCGGAAGGCTGGCGCAGAGGGAGAGCTCAGTAGAGGACATGCGGCGTCGTTGTCATTATTATCCCCACTCACGTCATCCCCAGGTGAGCAGGTGGACGATGGTATCTGCCAGCTGTTAGTTTCATTAGCTTGTTCAACCCAGCGGACTGCACCCGAGAAGTTTCTGCAGGAACAAGTGACTAGAGACAGGAAATGGGAAACCCTGGTAAGATGCTTTCCAGGCTTTCAGGGACTGAGCATGTAGCTTCCAGAAGAATCTCCCAGTTCTAGGAAGGCCCTACATGGAGAGGGAGAAGGCGAATGGGAGGCTTTGAGCTCTATCCCTCCCTGACAGTAGCACTGGCCACTCTCTAGCTGGGCGGGAAGAGCTGTAGGCCACAGGATGTGGGGACCCGGCTGCAAGAGGGTGGGGACTGGCTGCCCGGGTTCCGACCCCGGCTCTGCCACTTTCCACCCACTTCCCAGCCTTGGTACGGGATTTAAGATACTAAAACTAGAATGCTTAGCAAAAAGCGAGTGTCTAAAAACTGCGAGTCCCGCTCCCTTCCCCACAACATTTTCATCCTATTATACTGCAAATACTTAGCATCGGTGTAATGTCTCCGGGCTGGAGAACTATGGTTGGGGCTTGTGCCAAGGAGCCACTGTCCTGATCCTGGCGGGTTATTGGTAACTAGAGGCAGGTCTGAGGAAAGAAAGGAGGGAAGGCACTGGGGCATGAAGAGGAACAGGGGCTTTCGTTAATCAAGGGTTTGTCGGGCAAACACCAAGTGCCAGGCTCTCTGCTGGGCGCTGGGGTATGCGGGCGATTAGGACACAGGCGCTGTTCTGAAGGAGCTCAGACGCCAACAGGGAGGATGGGTATGGACAAACACATCTGTAAACAGTGTGTGGGGTCCCAAAAAGGAGGTAGACACACAGAGCTCAGCAGCAGTGCGACCCTGGGCGAAATAGTGTTTGAAATTTCTCCCCTTCCAGACCAAGTTAGCTCCTAAGGCTCCTACATTTTCCTCTATCGTACACTCATCTTGCGAGTACTTACTCGTGTCCCTTTCCTGCTAGACAGAGACCTCCATGGGCACGAGGACCCCGAGTGCCTTGTTCACGTGCACCCTGCAGCCCGGCACAACGATTGGCACACAGCAGGCAAACGCGGTCTTCAGCGGCCTTATTGTAAGATGAGGATAACAACATGATCTCGAGGGGCTGTTGGGTGGATTAAATACGGTAATGTTTATCACGTGTAAATCACCTTACGCCTGTTATTAGTGTAGACTTTTCAGATGGGCGCAGTCTGGTGTGGATTAACACAGTCCGTAGTGTAGTCTCTGTGTACCTTCCTCGTGGTTATTTTGAAGAATAAATGAGTTAATATAAATAAAGCACTTAGAACAAGGCTTATCATGTACTAAACACGCACAAAGTATTAGCTAAACCAACGGGTATGAAATTCCAGTCACGCAAGATGATTCAGTGCTGGCGATCTGCTGTGCAACACGGCGCCCACGGTTAACTCTGCCCGCCGTGTGCTCGAGAATCCCTTTAGAGGGCGCATGTCGTGTGTCGTTACCGCAACTACTAACAAACAAACAAGCAAATGTGAAGGAAATAAATAAAGGTAAGAAAAAATAAAGGCAGTGTTACAACTGAGCAGAGTGTCCAGAACAAATACTGTATCACTTCCTAAAATTTATCATTTACGTTGGTTTGTAACCCATTACCATCTCAAAATAAAGTACTGAGAAAATGTAGGGGGGAAGTGTTAGCTATTGTACGTTGCCCTGTTTTAGTGTCATTTTACAGATCAGAATTCAGAGATTCAGAGAGTTGAAGAAGCCCTTTGCCGGGATCCCACAGCTAAACTTGGGCAGAACAGCCACCAGCCGCCAGTCTCCTGAGTCCCGGCCGGATGCCCTGGGACGTTCTCGGAGCGCCTCGCCAGGTGGCGCTCTCCCCACGGGATAGGATCCGACCACGGCCGCCCCCAGCAGCAGACGCTGGCCCTTTCTCGCTGGGAGAACGGAGCATTCTAGAGCTGGCAGGGATTTTGAGTGTCTAAGCTCTCATTTTAGAGGGAGAGAAATAAAGCTCTGAGAGGATATGTCCCTGGGCCCAGAGTCACCCACAGTCACCAGGTGGTGCTGGGGCGGAGTCCCAGTTTATCCAATTACGAATCCCAGTTGCTTCCTACGGCCTGTGGCATCCCTTACCACCTCCCCACAGCCGTGTCTGGACTGTTCTTGCAGACACCATTTCACGCCCGACCCCGCTGGGCAGTTGCAAGGCTCTGCCATGGGGGTGGAGAGGTGTGTGGGAGCAGGGCAAGGGTTTAGGTGGGCTGGAGGGGGCATCT
>NW_012134636.1:1312610-1313126 GCF_000956105.1 Propithecus coquereli | reverse complement strand
TGTTTGTTTTTCCATTTTTGTGATACTTCACTTAGAAGAATGGTCTCCAGTTACATCCAGGTTAATACAAGAGGTACTAGATCACCATTTTTTTTTAGTGGCTGAGTAGTACTCCATGGTATACATATACCACATTTTTATGAATCCACTCATGTATTGATGGGCACTTGGGCTGTTTCCACATCTTTGTATTTGTGAATTGTGCTGCTATAAACATTCAAGTGCAGGTGTCTTTTTTATAAAATGCTTTTTTTATCCTTTGGGTAAATACCCAGTAGTGGGGGTTGCTAGATCAAATGGTAGTTCTACTTTTAGTTCTTTGAGGTATCTCCATACTACTTTCCATAGAGGTTGTACTAGTTTAAAGTCCCATCAGCAGTGTATGAGTGTTCTTATCTCTCCACATCCACGTCAACATTTTTTGTTTTGGGACTTTTTGATAAAAGCCATTTTCACTGGAGTTAAGTGATATGTCATTGTGGTTTTGACTTGCATTTCCCTGATGATTACAGATCT
>NW_012134636.1:1310725-1312560 GCF_000956105.1 Propithecus coquereli | reverse complement strand
GAACAGTTGTAAGCACATGGTAACTGCTACAAAAGTGTCAGCTCTCAGTAAGATGACTCACCAGCATCCTACCTGGATATAGGCGTTTATGTGAGAATTTCAGGATGATTCAACAGACTCCACACCTATCCACTCATTCCCTAGCATCCTTCATGATAATAACTGCCGTTTATTTGCAGTTATACTACACAGTATGCTAACCTATGATTTCATGATCTCGATCCACAGGTCAACTCTATGAAATAGGAACTAGTATTATTCCTGTCTCATGGCTAAGGCTTAGACAAGATTAAGTCATTTGCCCAAGGTCACACAGTTAGTGACAGAAGTGGGCCCCACACTCAGGCCTGTCTGACGCCAAAGATGAAGCTTTTTACTACTACTGTGTTCTCTGTCCTATCTCCTCTTGAGTCAATTAAAAACAACAAACCCAAGAGCCCCAGAGGAGCCACAGGCATGAACCGTACTTGCTGTCCCTCTGCAGGACACATCCCTTGCAGAAGCCACGGTTCAAAGGGTAAGAATTCTTACTGCTCCTGCCTGGTACAAAGGAGCGGTGTTACGGATGTCTCCCTGCTCCCTGCAAAGTGTTTTGACGGACAAACAAAGAGTTCTCTTCAGATTAAAGCTGAGTTATCCATGGAGGCTTCAAAGGCCACCTTCCCCCCATCCGGGCTTTTTCTGCAGCAGCAAGGCCACCTGCCTGGGTGACTCTCAAGCATGTGAGTTCATTTAAGTTCTGGGCCGTCCAGGATGTAGCACAAGGGCTCAGTGACTCCGGCCAGCCTATCTGGGATTTTTCCTCTCTTGGCATGTGAGAGAGTCTGTGCAGCATCAACATCTTTTAGCCAAGAAAAAAACAGCAGGCACCAACCTACAAATGCAGAATCACAGAATGTCAGTCAGGGCCAGAAGGAACCATAGGCTATAAAAAAGGGGCCGCAGATGAGGGAAGGGTCTCGATGAGATCACACGGAGAGGAAAGAAGGTGACCAGACTTAATCCTGCATTTGTCTTCAGTGCCTTTCTAGCAACCTCGGCTCAGAGGTGCTGAGCTGGGGTGGGGTGGGAGTGGGCAGCCAGGCAGCTGAGCACATGTGCATTCGGCCAGTTGGCTCTCCCCTGTCCCTCCCACATGTCATGATCCTCTAAAATGAGGCTTCAGTGAGCCCAACTCAGACCTTTGGGGTTGGATAATTCCTGTTGTGGGGGGCTATCCTGTCTAATATTGGGCACCATCTTTGCCCACTACCTACCAGATGCCAGTAGCATTCCCCTTGCTGTGTGACAACAAAAATGTCTCCAGACATTGCTGAATGTCTCCTGGGGGACAAAATTGGTCCCTTCTCCCCCTCCTGTTGAGAACTGTTACTCAAAAAGCAGACTCCTTCTTCTTTCCCTTCTTGAAATATGTCTTAAGAGCTTGGAATGTGCCATGCATTACTGGCTCATGAATCAAGCTTGGGCTCTGTCCTTAAAGGATTCAGAGTCTGGCTGAGGAGACAAGAGACACACATGCGGCAAAGGATGGAAACCCCCTTAACAAAGACAAGAGCTAGGTGCTCAGTGAAGCACAGAGGCAGACACCTCTGACTAGGGAGATCCGAGAAGGCTTTGCGGAATGACAAATGGTAATTTTTCAGGCAGACAAAGTGGGTAAAGAACACTTCAGGCAGAAGAAATGGAATGTACAAAGGTAAAGAGATGAAGTGAAGTGTAAACTGTTGGGGAAAAGTATTTTAGTATGACTATACCCCAGAGTGCACATGAGGAGTGGTTGGGGCAGAGGCTGGAGAGACAGGCAGGACCAGGTGATGGTGGTGGTGGTGGTGGTG
>NW_012134636.1:1299435-1307385 GCF_000956105.1 Propithecus coquereli | reverse complement strand
CATGGTATGTTTTTCCATCTGTTTACGTCCTCTGCTATTTCCTTCCTCAGTGTTTTGTAGTTCTCCCTCCTTAGTTAAATATATTCTTTCACCTCTTTAGTTAAATATATTCCTAGGTATCTTATTTTCTTTGTTGCTATTGTGAATGATATTGAGTCTTTGATTTGGTTCTCAGCTTGACTGCTGTTGAAATATAGAAATGCTACTGAATTATGTACATTGATTTTGTAACTTAAGACTTTGCTGAATTTGTTTATCAATTCCAGTAGTCTCATGGCAGAATCTTTGGGGTTTACTAGATATAAGATCATATTGTCAGTGAAGAGCGATAGTTTGACCTCTTCTGCCCCCATTTGGATGCCCTTGATTTCCTTCTCTTGTCTGATTGCTCTGGCTAGGACTTCCAGCACTATGTTGAATAGAAGTGGTGATAGTGAGTAACCTTGTCTGGTTCCAGTTCTAAGCAACATCATGTATCTAATAATTAATCTATGCTTATGTAGGTAATAGGTGGGAAGCCAGAATTTGACCTAGATCTGTCCGATTTCAGGCTCCTTCTCTCAACTACTCCTTATACTATTATTATCCATAGTTGTCTTCAGTTTTTGCTTCAAGCAGAAAAATAGCAAGGTGGAGGCAATACTGGGCCTGCATAGTTTTGCATTTAGGATATGGCTCTTTCAAACTTGAAGAGCAGGGATGGAATTCCAGTTGCTGGTTAATTTTCTGTTCACCTGTAATTCAATCGTAATGATCTTTTTTATGGACATTAAAAAGTGGCAGGGGTGGCATATCCTGATGGAACCATAAAAGGGGGGTGATAAGGAAACTCACTAACACTAGTGATGTGTGCTATGTGTTATTTAATTCTCACAATAATCCTGTTAGGTAGGTCCTATTATGTTTCCTATTTTACATATGGGGAAATTGCAGCAGAGTGGTGAGTTAACCCATCTAAATCCACCCTGATGCTAAGAAGCAGTAACGCCACACTGAGTCCTCAGGCAATGTGAATCCAGAACCTGTACTCTTAACTATGTTGTGCTTCTGAACTGCCTCAGGGAAACTCATAAAGATTCAATCTGTACCATTTCCACAAAAGGAATCTAAGTCAGAGAAGATTCAGTAGGCCCCCTTACTCTAAGATGGTTACCATTCCTCCATCTACTTTCCATCTTTAAGAAATGAATGGAATAAATGATCTATAATAAACACATGAAAAGATGTTCAACATCACTAATCACTAGGGGAATGCAAATCAAAACCACAATGAGATACCATCTCACATTCATTCGCATAGCTATTATAAAGAAAGACAGAAACAAAGAGCGACAAATGTTGGTATAAATGTGCAGAAATTGTAACCCTTGTGCATTGTTGGTGGATATGTAAAATGGCGCAGCCACTATGGAAAACATGGTGGTTTTCCTTGAAAAATTCAATACAAAATTACCATACGGTCACATTACTAATCATCAAAGAAATGAAAATTAAAACCACAATGAGATTCCACCTTACCCCTGTTAGATTGGCTATTATTAAAAAGTCAAGGCCGGGTGCGGTGGCTCACGCCTGTAATCCTAGCTCTCTGGGAGGCCGAGGCGGGCGGATTGTTTGAGCTCAGGAGTTCGAGACCAGCCTGAGCAAGAGCTAGACCCCGTCTCTACTAAAATTAGAAAGAAATTAATTGGACAACTAAAAATATATAGAAAAAATTAGCCGGGCATGGTGGCGCATGCCTGTAGTTCCAGCTACTTGGGAGGCTGAGGCAGGAGGATTGCTTGAGCCCAGGAGTCTGAGGTTGCTGTGAGCGAGGATGATGCCACGGCACTCTAGCCTGGGCAACACAGTGAGACTCTGTCTCAAAAAAAAAAAAAAAAGTCAAAAAACAATAGATGTTGGCGTGGATGTAGTGAAAAGGGAATGCTTGTACACTGTAGGTGAAAACATAAACTAATACAACCTCTATGGAAAACAGTATGAAGATTCCTCAAAGAACTAAAAGTAGATCTACCATTTGATCCAGCAATCCCACTGCTGGGGATACATCAAAAAGAAAATAAGGCATTTTATAAAAAAGACACCTGCACTCGAATGTTTATTGCAACACATTCACAATTGCAAAGATACGGAATCAACCTAGGTGCCCAGCAACTGATAAGTGGATAAAGAAAATGTGGTGTATGTATATATATGTCATGGAGTACTACTCAGACATAAAAAGGAATGAAATAATGTCTTTTCAGCAACTTGGTTGGAAGCGGAGACCATTATCCTAAGTGAAATAGCTCAGGAATGGAAAACCAAATGCCACATGTTCTCACTTACAAGTGGGAGCTAAATAAGAGGTATATATGGTCATAAAGTGTTGCAATGGACATTGAAAACTAAGCAGGGGGGGAGGGTGAGAGTGGGGTGAGGGATAGAAATCTACCTGTCGGGTATAATGTACACTATTCTGGTAATAGGTACACTGAAAACCCTGACTTCAGAATTATACAATTCATGATGTAACAAAAAAAATTTGTATCCCCTAAATCTACTGAAATTAAAGAAAGGGAGTACTCCAAGTCACATGGCACCCCAATCCAGGCATCAAAGGAAGAAACCTTCATCTTGGTGCTAAATTCCAAGGAAAATCTGCTGTTTCTTCTCATGTAAAGACTGCTGAATGATAGTGAATTCAGTGGTCTTTTTATATTAATAAATGATATAAAAAAGATAAAAAATAAATAAAATTACCGTATGATCCAGCAATTCCACTTCTGGGTGTACACATAAAACAATCGAAAGCAGAAAGTTGAACAATTATTTATACATGTCCATCAGTGGATGAGTGGATAAAGAAAATGTGCTATATACACACATTCAGCCTTAAAAAGCAATGAAGTTCTGATACCTACTACAACATGGATGAACTGTGAAGCCATTGTGTTAAGTGAAATAAGCCAGTTACAAAAATACAAATACTGTATGATTCCACTTACATGGGTGTCTAGAGTAGTGAAATACATCGAGGGAAGAAGTGGAATAGCGGTTATGGAAGGAGGGAGAGGAGAATGGAGAGTTCGTGTTTCGTGGGGGCAGAGTGTCAGTGTGGGATGATGAAAACATTCCGGACATGGATGGTGGTGATGGCTGCACAACCATGTGAATGTACCTAATGCCACCGAACTGTACACTTAAAAATGGTTAAAATGGTGAATTTTACATTATGTGTATTTTACCAAAATAAAAAAAGAGCTAAAAAATGGAGGTCTCTGGCCCACTGTGATATCATTCACCGTTTTCTTTGTCCATGTGAATGTATTCTTTTTACGGCCTTTACTAGCATTTTAGTGAGGTCTCAAGAAGAAGAAGAAAACGATGTGTGTGGTCAATCCTCCAATTACAACCAATTACAAGTGAAATATTTTTTGAATGCCTGCTACATGGATGACACTATGCTGGAGAATATAAACATTACTGGTTTCCACGTTGAAGGAAAAAGAAAGAAAAATAGACACAATACTCCTTCTAAACTTGGATGCTATAAAACAGTTTTGGTTCTGAGGTCACTACAGAATGAAGAGACTAGATTTGCAGCAATATTTAATATATTTGCTGTCATTTTGGACTACAGCCCTAAGTTGCCATAGCAACGGACCAGAGCAGGAACTTCATTAGAGGAAGAGCTCCTTGGATTTTAACCACATTATTCAATCGGGCATGAATGATGGGGAAGACCATCCCATGGCACCCATACGATCTTTTACTTTGATAAGCTATATAATTAGCTAAATCTAATAAGACTTTGGAATAAGTAAAACAACAACCCAAAACCTTGCTTGTTTTTTGCATCTTTTCCAGAGTCATCAGTACTCAAAAGATTTCCTTGGAATTTCCTTGGTGGAACTATTCAAAGCAATGCTAATGATAATATTGGAGCATCCCATTCATTCATGAGGGGCAGGAAGGAGCGCTAACAGATTACTGAAAGATAACAGCTTACTATTATTGGCATTTGACATTTGAAAGAATATGTCTGGAATAAGTAAGGCTATCAAATAAAGAAATTATAATAGTCAAGTTTTAGGTCTATGTCACAGGTAAGTAGGGAGCTATTTCTTGGAGGAGAGAAGGATGCCTTAATAAACACACATGCACACATGCACCCCTGAGAAAGCTTCAATAGAAATTTCAGTGCAAAATGCAGTTAGTCCATACTGCTAAGGGAATTTAGGATAAAATGTGGTCAGAATCAGGCTGGGGTGGGGTGGTTGTAATCACCACCATGGATGGCTTGCAGGAGGACGGGAGTTTTAAGCAGAGTTTTGGAAAAAGGAAGAGTCACATACTCGCGAGGAAGGCAGCGGTATGTCTTCTGATTCATTAAGACCGTACCATCACTCCAAATCCTCAGCTTGTCTGCTTGTGATTAAGTCAGGCTCATTTCAGACATTTCCCTGTTACCAGCCTTCCAAGAGGTACCAGGCAGAGCAATCAAATGGAATCCTACCTGGCCTGGTGAGCTTACCCAGGCAAGTGGTTATTTTCAAGTCTCTTTACCAATCCTGGAAAAGCCATTGTTTTGTTGACTCATTTTCCTCCTGCAAAGGGTAGCTTTGGAGTTTAACTCTCCTATTTGCAATTCAGGTCTGTTTTTACTGCAAATATGCTTTTATTGTGTTGCTCTCCCCTGGATACAGTTGTGACACAGTCAAACATATAATTGAAATCAATAGGGTTTTTTTTTTTTTTTGTCATTTACTAATTCTAAAACCCTGAGCAAGGTACTGTACAGTTTATAAAGAAGGGTCAGATGCAACCCCATTGTGCTCTTAAGGGACAGCGATAGAAGAAATGACAGAAGACAATCAGTGATTAATTACCAAATGAGTGATATATACCAGGTGGTCCCAACCTGTGCTTCCAGGCTCCCAAGGGTCTTAGAGAGCAGTGATGGAAGGAGAAGGGAGAGTGCTTATGAGCTGTTTGCAGTACTTCAAAAAGACTAATCCAGAGCAGTCATATTTACCAGATATTAGACACACGGGCTAATTAAACTAAAACATCAGGTTTCTTTGCTCAGGGCTAGAATTATATCAACTCTGTATAGAAACACCAGTTACCTCATGCTGACTGGAAGCTCTGATTGGCAGCTACCCTTGTCTTTGATTAATAAAACATGAGAAAATGAATTAATTATTACTTGATAAATGTGTTTTGTTTGATAGACAAGAAGTGTTTCAAAGCATGGGATTTGTAAAGGGAGAATAATAAAATGTTTGGATTGGGTGAAAAGTTCGGAAATCAGTGAGATGGACAATAAGTGACTAGCTGAGAAGTTGAAATTGGATAGAGAGGGCAGAGAATGCTTCATGGATGACCGAGGAGGGACTCACCTAATCAGCGTTTTGAAAGAGGTGTAGGATTTATCTATGCAGTGGTTCTCCAACTGTGGTTTGGACCAACAGCAATAGCCCCATCTGGCAACTCATTAGAAATACAAACTCTTGGATTTTGCCTACCGAGTCAGAAACTCTGGGGATGGGACCAGCCATCTGTGTTCTAACAAGCCCTCCGGGGGATGCTGGTGCACGCTGCATTTTGAGAACCACGCATCTATACGGTTGTTTCCCAAAGTCTGAGATGCCATGAAACTACATGATTCTAAGAGGCACCTGCTCAGGCTAAAACAAAATGGAATCATTATGGGGAAAGTTATTTCCTTTTCCAATCTCTCATGCTTTCCAATAACATCATGGAAAAAGACTCAGTTTGATCTTAGTAGGTCTTTAACAAGAAACAGTCAAGTCTCTTTTTCTCTTGGACAAAGAGAACAGGCTTCATTCAGTTTCTGAGCCTTGGCAGGCAACAGAATTTAACTTGAGTGTGATAATTTGGTTATCTTTCCCTCACATTTATTTTTACAGTTACCTTTTGTTTTTGGCAAGCGCTACTAGTTTTCCATTTACAGAAGGGGTAGAAAGTATTCTTTATGAAAGCTTTATTTGTATAAAAATGTGATTCAGTTTAAAGAAAAAAGGTAAATAATAGTAGCAGAGGTATGTAGAAATGGAAAATAAGGGCATTGTGTGAATAATTGAAATTTGTGAAATATATTTAAAACAAACATGTATGTCTGTGTGTGTGTGTGTGTGTGTGTGTGTGTGTGTGTGTGTGTATGTTTGGTGTTGATGTGTGAATGGGTGTATTTGTATTTGTCCTTCTTATTTTTCGGGGGAGAATAGGCCACAGATATATACCCGACTGCAGCACGTGCCCGTGCAAGGAAAAATGTATCCAAATAGTAAAAGGTATTCCAGGCTATAACTTCTGACCCACTTGTGGGAGCAATACCGAGTACAATGAAGTCCTACACAGCAAAGGGATCCACATGGTACTTTGGAGTTAGTCGTGCCAGGATTTTGTGATACTTCATCTTCTTAAATATGGGGCTGCTGAGATGTAATGAGAGCTGGAACACGGGCTTTGTAATCTCTTGAGGCAAATAGGTAACAATGAACAGCATGTTTTCACCCATACCATGTTCATAGAGATGCTTTTCATCACTTTATTTTGAGTCAGAATGTGCCAAAATTAATCGGTTATGTACACACGTAGATGTATCTCAGCATGCTAGAAGCAGGGTTATTCAGGGGGAAATTAAAATTATATTGTATTCCTTTTATTCCAAATATTTTAATTATAGGTAAAGTCTGATTAAAAAGAATATAGAAGACATCCTCCAAAGCAATGCCTCTCTAACTTTTTTGACCTGAACACATAAAACACATTTTCCAGCTTAGCATAGTGCACATGTGCGTGTGTGTGCACACACACACACACACACACACACACACTTTATAACACCTAAACAAAAGTTTCATGAAATAATTATCATCCCAATAGCAAGAGACATACTCTGAGAGTTTTGCTCTATTCTAGCTCATTAAAAATGGTTTTCCGTTTTGCTAGTGGCCTCATTAGCAGTTTGGAAGGCATTACTCTGACTCCCAGTTTTCAGAGGTTTACCTGCAAGCTTGTTAAAATTGAGATTCCTGGGTCTTGGCCATCCCTCCCTTCTCACTCTCCCTCCCTGGCAAGACTGATTCTGTAGGTTTGGGTTGCAGCTTGGATCTGCAAGTTTTATTACAATAAGTGACCTAGAGGATTCTGATGCAGGTAGAACTTGGACCATACTTTGAGAAACACTACTTTAAAGGGAAACGATAATAGACTCCTAAAAGGTTAGTACATGAAAAACTTTATGAATCTTGTACTCTGAATTTGGAAGTACTTCTATCACCTATGGGATATAGTCCACCTGTAGAATGACTTTCAAGGCCCTTCATTGCCTAATGTCTGCTGAGCTTTTCAGGTATATCCCCAGCTCCAATCTTGCTGTCCTCCTCAATCCTGTCCCACATAAGCAAACCATATGTGACCAGTCATCATTTACACAGCACATGCTTTGATGTGGAATTCCATTCCTTGCAGTATGGCAGAACAGGTACCTTGACTGATTCTCCTTCTGCAAACAACTAAAAATGCTGGATAACATATAAAAACCATTTAAAAATATGTTTGTGAGCCATCAAGTTATTAAGGAATTCTCAGAGGCCAAAAACTAAGTAAGAAAGGTAAGCAGAGCCCCAAAGCTGGCTTTTGCCTCACAGACATTTGTTGAACTGGGTGATATTTTTAGCTTTGTTTTTTTCATAGCCTCAGTCATAGGGGACAGAAGATGAAGCCCGGAACCTACCCAGGGTACGGATCTATTAGGACCCCTCCCATAAATTTATGACTTCAAATGGCCAAGTGTAAAGATGATTTAGTGCAAGGGTGATTTAGAAGTAAACCTGTCATCTGAAGGATAAAAAAAATCACCTATCTTGAACTTTGGGACTGGGTGGAGAGGCCAAAAAAAATCTTTCTTGAGAATTTACAACCACAAGGCAACTCTTA
>NW_012134636.1:1289075-1297999 GCF_000956105.1 Propithecus coquereli | reverse complement strand
AAAAAAAAAAAAAAAAAAAAATAATGATGTCTTGAAAGGTTAACAAAATCAAGATAGAATTAAAATAGATGATAACAATAGTTCAAAATTTGAGAGAGGAAGTGACTAAAGTTAAGGAGTTATAGTTCTTTTTTGGGGGGATCATTAAGAGACTGATCAGTTTTGGATTTTGATATGTATTCATGTTATTCATGCTAACATTTCTAAGGTAGTGTGTGTGTGTGGGGGGGTGCTGGAAGAAATCTTTTCTCATCCATTGCTAGGTTCATGGTTGAGGCCCCTACAACAAAAGACAGATGAACAAGAAAAAAAGTGTGCAAATTTATTTAATATAAGTTTTTTGTGTCATAGGAGCCCTCAGAAATGAAGACCAAGAAACAGGTAAACTTATGTAATTTTATGCTTAGGTTTGATGAAGAGGGGACAATTGTGAAATATGATTGGAGGACAAAAGGGTATGACTTAATGGTAATAAACTGGGGAACTTAACACAGATCCTCTCTGTGTCCCTGTGTCTTCAGAGATAAGGAGATTTGTTTCCTCCAGGTATAGAGAGGGACCTCTCAAATGAGGGTCTCTTCAGAGGCAGGCCAGAGAATTCTTTTATGACTTGCTTCAAGGGACAAGGGCAGGCGGTCAGAGAGAACTTCCTGCTTCTGTTGATTTCTCAAATGCCAAGGTGCCATATTTGGGGGTAGCATATTCTGAGCCCCATCATCAGTTACTAAAAGAACGGAAATAGAATGGTTGCCATCTCTTCCCTGTACAGCCTGCTACGCTAATGCTAGTGGACTCTTGTGTGTCTGGTCTGTACTTCTGGACAGTGGAGATGGTCTGCCCACGTGGGGAGAATATTTTACCCCTGGCATTGTTTAGAATTGCCAGTACAACAAAAGCATAACCAATTTATAGTGGGTTTTATTATTGTGTTTACATTCTTCACTCCCCTAACTCCTGCCACTCTTCCTAGATTCTCAATGAGAGCTCCTCCCTCCCCACGCAGTGACCCCTGTCACAATTTGCAGACATCTATCTGGCTCTTTGCTTCTTTTGCTCAATCTTCTTCAAGTCATTTCCTTAATCGACTACATTATCTTAGAGCAGTGGTTCTAAAAGTATGGTCCACAGACCCCTGGGGTTCCCCAAGATCTGTCAGAAGGTCCTCAAGGCCAAAACTATTTTCATGTTAATGCTAAGAACAGCATTTCACTGTGTTGACTTTTTCACTAATAGTGCAAAAGCAATGGTTGCTAAAGCTGCCGGCACCTTAGCAGAAATCAAGGCAGTGGGACCAAACTCCACTAGTGTCATTATATTCTTCTTTGCCACACACATGTGGTGAAACAAAGCAAAATAAAAACCCAGTTTCACTGAAGAATGTGCTTGATCAAACAGTGCGAATTTATTTAATCTCAACTTTTGTGCACACGTCTTTTTAGTATTTTGTGTAATGAAATGGGACATACACATAAAGCATCTGTGTTGCCTACTGAAGGAGGATGGTGGTCTCAGGAAAGGCACTACTGCACGAGTGTTGAATTGTGCACTGAACTGGCTGCTTCTTTCATAACGCACCATTTTTGTTCATGAGAATGAGTGACATACAGCTATCAGGAAGATTTATGCTTCAAAGGAAAACTGTGCATTGTTTGTTGCACACCCTTAGCTGATTCTGATTCTGTGGGAGCTAATTTACAACTCTGTTAAGTTGTAGATAACGGATAGCAATACAAAATAATTATTATCTACAAATATGTAAATGAATTCAGCCTGGTGGAGGGACATCCCTTCCTCATCCTTTGAAAAAGCCAGCTTTGTGTCCATTTGCACTTTCATTTCAACATGTTTTTATTCCTTATAAATTTGCTCTTCTTTGGCTTCTTTGAACTAGTTAAAATATCTGCCTGGTTTCCTCATTATGTGTTAAAAACACTTTAACATGTGTTTATTTTGTGTGATGGTTTTACTTTTTTTAAAATTATTATTAAGTATCTTTTAACAAAGGCTATAGTTACTCTAGCCTTGAGTGTTTGGCAGAGAGTTTCCTAAAACTCATTAAAATAAGACTGTCAAGGAAAACAACTGACAGTGTTTTTGTTACCAAAGATCATATTCAAGCTTTCAAGTGAAAACTAGAATATCTGCTGCCCTGAGCTTGACAGCTTCCCAATATTTAAAGAGTTATCTCATGAGATTGGTGGTGATATTAGTGAACATGATATTAGATAATGAAATGTGACAATGTTTCGAAGATCTGCATAACTCAGAGAACAAATATTTTCCAAATGACCAATGCATGATGTTACAAAATCATGCATAAGTAAAAAATCCATTTAAAGTGCATGATAGGCCAACAGATTTTAATGTAACAGGGTATAAAAGTTCATTGACGTGGTTTCGGATTCCACATGCAACTAATCTTTAAGAAACTACCACCTGCTGAGTTTTGATGTATTGTCAAAGAAGCAAATTCACAATTATCCGAAAAGACTATTAAAATATCCTTCCCCTTTCCAACTATTATCTGTGCGAGATTGTATTTTCTTCATAAACTTCAATCCAAAGAATATATCACAACAAATTGAATGTGGAAACAGATTTGAGGATCCAGCTGTCCCCTATTAAGCCAGACGTTAAAGAGATTTTTGTAAATGTAAAACAATACCACTCTTCTCATTACACATAATTTTTGTTTGTGAAGGTAGCTATATTTCATAAAAATATTAATGTTCACATGTAATGAGTTTATTATTGTTATTTTTAAAACAAATGAATAAATAGTTTCAAAAGTCAGTTTTAATTTCTTTTTTTTTTTTTTGAGACAGGGTCTTGCTCTGTCACCTAAGTTGGAATGCAGTAGCATGACCACAGCTCACTATAACCTGGGCTCTAGTGATCCTCCTGCCTCAGCCTCCCCAGTAGCTGGGACTACAGGCACACACCACCACATCTGGCTAATTTGTAAATTTTGTGTAGAGGCAGGGTCTTGCTTTGCTGTCCACGTTAGTCTTGAATTCCTGGCCTCACTCAATCCTCCCATTTCTGCCTCCCAAAGTGCTGCGATTACGAGCATGAGCCACCATACCCAGCCCTTAGTTTTAATTTCTAATTCGGTAACTATTGAAAGATAAAACCCACATAAACAAAACCTTTTCGGGAGTCCTTGATACTTTTCAAGTGTTGGAAAGAGTCCTGAGACCAAAGTGTTTGAGACCCACTACCTTACAGAAAAAAATTGTTAAATTTCAGCTGGTCAAATGGCCAGTTTATGTCAGAAGAAGATGGGGTATGGAAAGAGGTAGGACTGTGGATTAAGATGAAGTTGAATTCTCTCCAGCATTGTGCAGAAGTCTTCTGGGCAGCTGGGGGACGTTGGCTTTGCCATTAGTATTAATAATGTCTACTAATTTGAGGGCACCTATAGTGTGCTAAATACACTACATGGATTTCTTCATTTCTTCCTACACCAACCTTAAAAGGTATGCCCTTTTGTAATGATGATGATGATGATGATGGAAGTGAACCCAGGTTCGAAGAGGTCAAGTGACTTGCCCAGGGTGTAACAGCCAGGATACAAGCCCCATTTTGCCCTCCACAGCCAGCGGCTTTAACCAGGAGTCCACGTTACCTCCTGGTTCTGAGTGACCATGGCCAAGTCTCCCAATTTTCCTGGGTTTCAGTTTCCCAGTCTGTAAAACAAATGAGGTTAGACAGAGCTTCCCCCGCTGTGGTTCAGGTCCTCACCCCTAGGCAGAATGTAGAGTATATCTCCTTGCTTTAGAAGCCTCTAGTCCGGTGAAGTCTGGTCCAGCTGCCTGATACTATAATTTTCATAATCCATATTCTTCGTGCTATCACCCGAGTCCTGGGATTTGCGTGGCTTTGTGGTTGGAGAGTGAAGAAGCCTAAGCAGACAATGGAGAGGCCGCCAGTTCGTTAGCGTGGAGAGGCAAGATAGCAATCCAGTAGTTAATTCATTTTGCCACTGAATCCTAGATGCCTGGAACTAGAAACCTAAGCATGAAGCTTCCGCTGCCGGAGGATCCCCCCACCCCCAATTCAGGAATTGCTTTCAGCCAACATTACCTCTGCTTTCTGAGCACAAGCCAGGCTATTGTGCTGGAAATAATCTGCGTTAGTCTTATTGGAGTGGCTTGCGTTGCCATAGTTACTATTTGGGTTCTGTGCACCGAAAATTTCAAGTATTTATCAGGCAAAAAAGAGTTTGCTGATTTTCCTCTTTTGGCCTTTGGAAAATCAGATTGGAGAGAAAGCAGATTCTATATCCAATTAAATGTCTGTTTTGAGTGGGTACTGTCGTACCCAGCATTGCAGAGTAATGGTTAACTCTCAAGCAGTGAAAAGCCGCTTGGCCGTGGCCTTGAAAAATGGAGTTATCAGCATCCTGCTGAGGACCCACAATCAGGGCCTCATGATGGATGGAAACGCGGGTTGTCGTTGCCGGTTGTGCAGCTTGGAAAATTGCACGAGGCAGCTGGTTATTTATGACGGAGCAACACAGAGCTGGTCAGTAGGTTTCCTGGTTGCCACCGCTCTGTGTTGATGGCACCTTGCCTCCCAGCCCCCCAGGTGCTGAGGGCTGGGGCAGAACTTTGCAGGGAGATGGGAAGGGGGGTGGGCATGACCAGTGTGGGGGTAACAGCACAGCAGCAGCGGCAAAGGGAGCAATGTGGTCACTGGGCGCTGGCAGCGCGTGACACGCGAAGACCCTGCTTCTGTAGCCATCATGTCTATTTGCACTGCCTGTTTGCCTGTTCGGTTCACAGGCTCTGAGTCGGCCCACGGCGGTGTCCAGAAATAATCCCTTTCGCCTGGTCGCCATGAGCCAGACTGGTCTTTACGTGGCTGTCTCCTAGGAGCCCAAAGCTATGCCACATGGCTGGAAGCTGTGTTTACAAGCTTTTCATCCGTCTTCCTTAACTTGTGGTTGCTATGGTTTCCTTTGCCTGCTGGGCCTGGCCCTTTAAGGGGGACAAGCTGTCCACTCAACGAAAAGCCAGAGGCACCGGCTCCACCGGCATCGGTCTTTTGGCCACGGGCCTCAACTATATCTCATCTCCCGCCCATTCTGAGCCCCAAACTTCTCCTCTGGTGAGGCTGACCTTGACCTTTGCCCCACCACGAGTCCAGTGCAGGGCCCACCACCTTACTGCCTGTCCTGGTACCCTCTGCACTGGCCTCCATCGGGGTGCTCATTCAGCTTCCTGTTGGCCTGACTTCTCAGAAGCTCGATTTTGCTTTGCAGAGCCCTGTCCCCTCTGTTGTCGTAACTACCTGCTTATACACAGGCCTCATTTACACCTGGAGAGGGTCAGCCTATCCTGTCACCCTGTCATGGATGCTGTTGCTGTTGCTGCTGGCCCAACATCCAGTCCCCTCTTTTCAGGTAATAGCATTTTTTTTTTCCCAGGCTCCACCACATTCTCAGCTTATAGGTTTCCAGTGGGGCTCAACCTACCTCCTTATTCCAGGGCCCAGCCAATCAGAATGCTATTATCTCCCAGCTTCAGTGATTGGTCCGGGGACAGACACGTGATCCGAGCCAAGTCAATGAGAATTAGTCCTGGAATTTTTGCTAGAAGAAAGAAGTTTTCGCTCTGTGGTTGTTTTGGGGGGTTAGATGTAATCCCAATGTGCTAGAGGTGCCGGGTGGGAGGTGGTGCGATTATTTAAAGAGAATGAAACAACACACAGAACAGAGCTGAGAGATCAAAAGAGAGTCACATTTGTCAATGTGACTTGACATTATTTGCATGCCTCAACTGTAGTCCAGAAACCCGAGTCAAAATAAATGCCCTTTTGATGCAAATACCCGTTGGAGTTAAGTTTTCTGTCATTTGCAACTGAGTCTGATACGTCCCCATTCATGAGGACACCCAGGCTCGGAGAAGGGAGATAACCTACCCAGGATACTGGCTGCTGGGATTTGACCCCATTACTCTTGGCTCCAATGACTGTCTCTTCTACTATGCTGACTTTAAATAGTAATCTTACATTCGTGACACATTTCACAACACTCAAATCACTTTCACGCGCTTACCCCACCACGCCAATCCCGCTGCTCTCACTGCGTACTCCCAGCACAGAGCTGTGATGATTATAAACACAGTATCATCACCCCCATCTTCCAGACGAGGGCATTGAGAATTGGTTGCACGCACACTTAGCCAGTGAGTGGCAAAGTGGGACTGCGTACTTCAAGTCTGATTTCATATTCATTCCGTTTCCCTACATTACTTCCCGGGTATGCCATGAAGAGTGATTGCCTCAGCTGGTGGCCTCTTGTCCCTTGCTCTGCCCCAGGAGAGCCCTGACCACTGCACGCCTTGGAGATAGTTGCCTTTGGAGGAGCCCGACATGACGGAAAGGGATGGAGCCTGGGGGTCAAACAGACCCAGCTTTAGGCCTTGTTTCCACCACTTATTGGTCTGTAACTGGCTTAGTCCGTTCAGACTGCTATAAGAAGGTGCCATAAACTAGGTGGTTTATAAACAACAGAAATTTATTTCTTACAGCTTTGGAGGCTGGGAAGTGCAAGATCAAGGTGCAGTGTCTGGTGAGGGCTGCTTTCTGGTTTATAGATGACCAATTTTGATCGGTTGATTGATTCATTCAATATATCTCTATAACCCAGTGGAGAAAATCTTATTTTCTTAGCAATAGACTCCTCCCTTCCTCAGCAGCCCCTCCTCCTCGCAACACGTTTCAGGAGTCCTTACTTACTGTAGGTGAATGAACACTTGGATCAGCTACTTGGAGTGGGGATGAAGACAGCATTAGGTTTGGAGAAGAATAGACAGATGGTTCTGCTCTATTAACCAACCACCAGGTTGGTTACTTGGCTGAGCGGGTTAGTGCTCTGAGGCTGAGAACTGAATAGTTTTGAGACAGGGGAGCATATTTAGAGGCTGAGATAGAGGGACAGGAAGAGAAGGAGGAAAAAGGAAGTAGCTGGCAGGGGAGAGGACTTTGGGGGAAAAGAAGAGAAATATTTAAAGGAACTTTTATGAAGTGCTGCCAAATTATGCACAATGTAAGCTTTTTTCTTGTCTCGCCAAGAATTCTTCAGTAAAAGAGACATTCCTTGTTAATGTGTTGTAGAGTTTGATCTCTTTTGAGTATGCATTGAAATACTTAGTGGGCTTGGGATGAGCACAAAGTTGCCACATTGGGTCATATATTTTTGGTGCACCTACAGTGTACCAGGCACTATGCCAGGCACTGAGGTTACAAAGATAACTAGGAGATAACTCTGCTTCCAAGGAGTGTGAAGTCTTTTGGAAGAGCAGGTATGGAAACAGATTCAAGTGGAAGACCATTGATGTGGGAGGCCGAACATCAGAGTTATTCTAAAAGGATATTAAAAGTGATCACTTGTGTAAAGACAGACACATGGACCAATGGAATAGAAGTTAGAGCCCAGAAATGAGCCTCACATATATGGGCAAATGATTTTTAACAAGGGTCCAAGACCATTCAATGGGAAAAAGACAGTCTTTTCAACAAATGGTTTTGGGAAAAATGGCTATGCAAAAGGATGAAGTTGAACCCTTATTTTATACCATATACAGAAATTAACCCAAAATGGGCCATATTTGGTGGCTCATGCCTGTAATCCCAGCACTTTGGGAGGCCAAGGCGGGATAATCACTTGACGCCAGGAGTTTGAGACCAGCCTGGGCAACATGGTGAGACCCTATCTCTACAAAAAATAATAAAAAATAATTAGCCAGGCTTAATGGTGCATGTTTGTAGTCCTAGCTATGTGGGAGGCTGAGGCAGGAGGATTTCTTGAGCCCAGGAATTTGAGGCTGCAGTGAGCTATGATCGTGCCACTGCACTCCAGCCTGGGGGATAGAGTGGGACCCCGTCTCAAAAAAAAAAAAACAAAACTCAAAATGGATGAAAGACTTAAATGTAAGATCTGAAATTATAAAACTCTTAGGAAAAAACAGGGGAAAGTCTTTATGAAAATAGATTTGGCAATGATTTCTCAGATATGATACCAAAAGCCCAGGCAATGAAAGGAAAAAAATAGATAAATTAAACTACATAAAAATTTAAAATTTTTGTGTATCAAAGGACACAATGAAAAGTGAAAAGGCAAACCATGGAATATGAGAAAATATTTGCAAATCATATATCTGATGAGAGATTAATATCCAGAATATATTAATGTAAAAAACTCTTACAACTCAACAATAACAAAAAACAGACAGCTGGATCAAAAAATGGGCAAAGGACTTGAATAGACATTTCTCCAAAGAAGATGTACAAATGGCCAATAAGCACATGAAAAGATGCTCAACATCACTAATCACTAGGAAAATGCAAATCAAAACCACAATGAGACATCACTTCACATCCATTAGGACGGCTACAATAAAAACAAACAAACAAACAAATAAACCAAAACCACACGGAAAATAACAAGTGTTGGTGAGGATGTGGAGAAATTGGAACCCTTATGTATTGTTAGTGGGAACATAAAATGGTGCCGCCACTGTGGAAAAAATTATGGCGGTTCCTCAAAAAATTAAACATAGAATTACCATGTGATCCAGTAATTCCTCTTCTGGGTATATATACAAAAGGATTAAAAGCAGGGACTCTAACAAATATTTAGACACCAATATTCATAGCAGCTTTACTCATAATAGGCAAAAGGTGGAAGCAACCCAAGTGTCTATCGATGGAGGAATGGATAAATAAAAATGTGGTGTACACATACGACAGAATATTATTCATCCTTGAAAAAGAAGGAAAGTCTGACACGTGCTATGACCTAGATGAAACTTGAAGACATTCTGCTAAGTGAAATAAGTCAGTCACAAAAGGACACTTACGTGAGGTACCTAGAGTGGTCAAAATCATAGAGACAGAAAATAGAATAGCAGGCCGGG
>NW_012134636.1:1286629-1288715 GCF_000956105.1 Propithecus coquereli | reverse complement strand
GGGCAGAGAAGGGAAAGTTAATGGGTACAGAGTTTCGGTTTGGGCTGATGACGAGGTTCCCGGGACGGATGGTGGGTCTGGGTGCACAATGATGTGAATGCACTCAACGCCCCTGAGCTGTATACTTAAAAATGGTTAAGATGGTAAATTTTACCACAATTTTTAAAAAATTAAAAAATTAAAAAAAGTGATTACTCACTTAAAAATCACACCACTGTAATGACTGACAACATTTTGTGCTGTGAAGGGATGGTGTGACCCACTTGGCTGTGAATGACTGACGGGACCGGGATGGCAGAATAAATAAAAAGAAATGATAATAAAAAAAATGAATGACTGGTCGTTAAGGCCCTGGCTGCCCATTAAGGCAGATTATAGTGGACAATGTCTGTGACATTGACACGGGCTGGTGCCAACTGAAATTGTGACAGGTCTTGGACATGTATCTGTTTTGGCAGGTCATGTGACTTTAGTTTGATCATTGTGGTCTTTGTCATTAAGATATCCAACCTCCAGAACTATTATAATTCCGGAATGGAGCATGTCTCAGACCTTCCCCTCAAATGATCTTCGGTTGTGATGACAATGTGAGAAGAGCCATAACAGCTGGAGATGGGCGTAGGGACCTATCTGTTCATTCATTCAGGACGGATGTGGAAACTACTGCTTCTTTGCCACTCTGTGCTTTTCTCTCAGGGTGTCATGCTTTGGCTGGAGGTTCTTTTGCCTTGTTAGCCAAGCTGATGGCATCTTATGTTCAGTGGGGAAACCAGTTGTCCCAAATTTGTTTCCCTGGGGAACAAACCCCAAATTGGAGATTTGAGTGCAGGTTTATGGGACAGCTCTCAGCCAAAACACCTGTGATAGAGTGGGGGCAGCAGGATTGGGAGGGGCCGCAGCCAATCCCACGGGAAGTTCTGAAACTGGGAAGGTCCAAAGGGAGATAAAGGGGGAAGATCTTCCACCCTGCAGTCCTCCCTGTAGGCTGCTGGGGAGGAGGCATAACCTGAGGTGAGATGGCGCTCCTTGGCTCAGGGCAATGCTTGAGGACAGTTGCATCTGTGGGCCCTCAATAGCCAACACTTTGGGCATTTGGGGGAGTGAGTGCCTTAGTCTAAAAGCACAGGCAATGGAAGGGAAAACAAAACAAAAGGTCCCTGCAGGGGGTCCGGGCAGCATAGCGCAATTATACGCTACAGCAGTCTTCTGCTTTTGTCCTCAGCAATTATTGGTAGGAGAAGTAGGGCATTTCCTAGAAAGGTAGCACAAGATGATACCAGCAGCACAAACAAAGAGGAGTTTTTTTTTTTTTAAATATCTTGCTTAAATAATATTGTAACAGCAAAAATGGAAAAATATTTTATTAGACTCCCGCCTCCCTCTGAACTACTTGTTATCACTTGCAGTGTTACTATCTGGTCAATATTCTTATGTACATTCCAGTTTTACATAGTTATGATTATAGGTATTATATATGTGTGTGCATATATGATATTTGTATTTTATATATATAAATGCCAATTTTTCGGTGATCACTATGAGTTTTTTTCATGAGTTAAATTTCATAGAGAGACATGTATACATCTTAAATACACAGTAAGATCAGTTTTGATAACTATAAGTACCTGAGTAACTACCACTCCAGTCATGGTAATATTTCCATCACTCCAAATAGTTCCCTTGTGACCTCTTTTGGCCAATCCCTACTCTCATAGGCAACCACTGTTCTGATTTCTATCACCAGGGCTTAGTTTTGTCTGGTTTTGAATTTTACATTAAAGGAAGCATATGGGATTGACTCTTTTGACATACACATATTTAAGGATTGATTTTTTCGTTGTTATTTTTTTCTAATTGTCTAATATATACACTTTTACTATCAATATTAAGGAATACACAATAATATTATGCAGCATTAAAAACAGTTGTCCTTAGATCTGCTTCCTATAGGTAACCACTGAATCTTGGTATATTTTCTTTTTTTTTTCTTTTATTTCAGCATATTATGGGGGTACAGATGTTTAGGTTACGTGTGTTGCCCTTGGTTCTCCCCCCCAAGTCCGTGTTTCAAATATGTCCATCCTTC
>NW_012134636.1:1245881-1285164 GCF_000956105.1 Propithecus coquereli | reverse complement strand
ATTAATTCTGTAGATCACTTTAGGTAGTATGGACATTTTAACGATATTGATTCTACCAATCCATGAGCAAGGTAGGTTTTTCCATCTGTTTACATCGTTTTCTTACAGTGGCTCTCAAAGTCTAGTTCCCAGACCAGTAACCTCAGTAGAACCCAGAAAAGCAAATTTTCACCCCCACCCCAGATCTACTGAATCAGATGGGTGTGGATCAGCAGTATGTTTTCAGAAGACTTCCAGGTATTTCTGATACAGCAGTATTTGAGAACCATTTCCTTATAATGTTCTTCCTTCCTTCCTCCTTTTCTCTCCCCCTTCCTTCCCTTTTCACATTTTTACATTCTACTTTTTGTCTTTCTTTCTTTCTTTTTTTTAGAGACAGGATCTCACTCTGTTGCTCAAATTGGAGTGTAGTGGTGTGATTATAGCTCACTGTAGCCTCGAACTCCTGGGCTCCAGTGACCCTCCTGCCTCAGCCTCCTAGTAGCTAGGACTACAGTTTTGTGCCACCACTCTTGGCTAATATTTCTATTTTTTTGTAGAGATAGGGACTTCCTATGTTGCTCAGGCTGGTCTTGAACTCCTGGCCTCAAGTGATCCTCCCACCTTGGCCTCCCAAAGTGCTGGTATTACGGGTATGAGCCACCATGCCCCGCCTACATTCTACTTTTTTGTGTAACAATTTTTCAGAAGCATTGCCAGGTCACAAGAGGTAATGAATTGATTTATTTCAGACTAGGAAAAATTGGTGTGGTATTTAAGTGTGGAAATGAGGCTAAATATGGTCTGTTTTGGTTTTTGCCTTCTCTTGGGATAACTATTTTCCAACATAGCCACGTTTGTGCATGGCTTCCTTTACTCCTTTTCATCGCCATGTAGCATGATGCTTCTGGAAACGCATTTGAGTGGAATGGTTCAATTGTTTTGGGGAAGATTTACAAACAGACCTTGCCTCATCTAGGGTGTGTGAGTAACAATTCTGTCCAGGCAAATATCACAGAGGGCTTGCGCCTGTGGTTCCCAAATAAGAATTGTTCTCAAGGAGTCTAGGTGGACAGGCATGATGTGCCAATGGCAGAGGAGACATCTTTGTAGGAAAGAGAACTATGTGGCTTTGTTGGAGACACTGCCTGGGTCCTTGGTTCTGGTTGAACAATAACCCTTCCTCTTGCCTCATAACACAGCAGCGCTGGGGAGCACTGCGTCTGTTAGTGGACTCCAGACTGGCAGGCCTGACTTTGGCCCACCTTGGAAATTGCCTATTGACTCTTCTTGCCTTGAGATGGGATTTGTTAGGCGAAAAGAGGAGGGTAAGGGACTTTATCCACAATCATCTCCAGAGTACAGCCCTCCACATAAAGGCTTTCTGTCATCTTACAAGGAATGACCTTTCAAGATATGACCCGTGAGGACTCAGATTGGGGAAGTGATTTGCCCAAGGTCACACACTTGGTGTGTGATGACAATGCTGAACTTTTCATCCAATTCACCTAACTCCAAATTGTGCCCTCTTTCCATTCTGTGGTGCTGCCTCCTGGAGTGTGCGTGGTTCTGTTCTTATCCCCGGTAGACAGGGAAGCAGGCAAAGGGACAGTGTCAGACTGTTTCAGGGAGCAAAAGGCACCTGTGTGGGAACTTTTGGAGGAAAGGAAAGAAAGAAAAGATGAAATGTAGTATGATGTAGTGAGAAAACGAGTGGGTTCTGGGGCCAGGAGGACCTGATTTAGATGCAGAGCTGAGGCTCTTAAGGGTTGTATGACTGCATCAGTTATTAACTGCTGTGTAACAAAACTGAGCAGTTTAAAAAAACACACATTCACTATCTCAGAGTTTCCGTGGGTTAGGGATCGAGGTTTGGCTTATCTGGACACCTCTGCTTTAGGGTGTCTTACAAGGGTGCAATCCATGTGTTGGCTGGTGTGCTGTGCTGGGGTCTCATATAAAGACTTAACTGTCTTAGTCTCCCCAGGCTGCTATAACAAAATACCACAGACTGGGTGGCTTAAACAACGGACATTTATTTTGTCACAACTTTAGAGGCCCTCAGTCTGAATTTAGAGACCAAAGTGCCAGTATGGTTGAGTTCCTGTGAGGGTGCCTTCCCGGCTTATAGACAATTGCCTTCTTGATGTGTCCTCACAGGGCAACGAGAGAGGAAGAGAAAGAGAGAGATTGAGCTCTCTGGTCTCTTTTTTTTTCTTTGTGAGACAGGGTCTTGCTCTGTCACCCAGGCTACAGTGCAGTGGCATCATCATAGCTCACAGCAACCTCAAGCTCCTGGGCTCAAGCGATCCTCCTGCCTCAGCCTCCTGAGTAGCTGGGACCACATGTGTATCCACCACACCTGGCTAATTTTTCTATTTGTTGTAGAGATGGGGTCTCGCTCTTGCTCAGGCTGGTCTTGGACTCTTGAGCTCAAGTGATCCTCTCGCCTTGGCCTCCCAAAGTCCTAGGACAGGCATGAGCCACCGCGCCCAGCTTCTGGTCTCTTCTTATAAGTACCCCCACCCTTATGACCTCATCTAACACTCATTACCTCCCAAAGGCCCCATCTCCAAATATCATCACGTTGGGGGTTAGGGCTTCAACATGTGAATTTTGAGGGGCCACAGTTCAGTCCACAGCAGATCTACTTCTAAGCTGACACACGCGGCTGCTGGCAGGATTCAGTTCTTTGCGTCCTGTTGGTCAGAGTCACCCTGAGTTCCTTCTGCACGGGTCTCTCCAGCATGGAGGATGACTTCACTTCTCTGAATTCCCCTCCCCCTTTATAATATGTAAAATGCGGTCAGTTATAGCTTTCTTAGAGCTGTTGTGAGGACTCACTGGGATAATGTGACTGCATAGAAGATGGCAACTGTTGGGCCTTCTTAAATGGCAACTTCTATTTCTACTGTTATAATTGTTAGAGCACCTGATACGCAGGAGCTGACCGTTGTGCAGACAGCATATGGGGAGATGCCCCGTCACCTGCTGTAACACAAAGGCTACCCCAGGTAAAGGACAATTTCTAAACTCTGGAGAAAGAGTTTTTTTTTTTTTCCCTGAAGCATCTCATACCACATGAGTGGCAGGTCACAGAGATGTGCCCTATAAAATACAGTAGTCACACTTATTGTCCCTCTGTGATAAGAGCACAACTGAGCCTCTCAGAGTAGGCCCAGGAGTTTCCTTCACAGCCCTGAGAACGACCCTTGACAGGGTCCGTTCCATGGGGCATGATGTTAATTCTCTAGGAAGCTCAACGTGAGTCACTTTTGTGAAGTTGCTCTCATCTCTTAATCATTGTCTCTGCTTTTTGACCCATATTTATTAATATCTCGAAGTGTCTGTGTGCTCTTTTTCCATCCAATCCCACCACAATTAACAAGGTGCTTTCCAGAGGCCTTGGGAGCTATACCTTTCTCAATCACCATTTGGGGCTATTACAGGGGGAAGTATAACTTTGCCTATTGCCACGGGATAACGCAGATGTCCTAAATCCTTGCTGGATAGAAGTAAGACCAGACTCAATGTCTGTTCTGAATTATCTCTCTGCTTCAACAGAGCCCAGGAGGGACGACTCTAACTTGCAAAAAATATATTATTCAGCCTGATGCTGATTTTATTTCCTAAAAGAGATTGGGTCCAAATAACACTGTAATTGAATTCAGCCTCTTGACCTGACACTGACTGGGTCCTCCCTCCCTGTGCCTTCCAACATTAGACAAAGGAGGAGGAGGAGGAATAGACAAATCAAGTGATTCGCATGGATTTACAGGCCGAGCCACTTCCACATTCCATAAAGCCCAAATGACTGTATAGGAAACAGCTGCAGCATTTACTGGGGCCTGGTAAGGCCTCATTACTGTCCCACGTTCTCACAGGGGGTGTTGGGCTCCAAATGGAGTGCAGTGGAGGGAGTAACAGACTCTGCTGCCCTGGCACCTGGTGTTTCTACCAAATGCCTAAGGTCAGTGTGGCAAACAAACCCTGGTGGCAGGATGGAGGGAGGCCTCAGGGCTTCCAGTGAGAGTGGGGGGCAGAGCCAAGAGATGTCATTTGCTTGTTCATATTTTTGTTCACTCACTCAAGGAATATTTATTGAGCACCTACTATGTCAGGCACAGTGACAGACACGGCCCCTGTCTTCTTAGAGCATATATTCTAGAGTGGTTCTGCCTAACAATAACCAATAACAATGACCCTGTGGCTATTTACATTTAAATTTAAACTCATTAAAATGAAGTCAGACAAAACATTCAATTCTGCAGTCACACTTGCCACATTTCAAGTGCCCGATGGCCACACGTGACTAGCAGTGATTGCACTGGACAGTGCAGATATGGAAAGTTTTCACCGTTGCAGGTAATCCCCTTAGACACATTGACGTGGAGAGTCCGGAAACAGTTATTAAGCGAACGAACAAGTATGTATATCTCACGTGCATACATGAGATAACTTGCGACGTGCTATGAACACAATGCAACGGGGCAACGGTCTGGGTGGGTCTCTCTGAGATCCGGGTAGGATCTGAGTGACAGCAAGTGCTTGGAGCCTCCTAGAAATGGAAGGCCAGTGCGACTCGGAGCAGGGAGCAAGAGGGAGGGAAGGGTGAGATGGGGCCAGGAGCGAGGCGGCCCGACCCCACGAAGTCATGGGGAAGAGCGTGCCTCCAGTTCTAAGTGGTGGGAGCTGTCGCAGGATGGTCCCCAGGGAAGGGGAAGGCTGGGATCTAATTCACGTGCTGAAAGCTCACTCTGGCTCTGGCGGATCGTGGGTAGGAGGGAGGCGAGAGTGGAGGCAGCGGGACCAGGAGGGAGCTACCGACGCTGTCCAGGTGGGAGAAGCCGGGGCGCCCTGGAATCACAGAGAAAGGGGCAGCGGCTCACCCCAGAGGGAAGCAGGATTCCTGATGAGGCTCTTCAGGAGACGGTGCCTCATCTGACAATACTGGGGCAGTGACAGCGCCCAGCGTATCACGTTCCCGATTCAAGGGGACAGACAGGCAGTGTTTGTGAAGTCCCCAGTCTGCTCAGTACGACGGTCCGTGGCATCACCTTGTCCAAGCCACCTTTGTCTCTCAAACTGTTTTCTAGCTCCTTGTCTTGCCTGCTCTACTCCGATTTCCACACTGCCGCTGGAGTCACCTTTCCTCACAGGCACATCTGACGGGGCCAGTCCCCTTCAGGGGCTCCTGGCTGAACCCAGGCAAGACTTCGAACTAGTTAACATGGCCTAGGAGGCTCTTCGCACTCGGGCCACGTCTGTCCGGCGTCCTCTCTCCCACTCACCACCCTGGGCTCCAGGCTCACACGGTTCCCTCCCTCTGCCATGGACTTGCTGTCCCCAGCTCTTTGTCTTTCTAGGCTCAACTTAGAAATTCCCCTTCAAGAAGCCGTCTCTGTCCCTCCACGTCTAGGCTGAGGCCCTTACAGGACCCCGTGGAACCCGCACTTCTACCTTGCGTCGAATCATACTTGCTTGTTTGTTTACTTGCTTCCTCCATTACACCAAGGTCTTCATGACAGTAGGGACTCTGGCTGTCTGCGTCACGATTGTGTGTAGCTCAATGCCCAGCCCGCGCTAAGTTCTCAAGTTATATTTTGTTCAATGAGCGAGTAAATGAATTCATAAAAACCTTCTATTCACATCCTTTGGTGTAGCTACTTTCTTTCCCTGTACCCTTCTATTTTTCCATTATTATAACTTTTTTGAAACATCCGTTCTCCAGGCTTCCTAATCTAAGTGTCTTAGCTCAGGCTGCTGTAACAAAATGCCATAGACTGGGTGGCTTAAACACCAGCAATTTATTTACTCACAGTTCTGGAGGCTGGAAGTCTGAGATCAGGGGCCAGCACGGTCAGGTTCTGGTGAGGGTGCCCTCCCTGGCTCGCAGATGGCTGCGTTCTCACTGTGAGTGAGAGAGAGGGAGAGAGGGAGTGAGGGAAAGGGTGAGCTCTCCGGCATCTATCTTATAAGGACACTAATCCCATCACGAGGGCCCCACCACCATGACCTCATCTAACCCTAATTACTTCTCACAGGCCCAATTCCAAATACCACATTGAAGGTACGGGCTCCAACATATGAATTTCAGAGGGGACAAAAGCATTCAGTCCATTGCATACCCCCATGCCTTAGAATTACAAAGAAAACCTTAAAAAGGTGTGATTTCTTTTGTGGTGAACTTTCATAGGGTCAATATATAACACTCTTTTCTTCCTGTTTCAAGTTCTGAACCAGGGAGAAGTGGGTAACGGAGATACACAGATGGGGATTTCGTGTTTATTTAACAGATACTTACATGACATTTACTAGGTGCCAGCCAACAACTTGCCCAAGGTCACACAGCTAGTCAGTGGCAGAGCCAGGCTTTAAACGCATTTCCAGAATCTGTCCTTGCTATACTGCTTCTGGAAATGTAAGCTCTAAGCCAGACTGGAGGACAGGGTTTCAGTGCACGTCCAAAAGGCCAGCCACCTGTCCACGCTGGCGTTAGACAGACTCTCCCAGGTAGCTGCAAACCACAGGTCTCCTGCACGGGGCGGCACGCAGGCTTCTGTGAGCAGGCCGATCTGAACAGAGAGGACTAACGGGGGAGCTCAGTGAGTGAGGGACGGGGAGAATGGTTGGCAGCGTTCGTCTTGCTGAGGTCTTGCTGAGTGGGATAAGTGTTCCCTCAAACCTGGCGGAGGCCATGGTCCGAATGCTGGCATCGTTGGAAGTGAGCAAACTGCTGGCAATGGAATCAAGGGCTTGGGTGTTTTCAAGTCCTTCCTTCTGTTCTTCTAGAATTAGGATTCTAAGGCTCGGCTGTGAATTACCGTCACTGAAGCTGCCCAGTCCTTGGATGGACAAAGGGACAGCTGGGCTGAGTTATGGGAATGCTTTTCTTGGAAAGCCAGAGGACTTCTGCAGTACAGCCCAGCAACTTAGCGACAGGTCCTGATGGCTAAGAGGCTGATTTCCCGCCTTTTCCTAAGGAAGTGGGACCAGTAAGCAGAGCACGTGCAAGGCCTGTGAGTTTTAGCGAAGTCTGGCGCCTGCGCGGGTAGGGGAATGAACACCAGATGCAGGGTCACGTGTCCTGATTTCTTGCCCGGCTTTCCTGTTTATTAGCCATGGGATGCTGGGAAGTCAGTCAGCCTCCCTGTGCCTTCATTTCCTCGTCTGTGAAATGGGAACAATATAACTTATCTCAACGAGCTGTGTCAGGATCAAGATAATAGATGAGAAGGTGCTTTATAAACATCAAAGTTGGTTGATATCAAGCTGCAATTATGACATTTTCCATGGTGTCTCTTGTGAATTCCACTTCCTTCTTTCCCATGGCGTTTTCACAGTAGACACACATTGATTCCTCCTTCTGGAATTGCACCCTGATTTTCCTTTGGGAACCCTCCCCACCTCTCAGGGCCATGTGGATTGCTTGGGACTGACCCTATCCTATAGCTCCAGTGGCAAGCCCACTCTTCAGGCCTGGCTAGCGGAACATTCCTGGCCGCGGCGATTGGTTCGGGGATATCCCTGTGCCTAAGCCTGGGCCAGGTGACCATTCCTGAGACTTTTGCTGGAACCCCTGGGAAAGACTTTGCTTTCCTTGCTGGGATCGCCAAGCTGGGAGAATGTAAGCTTGGAGCTGCTGGGGGCCACCTTGTCTATCTTACGGCAGAGCCTGCCACCAAACCAGGATGGCAGAATGCAGAGCTGGAGAAAGACACACAGTGTCCCGTTGATGTTATTAGAGTCCCTGGATCCAGCTATGCCTTATGTATGTTGATTATGAGGGAAGTTGATTAACATTTCATATATATTTCCCCTTCTGTGAAGTGTTGTTCATGTCCTTTACTGATTTCTCTACTGGGCTGCTGGCATTTTTCTCATGGATTTGAAGGACCATTTTTTTTAGTATTTATTTTTTATTGAGGTCAAATTCACATAACATAAAATTAACCATTTTAAAGTGCACAACTCAGTGGCATTTAGTCTATTCACCATGTTGTGCGACCATCATCTTTATCTAGTTCCAAAATGTTTTATCATCATCAAAGAGACCTCGTACACCTTACTAAGCAGCCACTCCCTGTGCCCCACTCTCCCTAGTCCCTGGAGACCACTCGTCTGCGTTCTGTCTCTATGGGCGTATCTGCTCTGGATATTGCATACAAACGGACTCATACGTGACTTTTTGTATCCTTCTTTTACTTAGCATAATGTTTTTGAAGTTCTTCCATACTGTAGCAAGCTACAGTAAGCTCTGAAATATTAATATTAGTATTAATATTTCACTCCTTTTTACGGGCAAATAATACTCCAGGCTGTGGATAGACCCTGTTTTGTTTATTCACTCCACCGCAGACATCTGGCTACTGCGGATAGTGGTCCTATGAACATTCATGTACAAGGATTTGTTTGAATTGTATTTTAGAGAAATTAGTCCCTGGCCTACGATGAGTGTTCCCAATATTGTTTCTCATTTTGCCATATGTCTTTGACTTTGCTTTTGTCAGGCAGAATTTCAAAGATATTGTTACGGAGTCGAATTTATCAGCTTTTCTGGCTTATGGGTTTTGCGACACAGTTAGAAAGGCCATCCTTAAACTCAAGGTTATAAAATAATTCTCCCATCAAAGCCTCTGCTTATCCACTCATTTCTTTACCAGTAAAAGAGGGATTAAAAACAGCCCTACTTACCTCCCCCAGGGTTATTGTGAGACCCAGTAAGACAAATGCTATGAAAGAGCCTCACAAAGTATAAAGCAATATATACACGCAGCCATGCTATCATCATCGCTGTTAATTGTATCAAATTCTGGCACTTACAAAGCTGAGTTCTGTTGTTGCTTTCGCTTTGCAGAGCAGAGATTGAGGGACAGTCTGAGCTGGCTAAGGATGCATTAGTTGGTAGCAACCGGGAGAATGTTGCAAAATGAGTCATCTTGGGGAGGGGGGAGGTGTTCCTATTTGACCAGAAGAGTAAGATTGCCTTAAACCAGAAACTGTTCTGGTCACTCTCCCTTCAAGTGGAGGCTTTTTTTTCCTACCAGGAAAAGAAACCAGTTCAGTGGGTTTTGCATTGTTCAGTTGTTATTGTAATTTAAGCCTCACCAATGGCCATTTGTGACATGTTTTCCTTATATTTTTAACCCCAAATTCTTTTTTTTCTAATGGAAAACTTCGGGTCGAAGGCTGTATTGAAACAAATGTAATTATAAGGACTGAAAAAATATGTTAATACTTGACAGCAATTATTCCTATGATGATGCCTCTGGGATAGAATCCTGTACTGGTTAAGTTCTCCCGCTCTGATATAGGTCAGACTTGAGCTTGAAGCAATTCACTTACTAGCTAGTCGTGTGGTCTTGGGCAAATTGCTTCACTGCCCTGTGCCTCTGTTTCCCCAGCTTTAAAACAAAGATGATTATAGCACCTGACCATTGGGTTGTAGCAAGAAATTCGTGATATAATCTACATAGTGTGCTTGGCCCCTTGCCTATATGGAGAGAGAACTTGATAAATATTAGCTATTAGTGTAATTCAGGAATATCTAAAAGAATTCAGGAATTGAGGCCCAGGGAAATGGAATATACCCTTCCAGGGGGTATTCTGAACCTTGGTGGGGGGTGGCACAGGTCAAATCACATGGTAGAGCCCCCCCATGCCACATTCACTTGGGGAGGAATCTGGTTTGTGTTACTACCATGTGAAGGGGAAACGCCAGAATGGCAGCTGGTTCTCACGCAGCGAGGAAGAAGTGGCCACGCAGAGGGGGCTGTCACAGAAGGGCAGCTGGAGGGCTGGGTGGGCTGCAGGGGGATTAGAAGGGAGAGGTTGAGGCCGTGGTGCCGGGGGCTTGCCCGGGTCACACCGCCCCTTCTTGGCGATAGATTCGGGATGACGCGTGTTCACTGTGCGTGGTGATGGATTTGCAGGAGGCTCAACGCTTTTACTCTTCTTCCCTTTTTCTTCTTTTCTCTCTTCCTGCTCCCAAGCCAGGGATTTGTGGAGCCTGAGCGCCAGTCCTAGGCCAGCTTGGCTGGGCCCTAACAAAGAAGTTACATCCGTGGGACTTCTGGTCTACACCGGGCACTTTAACTCCACGGTCACCCTGGGTCCTATACAGTGGGTGGGGTCCCCATTGTTTGACAGACGAGGAAGCTGAGCGGCAGAGAAGGCAGGAAGCTACCTGGGCCCCCACAGCTGGGGTGCAGGCAGCGAGCACGTAAATCACTGACCGTCTTACTCCAGGGTCCGTCTCTTGCCGGCCTCCAGCACACAGTTCTTTACCACACTCGGCTGCGGTTTCATGTGGCTTTTTGTGACATTTCCGTGGCTCAGCGCCCTACGCATGGGTCTCCTATTTGTGGGTTTTAAATTTTAATGATGGCGCCAATAGCTGACATTTACTGAGTTCTTGCCACCAGTGGGCACGCAAGCAGGCTAAGTCGCTTGCTCAAGCTCTCAGGAGCTCAAGGCTCGTGGCAGAGCCAGGAAGGAATCCGGTCTGTCAGATTCCCGTAATCTCGCAGAATCTAGGCTTGAGGCAGGGATGCTGATCTCGGAGCATACCTGTCTCAGGTAACACATGAGGCTTTTGCTGTTTTAAACTAGTCAGAAGGGGAACAGCAGAGGGCCTGAGCGTGGCTGGCGGTGGGGGGAAGGATGAGGGTGGGGCTGCGGGCTGCTGGCATCTCCTCCTGAACTCTGTGACCTCCAGTCTCTGAGCACGAAGCTATAATAAGCCCCGTGATTCCCCAGCTGGACTCTCCCTGCGCTTTTCCACCTGTGGCCTGCGCGCACGCTGCGTGCTCCACGGGGATATCCCGCGCCACCTCCCTCCCCTTGCCATGCCTGCATGGGACACCCATGACAGCTACTGCCCTTCTAGGGAGTCTCGATGGACTGGCATGGATAGCCTGTTCCTTTCTGAGTCCAAATCAAATCATGTATTACATACTCAGAAAAAGGCACCTGAAAGACTATACTTATTTTGAGAAATTTGTGAAAATTTCTCTCAGGGGCTGCTCAACGACCAATACATGTTAGTGACAATCTCAGCATGTGAAATTGCAGCAGTCAGCGACCCTCTAGTGTTTGAGCCCATTTTTAGACAACGAATCTTATTCTACCTTAAGCACACGTGCAATGGGTTTGCTCTCCCTCGTAGACTGCAGGGGCCTTGGAGCAGAGTCTGGTGTCAGCCTGGGTTGGGGTGCTGGTGACCTCGAGTAAGTCACTTCCCATCCCAGCCCCCACTCCTTCCTCTGCGAAAGAGGGACGCTTATACCTATGCTGTTAGGTGGCTGAGGGATATGGTGGGGTCACAATAATTGCTACCATTCGTCGAGTGCTTACTTGGTGTTGGGCACCGTGCTAAGCGTAGCTTTGCATTCTTATTTGATCCTCCTAAGAGCTCGCCTCATTCCTGATGTCCCCTACCCTGCAATATTTTTTCCCCATAGCACTTATCATTTTTTACAATATTACGTAATTTACTCATTATGCTTATTTTTTATCTTTCTCTCCCAGGGCCTCTTCCCTCACACAACTCCAGCGGGCACCATTCACAATGCATACTGCTCCAGGGCCGCTTTTACCAAGAATATTGGCATGAATGGTGTTGTGTGATGCGGAACTCAGGAGCTCCGGAAGGGCAGGGATTTTTGGGGGGGCGGGGGGTGCCTATTTTGATCACTCCTTTATCCCTGTGCCCAGAACTGTGCCAGACGTACAGTAAGCTATCAGTAAATATCTGTTGAAAGAATGAATGAAAGAGCCCTCAAAGACAGCCCATTTTATTGGCTAGGAAACTGAGGCTCAACAAGCCACCGCCCCAGTGTCTGCTGCCGGTGTGCCTGGGCCTGTTCTCAATGGCTTTGCTAAGCTGTGTGCCTGAAACTCCTGGCATTGTCTCTGCCACCAAGTAATTGATCGACACATGTTAATGCCTTTCTCTACGTGGGTCAGGCCTTCTGCTAGACTCTCCAGGCAGAGTGACATACTGTCGTGTAGTCATTAACTTGAGAGATTGAATTAAATTGCGCAGTGCAAAAAAAGGGGATCTTTAGTTTTGGGGAGAAAAATCCCTAACCCAAGGCTAATGGTTGGAGTTTGCAGGAGTCTCTCAGGCCTTCCCAGCCCAATTCTTTTTCCTGCTGCCTTCCCTTTTGTGAGCATTTCTTCTCCTTTTTGCTTGCAGTGAGTTCTGCTCTCCTGTAGGCTACAATGTGTCAGTTGTTATAAAATCCGGGAGGCGGAGTCTAGTGACGAGAGCGGTGGGGGAGAGCTGAGCCGGCCCTGCAGGGCTAGCAGTCCAGCCCTGGGTTCACCGGAGCTGAAGCGTTTACAGCAGGGAAACTTCCATCCCGCTCTCTGGCTTTCATCCTCGCGGACACCAGACCCGAGGCTCCGAAGGGAGGGAGGATGCGAGATGACCGGCCCTTTGGCAACCTGACCATCGACTCAGCAGAGCCTTCGAAAGCGAGCCAGGGGCTGGCTGCACCACCAAGGAGGCGCCGCGCCTCTCGTGGATGTGTGTGTGTGAGTGATCGAGTGTGTGTGCTGTGAGTGAGTGAGGGTGTGTGCGTGTGTGTAGGTGCATGTGTGCACATCACAACTGTGTGTAAGCGCGTCTGGATGAGTGTACGTGTGCACGGGTGAGTGCGTGTGTGTATGTGTGTGTGAGTGCTCTTGGTTATTATTATTATTGTTTTTTTTTTTGGAAGAAAAATCTTGAAAATCTGGGGCAGGTTACTGTGCTCCTAGGGTGATCCTTCTTTTGCAAGAGGAGCTGACCAGGGCAAGCTACTAGAGCCATTTCTTGGCGAGTAAAGAGAATTTTCCTCCCAGAAGGAGAAGGATTTTACCCCTGCTCTGCAGCCAAAAGAGAGATTAGCCCCTAAACCTGTGAAATCGACCAGAGCCGTGTGATTACCAGGGCTTGAGAGAGGACTCAGGAAGAAAAGGAGAAATAAATCAAACAGCCTGTCAGTTCCTTTGGCCACGGAAGATGTCATCTCAAACTAAGTTCAAGAAAGACAAAGAGATCATTGCCGAATATGAAGCCCAAATAAAAGGTGAGATGCTGGCTGGGAGAATTTCCCTTCTCCTCCCCTTTCCTTTTTCTCTCGCTCTGGCTTTTCCCCCGTTTTCCTCCCTGCCATCATGAAATGTTGTTATGCATCAACAATCTTATTGTGAGGAGGAACGGCGGCAGCCGCACAAGTCCGGACTGGTTTCAACTGCAGATAGCGCTAGGCTGGGAGTGTGGATTATAGGACGGGCAGCAATCTCTGCATTGCAGGTGTGTGAGGAGGATCCTACGCCCGACTTCAGGAGTGTCGCGGGTACTCCATCATCTTGGCGGTGACATGTCACTCTAAGGCTATTTTGATAGTCACTGCCTCCACCCCATTCCTGCCACGGTACAGGCTCCTTAATACTGGTGTATATGTTTAACGATCTGCTTTTTGTCCCCTCCCCCCCTTCTGTTTTTGTTGGTGGTGGTGATTCGGCCTCCGCCTCTTTCCCTGGGCTGGAATTCACATGCATGTGCGCAGGGAGGCAGCCTCCCTGGGCGGTACTTCTTTGTCGGCGTCTCCCGGCTGGCCTGGCTTGTCGTGGATTAACTGTTATGGGGCATATTGATCCAGACTAATGCAGGCATTTAGGCATAAAGAGGGAGCTTGGTGCGGAAAATGTATTATCTCGCGGTGTGCAGCCCAGTCTGTCCGTGCGCCAGCGTTTGGGGTCATCAGCTTGCATGCAAAGCCAGCACCTCCGCGTGCCGTTCGGGCTGGTCGGCTGGTCGGCGCTGCCTGGCTTCCGTGCTGCCAGGGGAAGCGGCGGGAGGGTGCGATGGCCTCTGGCTGCCGGGTCCAGCTTTGACGCTACCGGGTGCACGCTTCTTTCGGAAGCCGCTCCCTAAATTCAGCCAGCCAGGAAAAGGGACACCATTGCACAGCCCACTGCTGGCGGGGGGAGTGCCCCTCAGGCCGGACTGGGGGCTCTCCCAGGCACACACGTTCTGGGCTGCGCTTCTGCCAGGAAAGCCTCAGCGCTGCATCCGCCGTGCTCGCCCTGTCTCCGAGGATGTGCCCTGAGGGAAGCTGTGCCTCGGGGTCTGTTTTCTCTCTGGTCGTGGTTCTCCTTGCTGCGACACAGGGCGTGCTCTTTCCTCATAGAAAGAGTAGAGAGAGAACACATCTTCAGTGGACGTTGAGGCCTGTCCCTGCGGTTACACATGGACGGTTGAGCAAGCTGGCTATTTGGGGCTCGGGTGACCTGCGGGTGCCACACCTGCTTCTAGGCGCCGCTGCAGCTGAAGACTCAGCGACCCAGGAAGCCGATGGCCTCCCCAGGAGCGGCGGGAAGGCTGGGCATCGCAGCTGCCGCACACACTGCACATGCCTGCGAACTTTGGGAGGGCACCAGCCACAGCGGGAGGGCTCTGTTTTTGTCCCCGGCCTAACCAGCAGTCTTTTGCCTTTTAGTGCTAGTCAAATCCTGCATGTTCGTCACCTTTGGGTAGACTCGAGGGCAAGAAGAGCAGAAAACCCTCCTCTGCCCTGGTCTCTTTCTCTCAGTTTGCAGTTGAGTGTACTAAACGGTGACTTGTGATGTCTTAACCTTGCTGAAAATCTAGCAGGAAGCCCAGAAATTTGAATTCGCCTGAGTGCTCAATACAAAAGCCTTGTTTTAGTCTTTGAATGGACTCTTTTTGGGGAGTTTATGTTTTATCAGATTAATTTGGCTGATTATCATTATTATGTTAAAATTGACTTTGCCGTGAAAAATGCCACGATAAAAAAGGGGTTGTTGAGTTTTGGACAGTTCAGGTTTTGTAAGCGTTGCCTTGGTAGGAGATGTGCCTATCTCATTTTGGAAGGATTGCTACAACCGGGCCGGTGAACTTTACTCGAGGGCCAATTAAACGTTGATTACATGGGCCAGTTCTTTCACTTTTTACCTTTCACCTTTATTTTAACAACTAATCAGCAAATACCGTGAATTTCATCAGGAATGCATCAATCACCATGCTCAAATGATTTTGTCTCTTCCAGACTCTAAATTTCTCTGCATTGTGATTAAAGGAGTTTAATTTTATTTCTTTAGAGTTGACACCCACAAGATTTAGGTCAGGATACTGCTGTCTCCAAAACTCTCTGAAATATTTTCTTTTAGAATTCTGTTTGTTGTGAATCATCATCGTAATTATTGATGTGTGCACAGGGCTCTACAGTGTCTACGGCTTCCTCCCAGGTATCGCTACTCTGGGCCTACTACAGACGGGTTCACGTGAGCTCAGTTTCGGAGATGAGAAACTGAGGCCCAGTAACATGAAACGACTTGCCCGAGGTCACAAGGCTGATTTTCTCCCAGGCCTAGTGTTCCCTGATACATTGTTTGCCTGAAGCTGCCCCTGGAAGGGTTGATGTCGGCAGCAGATGGCAGTTTGTGGTGGGTTCTGGCTGCCTCTTGATCAAGTTCCATTGTTTCCTCTCACTTTTCATCCGGGTCGCCTTTGTTGCATGCCTCCGAGGAACGTTTGACCAATCACCAAAAACAATGCCTCAGGCCAATTACTTTGCCCCCTGGGTATCATTTGGCTAGTTTGGTGCAAATAGTCTACCTAGTTAGACAGATTTTGTACATTGTGAATTTTGTGAAGGGAACTTTTGATTTTTCAAAATGGTGCTAAGTTCTTAGTTGACTTATCGTCTTTTATCTCTTTTTCAAGTATTTACTGGCTTACCAAAAGGGAATGTTTTAGAAGAATATTTTTTCTATTATAAAAATTTTTAGACTCCTGCCTTCTCTAGCCACATCAGATACTTGAATTCCTTTGATTATATACCTGCAAAGCAGCCGTAAACCGTATGCTTGCACATTTTTACAGATGGGGAACTCACCACCTCCCAAGCTCACGTATTATATCTTTGGACAGTTCTGATTCTTGTGCTTTTTCTTACGTTGTGTTAAATATGTCACTCGTCCACCTATTGATTTTATAGTTCCTTCCCCTTGGGATTTCATGGAACAAGACATGTACTTCTTCTCCATGACTTCCCATGTCATTGGGTGTTTGGAGCCTCTGATTATAGCCCGCACTTGCTTGCATAAGATGGTTCACTGCTACTTAGCATCTTCACTGTCCTTTGGATCTACTGCATCCTGGGTTGCAAACTCCAATGTCTTTAGGTGCTCAGCAGATAGAGTAAATGAGTGAAGGTGGCCACGCGAGATGATTTGTGGCAGCTGGTCCACCGCCTCAGTGGGGCAGTAGAGGAGGGATGATGATTATGGTGGCCCTGAGAGCATATGTCCTGTCTAAATGGACAGTCACTACTTGGATTCAACCAGTTGTTTTTATTTAGGAATGTAGGCTCAGACAGATCTTTAAAGTTTTCAACAGATGCCAGAAATCTGGGTGAGAGTTTTGTTTTTAAAAAGATTTTGCCAAAAGGACCTCCAAAAGATCATGTTATCAATATCCTACTTCAAGAGTGGTATTATACTAAGTTCTAAATGTGATTCTCTAGATGTGGTCAAAGAAAGAAAACTGCTATCACCTCCTTTATTCTGTCTGTAGTACTTCTATTGATATTGCCTAAGGGTCGAATTGGCCCTTTTTGTTGCTTGTCCCCTCTTGTACCATATAAATTATGTCTGCTATATTTTTTTAATCTGCTAGGCTAGGAGCCTTGTCAGAGAGAAGAAAATGAAATGAATTTAACATGACTGTTTTTGGTGACCCCGTGCTTGTGCCAAACAGACATTGCTTCCTGTCCTAGGTACTCAAAAGTGTCCCTTTACAAATCTGTTCAAGAAACTTGCCTGAGAGTGACATCACATTATCTAATCTGGAACTGGCAAGCTTTAACTTCCTTCCCCTTTTGAAAATCAGAGCATTTGCCAGTCTCCAGCTTTTTGGCACCTATCCTATTCTCCACAATGACCTCAAAGATCGCTGACAGTGTTGGTGATCTTATCTGTAGGCATTCTCAGTGTCCTGGCCTCTAATTCATCTTGCTGGCAGATGTAATGGTCTGTTCTGCATTTATTCAGAGTTCCTATTTCCATTTCAAACTAATGGAAAATTGAAATAGAAGTGCAACGGTTGACTTTAGCATTTTATTTTTATTCCATATCCATATTCATTTTAGGCTGTCTTCTTAATTGCAAAAGTCTAGAATTTTGAGGAACAAGAGCAGATATTGAGAGTAATCACAGAGGTGCATGTATTTACTCATTCATTTATGCATTCATACAACAAATATTGATCATCTTGTACTTAGACTCGTGCTGGGTATCGTGAGAGGTGCAAAGTATATGATATGTTCTTTGCTTTCTATACGTTTTTTTGGAATACGGTGATAAAATAAGAGAAGGAAATAAAAAAAAAACAAACTCCAAAACACAAAAAAGACTTCCAATTGAACACCAGAATGAGCTCAGTCTTAAGGACAGTATACCACACAGTGATTGGAGGACTTCCTCCGGAATGCTCACTGATTTCAGTAGGATACAATGGGGAGAGCAGGCTGGGTTGGGGAATAGTGGGGAGTAGTGGGGACTGTGGTCAAGCAGGGAGTTCATCCAGAGAACGCAGCTGCTGCTCAGCTCCAGACTGTCATTGCCAGGCAGGAATATGAGCCCAGAATGGTCAGTTATTTCAGTGTTTAGAGGGAATGTGGAGTCTTAAACAAAATCTCCTAGTTTTTTAATATCGACTGGAATTTTTAAAAACATTATGCTGTCTGCACAAACATGTCAGTAGGATGGGACAGTTTTGGTCTATGGGGCCACCAGTTTGCAACTTGTGGTCTGTAAGTTGAAGTCCATGAAAGTCCTTGGTGAGGGGGCTTCAGCCAGTTTTCCTGTTTCATCTTCAATCATTCGCTCTATGGTAGGCCTGTGCACTTACAACCACACTAGACCGGTCCCTTTTCTCTAAATCCTCCACACCTTTTTCCACCTTCAGCTCTTTCCCCATTTGTGTCTTTGCTCTGCTTAAAATGCTCCCCTCTTCATCTGCTCAAAATGCACCCCCATCACCCTCCAATGCCTGCTCAAATAACACCTTCCACAATGCCTTCCCAACTCCCCCAGGCAGAAGTAGTGGTTCCCTCCTATTTGCGCCTTTATTCCGAACCTTATTATCCTGAATCGAAATTTTGTGTTTAGGCCCTTGGCCATAAACTCCTGAGGGCAGAGAGGCGTATGGTCATCTTTGTTTCCCCAGTGTGCTGGGCGTGTGATTGGTTGAGGGACAGGTTGGGAAGTTACTAAGAAGTTTTAATCTTATAACTCATAGCTCTGTTACTTTCTTTGACATCTGTCTTAGTTGGCTCAGGCTGCTATAACAAAATACTGTGGACTGGGTGGCTTTTATTTATTTATTTCTCACAGTTCTGGAGGCCGGCAAGTCCAAGAGCAAGGTGCCAGCAATTCAGTTCCTGGTGAGGGCCCGCTTCCTGGTATGTAGGCAGCCTCCTTCTTGCTGTGTGCTCACATGGTTTTCCCTCAGTGCATCTGCTGGAGACAGAGCACTCCTCTTCCTGTCTTATAAGGGCACTAATCCTATCATGGGGCCCCACCCTCATGATCTAATCTAAACCTAATCATCTCCCAAAGGCCTCACCTCTAAATGCCATCCCTTGGGGGTCCAGGGCTTCAACATAAGCATTGTGGGGGGTCATAAACAGTCAGTCCGTAACAGCATCCATACTTCTTGTTCCATTGAAGTAGGGGTTTCACCAGCAAAAGAGATATCCTTCGTGGTTTGCTGAATCTCCTTGTTTGTTCCTGGTAGAGTCGTGTACTAGTGCAGATTTGGCGAAGGCTATTATTAATACGTTGAGAGCCCTCTGAGTGGGGTGTGGGAGGGTGGCGCTTCACTGCACGCCCCTCCCAGCCTGGGGAAATCGATGGATCAGAGGGGTCATAGTAGCCATTTCTGGAGTTTTTACCATCAGAATTTATATGTTAGGGACGACCTTTCCTTTTCAGAAACCCTATCATTTGTTCATTTAGTGACCGTTACAAGCCATGCCTCAGGCTACACAGCTTTATTTAGCAGTGGGAGGTCATTCATTTTTCTTTAGCTTCTTTGTCTAAGTCACATACAGAGTATCTCATTTTGTGAACCCGGTAACTCTGTGAGACAGTCATTATTATTCTCATCTTGTGGATTAAAAGCTGAAGTTCAGAGAAATAAGATAAATGGCGCTGGGTTGCACTGGAACAATGGCAGAGCTAGGTTTAAACCAGAGTCTTCCAACTTCTGGTGGTGCACGCCGGGGGGCAGTGGTCGCCTGGGGAGGAAGGAAAGAAGAGGCAAGGTAAGGGTTGGCGAGGTCAGGAGGAGATGAGGTTAGGCTGCTTCAGGACACTGAGTCCTTTGCTGCAAGAGCCGCCAGGAAGGGGACGGGGTTGACTTCTTAACGGTGCTGAGCTTAGAACTTCTGGCCTCATATAGCACCCAGGAAGCTGTGTCCTGGGCTCGACTTCACTTGGAAATGATTCAATCCTGATGGCTTGTTGGTGTTTACAAAATATCTCGGCTGGCCAGGAATGGGACTTTGGCTCTATTCTCTTAATTTGTTGAATCGTTACACCGGTTCATGTATGGGCTACGGCCCCTGAGTATATTCCATGAAATCGGATGTAGAGAGGCACTGGGTGAGAAAATAATATTTCTGTGCTCAAATAGGTTTTGAAGTTCTAGGATAAACTGAGGGAAAGAGATCTCTTTCCCCCAGGGCTTCTGGGAGTCTTGAAAGTGCCAGGCATGAATCTCCGAGCAGGGCCCTGGAGTTTCTTCACACTCGTTTGATGTTGCAGACCTTTTCCGTGGAATAGCTCGAAGGACCCTGTTCCTTGGATCACATTTTGGAATGTGTCGGGCTGCACACTGTGTGGATTATCTGGGTTCTTTCTCATTTTGCCTCTTGCCAAGTTCCCTCATTTTTTACACTTTTCTCAGAGGGCAGTTTGAAGAGGGGAAGAGGTAAAACAAACGCACATTCGATTCAGCTAAGTGATATCAAGTAGTGTTTTGAGGTCACCTAGAAAATGTGGGTTTTGACATTTCCAATTACACAGTGCTCAACCATTGATTTAAATGGTAATTTGGAAACAGCTCAGCCCTGATCAATATGCGTTGCGTGTGCTGGTCTGTGTGTGGCAGTAACGGGGCGTGTGCTGCCCCGGGGTGTGTTCAAGGTGTCTTGAATGGACCTGGCCATGCCCCTGGGAGGGTACAGTCAGTGCCGGGTGATAACGGTGCTGATGAACACACAGAAGCCCACTGCCCCTTGCACTCAGAGTCAACAAACCTCAGCCACAAACCCAGTGCACAAGAAATAAGTTTTTAAAAATGTTTCTGTGACTCAGTCTCCATTTCACGTCTCTATTCTGTTGGGAGTGACAGAAATAAATCTAAGTCACTTTGGGGTTTCCCTCCCTTTTCCTCTAGGAAAGGTCCAGGGGGACTTAGGCAGTGCCACGGCTATTGTGGGGACATCTGTTGTGGCCTGTTATCGATCTATTTCGGCGACTGCTGGGATATCTTCCTTCCCACTAGGTCTGCACTGGTCGTCTGTGCCAGTGATCCTTCTTTGTCCCTTCCTGTGTCCCCCCCCCTTGGCTCCCAGCATGTCACTTGCAGGCACCCAGTGCCACCCTCCTGCTCCCACCCTGTGCCCGGCCATGTTTGTCTTAGGTTTGTCTCCCCTGGTGCCTCCCTGGGGCTCTGCCTGGGGAAGGGACTCAGCTCCTCTCTGTTCCTAGAGTCTGTGAATCTGCTTGGTGACTCCCTCGTCATCCTCCCTTCTGGGGCTTGTTTGGAGTAGGTGAGGCAGGGTGCAGATTTTTTCCTGTAGACCCGTAATATCTGCATACGCCTTGCTTTAGGGACTGTCCCCTTTGGCCCGGGAATCTGGGTGTGAGTGTGCGTGCTGTGTGGTGGAGTGGGGAACGGGGTGGCATCCTGGCTCTTTGTCATCCGACATTCCCTCAAAGCTGTCGTCCATAGCCCAGGTGCTTTCTCTTCTCCCTGAGGGAGAAGCCAAAGTCAAAGAAAGTCGAAAGCCAGGAATTGACTCTTTTTCTGTGTTATCGCTGAGGCAGCAAACACAGAATGCCCTCAGTGGCTGAAAACGGTCCAGGGGGATCTCAGGAAATATGGAAGAAAAACCTTCACTATTTCAAAACATGAACTGCAGTGAATTTCCTTCCTTTCCCATCTCCTCTTTCGTGGCTCAGCTCACCATCACCTCTTGCTGGGACCAGGGCAACATCCTCCTAACTCAGGCGTTCTCACCCACTGTGGACATTTTGGGCAGGATCATTCTTGGTTGTGGGGGCTGTCTTGGATAATGTGGGACATTGAGCAACATCCCCGGCCTCTACCCGCTAAGTGCCAATAGCACCCCCCCAATCGTGACACCCACAACTGTGACAACCAAAAATGTCTCCAGACATTGCCAGATATCCCTTGGGGACAAAATCACCCGCAGTTACAAACCACAGTTCTAGCTGGTCTCCTTGCTTCTTCTCCTGTCCCCGTAGTCTATTCTTCCCACAGCAGCCAGCAGTAATCCTTACGCAATTTAAGTTGGTCATGTCACTTCCCTGTTTAGAGCCCTCCAGTAGCATCTTACTACATGAGAACAGAATCTGAGCTCCTCAACTGGGTTACAAAGCCATGCTCTGCCTACCTCTTCTCCTCCTCTGTTCCCTCTCCTCTTATCCCATTCCAGCCACGCTGGTCTCTGCTGGCTCCTTGAGTTCTCCAAGCTTGGACCTGCTTTGGGCCTTTGCACTTAGCTTTTCCCTCTTTTTGGAATGCATTTCCCCTGGTGGCCACTCGGCTGACTCCTTGGTACTCAACTCTCAGGTTGCATGCCATGCCACCTCCAGAGCCGCCAGTCTTAAGTAGCCCTGCATTAACTCTCTGTTGGATCAGCCAACTCGAATTCTCCGCAGGGCACTTACGATATTTTTCCTTCTTTGTTTCTTCTCTTAACCAGGATTGAAGCTCTATAAGAACAGGACTTCGGTTTCTCTTGTTCATTTGTGTTTTTCTAGCACCTAGAATAGCACTTTGTGTTTAAATGGGTGATCACAGTTTTTGTTGAAGGAATGAATGAATGTAGGTGTCATCGTGATGGACTTTGCATGCAGAACACGTAGATACCATGTTTTTTGGCGCATAATGAAGCAGATTCAGGCTTTTCCCCAAAGCCTGACCAAGAGGTAATTCAGGACAATGAAGAATCCACAGAAGGAACAATTGTATCTGGGTGGAGTCTCCCAACAGATGGTTTAGAGCAGTGGTCCCCAACCTTTTTGGCACCAGGGACTGGTTTCATGGGAGACTATTTTTCCACGGAAGAGGGGGGACGGTGGGGGAGCTCAGGCGATGATGCGAGCGATGGGGAGCAGCTGTAAATACAGGTGAAGCTTCGCCTGCTTGCCTGCGGCTCACTTCCTGCTGTGCAGCCCAGTTTACAAGTTTCATGGAAGACAATTTTTCCACGGACAGGGTGGGGGTGGGGGGAGGTAAAGCTCTGCAGCTCAGTTCCTAACAGGCCATGGCTGGTACCAGTCCTCAGCCTGGAGGTTGGGGACTGCAGGTTTAGAGGAAAGTGAAGTGAAGAGAATAGGTGGCCACTTGTAGGAATACTGCAGAGAATCCAATATATTCTGTTAATTGAGTTCCTAGTGTGTGTCTGAGATGGGGACACAAAAATGGGTGAAATATAGTCCCCATCCTTGTCTTTGATGGACTCTTAGTTTGCTAGGAAAGACAGTTATAAAAATAGATCAATCAATCATTGTATAGTGTAGTAAGAAAGTACTGGGACAGTGCTGGAAGCATGCATTGTGGAAACTTACATGAGTGGAAGTTATAGCTTTGCCAGGGAGAGCTGGAGAAATTCTGTGAAGGACTTTTGAGTAGGGTTTTGAAGGATAAGTAGAAGCTCTCCAGGTTATGAAAGGCATTACATGAAGAGAGAACAGCATGTGCAAAGGCATGAGGTCACAGGAGGGGCTGGGTACTTGGGAAATGGTGAGAAATTTGCGGTTGGCTAAAATCTCGAGTAGGTGGAGTGGGGTGGGGGTAGGAGATGAAGCTGGAAAGGAGAGGAGCTTGAAGTTCCTTTCTGATCATCAGACCCCGTAAGTCTTTGACCTTGGAGTTGGTATGGGTGAGAGCCTTATTTATTTATTAACTCATTTATCATGGTGAAATACACATAACACATTTACCATCTTGCCCATTTTTAAGTATACAGCTCAGTGTTTTTAAATACACTCACATTAAATACCATCCATCTCCCAAACTTTTTTCATCTTATAAAACTGAAACTCTGTCCCTATTAAACGATAAGTCCCCATTCCCTCCTCCCCTATCTCCCAGCACCCATACTACTTTTTGTCTCTGAATTTGACTGCTGTAAGTACCTCATATTAGTGGAATCACATAGCATTTGTCCTTTTATAACTGGTTTATTTCACTTAGCAGAATGTACTCAAAGGTTCATCCATGTTGTAGTGTGTGTCAGGATTTCTTTCTTCTTTAAGGATGAATAACATTCCATTGTGTGTATATAGCACATTTTGCTTTTCCGTTTATCCGTCAGTGGACACTTGTGTTATTTCGACATTTTAGCCATTGTGAATAATGCTGTTACGAACATCGGTGTACAAATATGAGAGTCTCATTTTTTATAACTTTATTATATATTAAATACATAAATTATATATGTAATTTAACTTATATAATGTAATATAAATGATGTAATACATGCTCATTATTTTAAAAGCTTTGAAAATACAGAAAAATGTAAAAGGGAAAAAGAAAAGAATCTAGAAGCCACTACCTGAGATAACAACTATAAACATTGTGCATTTCCTTCTAGACTATCAATCAAGTTTGTTTTATATCTGTAAAAAACAAAAAATGGGGCCAGGTGTGGTGGCTCACAGCTGTAATCCTAGCACTCTGGGAGGCCGGGGCAAGAGGACTGCTTGAGCTCAGGAGTTCGAGACCACTCTGAGCAAGAGCGAGACCCCGTCTCTACTAAAAACAGAAAAAATTAGCCGGTGTTGTGGCACGTGCCTGCAGTCCCACCCAGCTACTCAGTGGGCTGAGGCAAAGAGGATCACTTGAGCCCAGGAGTTTGAGGTTGCTGTGAGCTATGATGACACCACGGCACTCTACCCAGGGTGACAGAGTAAGACTCTGTCTCAAAAAAAAAAAAGGGATCATAGATCTTTAATGCAAAGTTATAAAAATAAAGCTGATAGGCAAATAATCATAGGCCTGTAGGTCTAGGAATTGAAACAGACAAGAGTATGGCCTAAAAATAAAGTTTGTCAAATAAGAAAATCAATAAGCATGACCTCCCATGTCCGTTTTGATGCTCCTTTAAAGGCTGTGGTCCCCAATCCTCAGCTGAGGATCAGCAGTACTGGTCTATGGCCTGTTAGGAACCACTTCAGCTGTATTTATAGCCTCTGTCCGTTGCTCACATCACTGCCTGGGCTCCGCCTCTTGTCAGATCAGCAATGGCATTAAATTCTTATAACGCAAACCCTACTGTAAACCGTGCATGTGAGGGATCTAGGTTGCGCGCTCCTTGTGAGAATCTAATGCGTGATGATCTGAGGTGGAGCTGAGGCGGTGATGCTAGCGCTGGGGAGTGGCTGCAAATATCAGTTATCATTAGGTTTGACTGCACAATAAATGAATAAATGTAAATGCACTTGAATCATACTGAAACCATCCCCTGTCCCCCTTTCTGTGGAAAAATTGTCTTCCATGAAACTGGTCCTTGGTGCCAAAAGGATTGGGGACCACTGCTTTAGGGAGCAGGGTATTGGTCTCCTGGACACCACTCTCTTGTGATTGGTTTGTGGTAGCCACTTCTGTCTCAGCTCTTTGCAGATTTGTATAAAATCTGGGGGTGGGGGGCTGAGCTAACTCATCAAGAACTTCCCCCACCCCCACATCCGTCCCAGCCATGTTCAGCTAAAAATTTCCCCCTTCCCAGCCCTATGGTTTCACTTCCCTTTTGGTACCCAGACAGCAGTTTCTGTCTTTGTCAGGAAGCATTAAAAGGAGAGTATTGTCAGGGACAATGGATTCGTCCCCAGCAGCCCTCCTGGAACCTGTTCCCTGGCACACCATTCCTTTCCTTGTGTTGCTCTGTGCCAGCCTCCTCGGCCATCAGTGGTACTTTTTGGATTTCTGATTGCTTGTCTGCTGCTGGCAGTGGTGGCCTGTTACCCTCTTGCTTCTGATTGTTGGTGGAGAGTATTTTCGAAACACAGTTAATGTAGATCAGAAAGTTTTCCAACCATTTGTCAAACAGAAAGGCATGGATTCCTATAGGCTGGTAGAGTTGTCACTGAGAGAGTCGAGCCAGCAGGATGAGACAGCTCCTTAGGGGGACGTTCTGTAGCTTATAGTACCTTAAAAGGAATCAGAGAAAGAGAGGTGACATGAGAGGACTCTTACCCATGAAACACCTTAGCCACCTTCAGGGACATGAAAGAGTGGGTGTCATTTCTACGATTAGTTTCTATTATATTTAAGAATGTGAACGGGCCAAGAGCACTTAAGCAGAGTTGGCTAGTAACGCTGTCTTTACTTTGATCAGTGGCCTCTCCGGACAGGATCTCTTGGGTCTCCCAGAGATATATCATCTTGGGGAAACTGAGGCAGAACAACAGTCACTCCCTGGCTTTTGACATTTGATAATTGATTACCCCTTGACCTCTTGCCCTGACCCTCTGGACCCCTGACCTTTTGCCTGGTTGTAGTGTTTTGAGTTTATTTGTCCCTTGACCCTCACCTACCCGGAGGCTCTGTCCTTGGCCCCATCTCCTGGTTCAGGCCCCACCCGGAGCATCTCTGTCTTGCTGGAGCTCATACTTGGCACAATATCACCATTGAAACTCTGCTCCAAAAATGGCAGAGGCCCTGCTGCTCTCTGCCAGAAACACAGAATGATATTGTTGGGAACTGTGCGAAAGAAATGCTGAAAATGTGGTGGATCGGTTCACTTAGGTTTAGTTTAACAAATGTCTACTGAGCTCCTACTATGTTCCCTGTCCTCGCGGACTATAATTCCGTGGGGAAGACAAATTATAACTTGTAATAACAAAAGTGTTGAGTGTTACATAAGAAGTCGTTCAGAGCGCATGGGGGAATCTATAGCAAATGGATCTAAAGGCTGAAAATGCTGTTGGTGATTTTCTGCCATTGATTTGTAAAGTGGAATCATATTGGCTAAGCTTATCTCACCATCATTATTTCCTGAGCTCTTTAGGATCTAGACACAACCATCTTTCCATTTAGAGGAGGGTCAGAAGTCATCAAAAGGGTTCAGGAAGATCAGTGTTTCTAAGAGAAATACACAATTCCAGGTGTAATAGATAAAAAATGGTTCCAGAAAAGGAATTTTGCAATAGCTCTAGTCAGGATGGTATATACCATTGTGGGATAAGTGCTTTTCAGGTGAAATTAACACCAGGGATCAACGCAAGAGGATTGCAACCTGCCTTGGTTGGATAGAATTAGCAGTCACGGAAGTAGACGAGCCAAGAATGTGGAATGTGGAAGGAGGACCATCCTCTGGGTGAAATCACCCAGACCTGGGTTTGAGTCGTGGCTCCCAGCAAATCAGCTGAATGACTTCGGATGATAAGTCATTTAAATTTTCTGAGCACTAGTTTTCTTGTTTGAAAAAAGGAGGATAATCATACCTCATTGTGTGTGCATGTGTGCATGTGTGTGAGTTAATTGAAGCACATGGCAGAATTTCCAGCACAGTGCTTGGCACACGGTAGCCTTCATTAAACACCGAAAATGTTTCCTAAGCCAGAAAGTGTGGCACCAGCATTCAGAGTCCCAGACAGTGAACCTGAGCCTACAGGGGAAGCCATTTGTAAGTGCACCTGGCTGGAAAGGATGGTAAGATGGGGCAGCAGTAAAGACGTCAGTGGAGGTGGAGTTGCCAGCATGGGTAGCCGGGAAAAGAAAGTTCTAGTAAGTGGTAGACAGGCATGATGCTTTCTTCCCCTCCCGTGGTATTTCTCCCAGTGTGGTTCTGAGACCACCTGCATCAGAATCGCCTGGGAGGGAGGAACTTGTATCAGATTTGGATTCTGGGATCTTGCCCCAGACCCATTGAAGTGGAATCTCTGGGAGTGGGCCTTGGGAACGTGAATTTTACAAGTGCCTTAGGTTTCATGCACTTGTAGTATTTGGCCCTGGACTGTAGTAAACTCACCAACTTGGCTGTGTGTCTTTTTTTTAAAGGCAAGGGAACATTTAATCATCAAGTAGACTACTGCTGAGTGAGGGGAAATAAAGCACCCAAAGTGTGTGCATGTATTATAACTGCGTTTAAAAAAAATAACAAGGAGTGCGTCTTTGTATATTTGGGTGTTTATAAAAAGAGCTTGATGGTTCTTACCGATGGGAGATGATGTTTTCCCTTGGGGACTAGGATGGGGGCAGGATGGGGGGGACAGAGACCAGTGGAAAGGAGACTTACTTATCTTCATAAGTCTCTTCAGTGTTGATTGACTCCTAAAAAATGAGCATGTGCTACTTTTCTTTTTAAAAAACCCACCAAGCTGACAATAAGTAGAGACTTTGTTGACAACATTCCTGCTACAGGGGATGCTCAGACATGGGCTGAACTGTAAAAGAAAAGAAAGAAAGAAAGAAGACACTTGTAAGAGATATTAAAGTTATGCTTAACTTACCGTGGTGTTCATTATATATTGCAAGAACGATTGCTGAAATGAAATGTGATATTATCCTGCATTATTCCCCTGTGCAGTGAGGAAAGTGTTTTTCCATACTCTTTCAAAATTCTAAAAGATGGATATAGGGGTGGAAAAGTCAAGCCCAACCTTTTAATTTATTGGGTTTAAATCAGGGGCCATCGTGGTGCTGTGGCCAGAATCTGGGATTTAGAATCATAAGACCTGATTTTCCATCTCTCATCTTTCTTTTGAGCAAATCACATCTCCATTATGCATCTTAGCTTCCTCATCTGTGAAATGAGGGCATCATCTACCTTAAGGGGTAGTTGCTGTGAGGATCAAACGAGGTGGTGTGTGAGAAAGTAAACTCTAGTGCTGTAGAAATGTTCATTATTTCTATTTTTTGTCTAGCTCCTCCCCTGGACATGCTGCTATTACAGCGAGGTTGTTTATGTGTCTGTCTCCCTGTGAGCTCATTGAGTGCAGAGGCCTTGTTTTATTCATTCCCGAATTCTTGTGCTTAGTGCCTGCCACACAGGAGGCATTCAAAGCAAGTTCTGGAATAGCTATCAAGGAGAGAAAAATACATGCACAGATCAGTTTAGGCCTATAAAAATATTAAGATAGTCTTCTAGAAAACAATATCTTCTGCATCTGTTTAAAGGAATAAAACAAAGAATTCATCCAAGTCCACAACAGAAATGATATTGCTAGGAGAAAATAAAGAACTTCATTGAGGAAGATTTAATTTTCAAGTGTTCTAAAGAGACAGAGCCGTCTCTCCCTCCTCATTACTGTCAGATGTGTGGCGACCATTTCCAGGGGGGCAAGATGAATGAAAAGAAATTGTGAAAAGGCGAATCCTGAGACTCCCGGAGAAAAGTCTCCCAAGAAACAGGAATGCCCCCCTGGATAACCAGCTTCATTATTGTTTTTCGGAGTCCTGGAATAAGTCCTCTCCGGGCTCCTCACACAAAGGCCGTCTTTGACCTCCACCCCAGACCCTGGCCAATAAACCACAAAGTCTCTTATTTCCCCTGGAAGTGGGAAAACTTCCAGTTGCTTCACAAAACTGGAAGGATTATCTGGGTTCAACTTGGGGTACTCTGTTACCCCAAGACCCTGATAATTATCATCCGAATGGCGGGGGGAAGGCCGGAGCCCAGTCAGTCACAGAGCCCCGGGATAGACTTGCAGCCAGGAAAAAGGGGAGCGGCCGCAGCTCTGGTCCTCTGGTCCCGTTTCATGTCCTGCCACCACTCTGTACTTTCTTTCCCTCCCCCATACCAGTTCCCCAAGCACAGGCCAGCCCGATAGCACCGTTAGATGGGGTCATAATTGCTTGAACGAGTGCTGATTCTTGCAGAGAGAGACCGCTGTCAGCCTAGGTGAAGTCTCTAGTGGCATGCCAAAAGGCTCTGCCTGTTCAGTACGTTAACTGCGTATTTGGATGAGGATGTGAGCATGTCCATCCAGTTTGAGAATGCCAGGAAACCAAGGCAGGCTTAGTCACTGGGAGCGTGGTTGTGGGTACTGAACTGAGCAGCATTTGCAGCCCAGCTACTTTCTGGCTGTGTAGCTTTGGGGAAGTCTTTTCATCTCTCTCAGCCTCGCTATTCTCGTCTGTAAAGTGAAGATAATAATCCAACCTCAGAGAGTTATCCAGGGGGTTAAATGAGATAATGCATATAAAATGTATGGCACAGTGCCTGACACATAGTAAGGACCCAGTAGATGCCATCTACTGTTATTAATAAATCACAACTATAGGAGTAATACTGCAGGCTCTGGAGTCTGTTAGATCTGGCTCAAATTCCAGCTCTGCCATTTATTAGTTGTGGGCAAGTTGCTTTACTTCTCAGAGGCTCAGCTTCCTCCTCTGTAAAAGAGGGACAACAGTACCTATCTTGGGCATTGCCGTAAAGCACTCAGGCCAGAATAGACATAGTAGATGCTCAATTAACTGCAGTTACTATTCAGAGAAAGAGCGAATCCTGTGGCAGACAGAACTGGAAAGCAGAGAGAGCTTGACAGAACAGGATGAGGGATTGACTCTAAAAACGTGAAGTTTAGGCTGGGCGCCGTGGCTCACACCTGTAAGGCCAGCACCTTGGGATGCCAAGGTGGGAGGATCGCTTGAGGAGTTTGAGACCAGGCTGGGCAACATAGCAGACCCTGTCTCTATAAAAAAATGAAAAAAGTAGCCAGACATGGTGGCACACAACCGTAGTCCCAGCCACTTAGGAGGCTGAGGTGAGAGGATTGCTTAAGTCCAGGAGTTCAAGTCCAGGAGTTCAAGGTTGCAGTGAGCCATGATCAGGCCACCATACTCCAGCCTGGGTGACAGAGTGAGACCCTGTCTCTAAAAGGAAATAAAAAAAAACGGTGAAGTTTAATAATATCTTTAAGAGAAAAATCACCAGCTCTTTGAAGGAAGCTAAACTTTTTTGGACCCTGAGCTCCAAGAGGAATTTCTCCAATGAATAGCTGTGAATGTGAATGGGGTAAGAACAAATTGAACTTTGGTTAGGATGCCAGACCGTAGACCCTGACCCCATCCTGTCCCTTATCCAGGTGGCTCTTGGCTCCTCACCAAGAGATTCCAGAGAGAAATGTATGACAGTGGCCACTGACTGGGAAATGAATTCTTGTCCCAAAGCTGCGGCTAACAGCCCGGTACAGAAGTGCAGAATTCTAGTGAGCTGTTCTCCACCTGGAGAACTCCTTTGGCCTAGGTAGGTGGGGCATGCAGGCCTTCCCTCCGAGGTCACACCTGAATCTTGGCTCTATTGCTGCAGGGTAACCAAAGCTGGTCTGGAGTACGTCAGCCTGTGAGAGCTGGAGTATCTGACCCCTTTCCTATAGGAACCAGCCTCGACAACTGCCCCTACTTCTCTCCCAGGTGCTACCGGGCCTAACTAGCCATAAGGAGAAGAGAGAGTGTCAAAAGTCTGTACCTACCCAGACTTAACCTTTGACCTCCTTAGACATAGAACCTCTGGGAATTTTGGTCTACGAAGGTATCCTAGAACCTAGCCAGTCCACAGTGTGACCTTCCCTTCCCGCGTGTGGATTTCTATGCCCTTAATCATGACCTTGACTTGGGAAGGAGTAAGCAGAGCTGGCCTTCAGCTCACGGGAGCTCAGCATCCCCCTCCCTCTCCCACCCTGTTGCTCTTTCTTCTCTTGCCCCCGAGCACTTAACAGCCCAGGCTGTGATTAACTCAGGGTGTGGCTGCCTCTCTCTGCAGAAGTCAATCCAGTCCAGTCGGCATCCTCAGCACTGCTCTGTAGTGTGCGGGCCACGCAACCAGGAGACGGGTAGTTTAGCCCCCGCGGATTTAGGAATGCCTCTTTGATGTCCCTCCCCTTCTCCAGATGTTTGAAGCATTTCAGGACTCAACAGGAGAAAAATTCAACTTATTTTTTTCACACCAAGAAGGAGCACCAGGTGAGAGGCGGTCTGCAGGCCAGTGATGTTCTTTGTTGACGTGCACAACAACATCAGGCAGCTTCCTGTAAATGTCTGCATTTCTGGCTCTTTAAAAACAAACTGGACGGTCCGACTGCACGGGCGCCCGTTCCCGCACGGCAGGCCGTCAGCCAGAGCTGACTGGCAGCCCCCGTTTTTGGAGGAGGCATGTGCTCTCGACCGACCACTCCTTGACCCAGGAGCTCTCGGGTCCCACCACCCCCTTCTCTCACGCCTCCTGCTGCACTCGTGTGCCTGAGCGGCCTGGTTTCTGCAGGCGTTTGGGTTTGCCTCTTTTGGATTAGGCAAGAAGTTGTACTCTATTCTGTCTCAAATTATGCTCATCAGATTGGGTTGTAGGATGAGAACTGCATGACAGCGTAACAAAGCGTTTAATGTCTGTGACAGAACAATGCCTCCAGTTGCCACCATCCTTTCGAATTTTGCGACGGAGACTCCCTGTCATTATTATTACTATTAGAGACTCTGTTGCCCAGCTGGACTGCCGTGGCGTCATCATAGCTCACTGCAGCCTCAGACTCCTGGGCTCGAGCCATCCTCCTTCCTCAGCCTCCCGAGTAGCTGGGACTACAGGCGCACATCACCATGCCTGGCTAATTTTTTTTTTTGTAGAGATGGGGTCTTGCTGTGTTGCTCAGGCGGTTCTTGAACTCCTGGCCTCAAGCTATTCTCCCTTCTCAGTTTCTCAAAGTGCTAAGATTACAGGTGTGACTCACTGTGCCCGGCCCCATCATTATTTCAAGTAAAACCTTCTTCACTTCTCCTTAAGGATGAGTTTGAAGTTTGAGTCAAGGGCAAGACACTCTTCCCCAACGAGAAGTGCTGTTGTGTTTGCCTTTGACTCCCCCCTTGAGGGGAAGGCAGGGAGGGGCCTTCAGGTGTTTCAGGCTGTTAAGGACCTAGTGATGTTGGGGATAGTGCCCTCAGCCATCCCTATACAAGTCACCATAATGCATTTTTAATAGTGAAAAATCCCTCAACGTAAGTTGATAGGTTTAACACCAAAGCACAGGTCATGAAAAGCAATTCTGTCCAAACAACGTGTCCCAATGACTTTGCGTTGGACTGTGAAGTCAGACAGACCCAGATCCCAGTGTTATCACTTACCAACTGCTTGACCTCGGGCAAGTCATCTCCCCTGTCTATGCCTCAGTTTCTTCCTCTTTCAAATGGGCACCTCGTTGGACTCCCGCGAGGATTCGATGAGCTGATCCATGCTCAGTGCTTCCCCAATGTCCGGACCACGCACCACCCTCAGTAAGTCCTCTCCGTCATTATTCTTACCCGGATTGTGAGGGTCTGATTCAATTCAGGAGTGAAATTTAGAACATCCGCAGCAGAACAGACGGCTTGAAGGCAACATTAGACCCACTAGCGTGTTTTGTTTGGCCTTTGTAGCATTTACAAAAACGAATCCATCATTTCCAACATTTAAAAATCAAGAGGATTGAAAAAATCAGTACAGTCCACATGAAAATCCAGATTTCTGGCATCTCTTGTAAAATAGGAAGATCTACGAATACTGAGCCTTCGTTCTCAGAGGCAAAAATTGGCTTTCCGGTGGGGCAGGGGGTCTGGTTTGTGCCATGCCCACCTGACCCCCTTCACTCACTTCTGCTGCCTGCTTGGCTTTTGTGGGGATTTGAGTTTTTTGATCTAGAGGAGTGGATCAACCTTCAGTCAACACTCCGTAAATATTTTCTCCTGCAGACGGGCTTTGGGGAAGGTAAACAGCAGGTTGTACTTACTGGCAGGTGCCCACAGTGCCATCTGTGTTATCAATGAAATGCAGAGCCATCGGCTTCAGCAGTCTGTGGGGCAGAGGAAGGGTCACGGTCCTCTTCAAAGAATTTAGGAAATTAACAAAGATTTGTACCTGCGAACGGATGGCTGCCTCGTCACCACATGTAGGTGGGCTGAAATTTAATGAGGAAAAAGTCTTGCATTTATATCTGAAAACCCAGCTGGCTAAGTACAGACTGAGGACAGATGTGCTCAGCGGCAGCACTTGTGAGAAAGACTTAAGGTTCTCTTTGACGATGAGTTTTGGTGTGAGTCACCACGAGGCAGCTGCCAAAAAACCTGATCTGATTTTGGGCTGCGTTTATAGAAGTCTAGTGTCTGGAAGACCTTTCTAACAATGAGAGCTGTCTTGAAGAAACAGGCAGGCAGCCTCAGGAAGCCTTGGTCTCCCAGGTGTAGGAGGTGCTTGAGGCTGGGTGACAGGGCCCTGCAAAAGATTGTCAGAGCAGGGATTTAGGCATCAGAGGGCGATTTGTTCTAGGTGACATATAAGGTCTCTGCCAACCCTGAGATTCTCTACTTTCTGCAGCCCAGTAGAAGACAATAATTTCCATAACAAAAGTAAAACTCTTGCTTCCAGATAGAGGAAAGCAGGACTCCTTGAAGAGGCTCAAAATGGAAATGTAAACTTCCAGCTCCTACTGAGTAATTTGGGCAACAGATGTCACTGCCCCGACCCTGCCCCTGGCCTCCTGCCTTATTTCTCAGAGATGGGGCAGGATCTGCTCTGCACATTACTGATGATTTTTTGAAGCTGAACTTTTGTGCAGAGCTTGCAGACTGACGGCACACAGGCCAACCCAGCCCTCAGATGTGTTTTACTTGGCTTGTACTGTGTCTTTTAAAAATGTGAATTAGATGCCAACATGTAAAAATGAGGAGATTTCACATAAAATCTGGACTTCCAGCACCTTTTAAAAAAGTCAGAAGGTCTGGCAGCGTGGTGGCATCGGCTGGAGGTGAACCCGAGAGCCCCTCTGTGACACGACTTGAGCTCTCTCTTGGCCCTGGCCCTCAGCCCCCTACGTCACCTGCGTGTGTTGCCTGTGGGTATTGGAGTTTGTCACTCCTGGGGTCATGGTTTGTTTTTAAGGCGCTGCACTGTCACAGGCATCCTTAAGGTGCCATCGCGGACTTCGCCTGGTCAGCAGAGGGGTGAGCAACTGGGAGTCTACAGGGGGAGGGCGTTTGGGGAAGCAGAGAGAGCAGAAATGCCTTTGCAGCTCCTCTTTTTTTTTTTAATTTCAGCATATTATGGGGGTACAGATGTTTAGGTTGTGTATGTTGCCCTTGCCCCCCTCCCCCCAAAGTCTGAGCTTCAAGCGTGTCCATCCCCCGGATGGTGCGCATCGCACTCTTTGTGTATGCATATACCCATCCCCTCCTCCCCCTCCCCCGTCCGACATCCAATAAATGTTATTCTTATATGTGCACTTATGTGTTGATCAGTTAATACCAATTTGATGGTGAGTACATGTGGTGCTTGTTTTTCCATTCTTGGGATACTTCACTTAGTAGAATGTGTTCCAGCTCTATCCAGGAGAATACAAGAGGTGCTAGATCATCATTGTTTCTTAAAGCTGAATAGTACTCCATGGTATACATATACCACATTTTATTAATCCACTCATGTATTGATGGACACTTGGGTTGTTTCCACATCTTTGCAATTGTGAATTGTGTGCAGCTCCTCTTAAAAAGTACCTGTGGCTCATACACAGTCGGCCCCCAATTCCTTCATCTCGGCAAACAGCCCCGCTATTCTTTTGAATGGCTAAAGCCTCCAATGGTTTCCCTTGCAATGACCCAGCTCTTCATCCTTGTAACTTCCACACCCGGTGGGCAGAGCAATGGCTTGCTCTTCCGCAGCAGAGCCTGCCGGCTGTCTGCAGATGGTGGTCTCTTCTTGCTGGGTGACACTCCTTGCCTGGAGAAGACGGTGTGGGGTGGGGCTGGGGGTGCGGAGAGACCAGGTGGGCTTCCTGGAGGTGGTGGAGACACAGTTACTTTCAGGTGGGTCCTGAGCTGGGACCCTTGAGTTTCACATGAGGCACCGTCCTCTCCAAAGGCGCCTCCCTCCAGGCTCAGAATCTCTCTGTGCGCTTCCTTGCGTAGCCAGCCGCTCTCTGGGTGGGTCCTTAGGCTTGTTGCTTAGGAAACGCCCTGCTGGTCCCAGCTGTGTCTAGTGTAGACGCAGGGCCCCGTCCGGCTGTCCGCGGTATAGCCATCTGGTGGCAATTTTGTGTTTTTACCGTAGTTGCCTCAGCGCACTCTTTAATTGAATTTCCCTTTGAGTTTTATCCTCCCTTCACCTTTCCCTAATGTCTCTTTTTGAAGACTTGTTCTTTCTTAGGGCCTTTCTTCCGTAGATTCGAAGGTATTTGTGAATCGTGGCAATTTCGGGAAGGTGTTATCTCTTGGGAATGGCCCAGATGCCCTCCATGACTTGGCACTTGAAAGATGCCAGAGTCTGGGTGGAGGGAGGAGACGGGCAGGCGCCACCCGCCCTGTCTGCGGAGGGCCAGGTGTGCAGCGTGGGGGATGGGTGGGTGGTGTCCCATACGTCCATCTTCTTTGCATGTTCTTCCTTCCCCCCGCTTTCCCACTCTCCACTTTGTGTTTTGGAAAAACAAGTGGCAACGTCCCACTTGTAAATGGCAGGACCTCTCAATGCTCACGTCACTGCTGCTGCTTAGTTTGGCGTCCGGACCTGCTGGCCCCTCCTGGGTGCTCCCACAGTTCTGAGTCAGAAAGAGACAAGTCTCGTGTCTACTTGAGTGTGCATTCTGTAGAAGGGCCAAGGGCGTGGAGTGTGCGTGTGTGGGGCATGAGGAGGGGTGCAGGGGTGGGGTGGGGAGGAACATCAGGCCTTCCCTTCTGCAGGAGCATCTGTCCCCTGCAGAACCCCATGGCTCGTGAAATGGCTTTGCACGAGGAAACTATGTGGAGCCTGTTTCACTCCTGTGTAGTGTGGGGAGGTAATCAAAACTTCGAGAAGTGCCTGTCTTCCACCCAGAATCAAGATTAATTGACATTCTTTAATGGAAACAAATCGAATCTCACAGCAACCCTTCCTGTTAAGCTTATAGTGAACTTTCTATGAGGGCAAGGATGGTTCTTCAGAATTGGCAGGTTCTTGGAAACACTTGACTCCTTGAAGCCATTTGTGTCTGTCCTCAGAGCGGCTGGTGGGGAATGGAGAGAAAATGCTTTTGGAACATCTGATAACTAACTGGGCTGAAGGCACAGCTCTCATTTGCCTTGTGGTCTGCACAGCACACTCACATCGCGTTACGTTTGATCTTCCTAACAGCCCTATGATGCAGGTGGAGTTGGAGTGACTGTTATCTCTAATTTGTAGATGAGAAATGTCTCTCGACTTTGAAACACTAGTCCCTCAAGATGTCTGTGTTCAAATAAAGTAGGAAACATTCTAGTGTGTTCCCTTCTTAAAGATTCATAGCTTACCTCTCTATATTAAAGGCTCTGATAAGTCCTGTAGAAAAGAAATCTATTTAATCCATTGTTTCTTGAACTCATTAACCTAGGTACTATTTTTTCTGTATAGTATACTTTTTGGCATCTTCTAGATATACTAACTTTTTCTGTAAAGGGCCAGAGAGTAAATATTTTAGGCTTTGTGGGCCATATGGTCTCTGTTGCTACTACTCAACTCTGCTGCTGTAGTGCAAAAACATCCAAGACAATAGAGAAATAAATGGATTTGGCTGTATTCCAATAACACTTTATTTACAAAAACAGGCTGTGGACCAGATTTGACTCACGGGCTGTAGTTTGCTGACCCCTGTTCTGGAACAGGCATCCTGCACTACATATTTTTGGAAATGGTGCTTTACGTGTCCAGAGGGTCCTAGACAGGGACTGTACTCTTAGCCCCCAGCACAGTTGGCCTGGTGGCAACGACTTGTTGAATGTGGCTCAGAGGTTGAGTGCCTTGCTCCGGGTGTATGACTGCTAAGTGCTGTCACAGAGAGGTCATCCAGGCTGTTGACTATACATTCTATTTATTTTTCATTGTTCTCATCTCTTTTGGAGTGAAAGACTCAGTAAGGGAGCGAAGTGCTTCGTGTGCCTGCCATGTGCAATTGCACGTGGGTGCATGTGGGTGTGTGTGTGCAAGCTAGTCTAGGTGTGACCGTAGTATTTGCGATATTAAGCACGAGTGTGGCCGATGGATGAGTCATCCAATTAGAAGTTTTTATTTTAAAGCACGCAGTAGAAGATGCTAAATAGAAGATTCACCAATGCTATTTGAATAGCGATCTGTGGGAATCAATCAGAAGTATATTCAATCAACGTGCAAGGATTTACTAAACAACTAACGTGTGCTCTTGCTTTAATCAGAACTTTGGATTGTAAGCAACGGAAATCCACTGAAGCTGGTGTTAGTGAAAGTGGAGTTTGTCAGAAAGACGCAGGGTGTCCTGCGGAACCCAGACGAGGAAGTGCAGTTGGCCCAGGATGACCGGGGACCAGGACCGGGGCTGCGCAGAGGCCCGGTTTGTTCTAGATATCGACAGATGCACTTCCTCTCGTTTTGCTTCTGTCTGCATGTCTGCTTCGGTCCTCCTTCCCAGGAAGCAAGCATTTCTGATACTTGGCCTGTGTAACGGCTGGACAGTGGCTGCCTGCAGCTCTCAAGTTCATGTTGCGGTCGGAGGTAAACATATGGAAAGACTGGTGCCTGCCTCTCAGATTCTCTCTCTCTTTTGGCCCCTTTTTCTCCTCCCCCGCTTCAGCACTGCGGGAAGGGACTCTGATGGGCTCAGCTTAGGTCATCCCTAGTCACTGTGGTCAGTGGGTGGGATTAACTACAGAACATGCCCCTGTTGGTGGGGCCAGCAGTTTGCAAAGAAGAGGGGCTACTGCAGCCCTGCCCCGGCCAGGCATGGAGTGGGTACACAGTTGAGAAGAACCCTTTTATCCCCTGACGCTTATGTTGGGAAATAAAACAAATACATAGTAGTGATGACAATGTCACATGTGCTAAGTTGTTTCATTAGACAGCGAAGAAGATAATAGTATACGTAAGGGGCTGGTTTGGCTGTACAGACATTGAATGCAAGAACAGAGAGACAGGAGAGGTCGTGTGGGCTGACAGCTTCAGGAAAGGCTGGCTCTATGCAGCAAATAGATGTTCTCTGAGGGCAGGTGGGAAGCAAAGAGTTTTGACTAGGGAGATGGGCCTGAATAGAGCCAGAATTGTAAATGCAAATGGGGTCTGGGCAGGAGCATTAAACCAGAAGGTTTTTTTTACCAAGAGCAGGGACATAAATTTAGAAAGCAGTGGGAAATACATTCAGGAGAGTGGAAGCACCGCGGAAGGCCCTGTATCCAGTGGTCTGTTAACTGTGACGGGGGCGCTGGAAGCTGGAACTGCTCTCCCTGAAGGAGGGAGTGGTGCTCCATGTGGACACGAGGAAGTCCAAGCTGGCAGGGGCATGGCGTGGTCACGGGGCTGGGACGTTCAGGAATGAGATTCAGGCGCTGGGGACTAAGGCAGGGCTGTCGCCAGTGGGGTAGTATCAGGTGGGACCTGAGCTGAGAGGATGGGAGGTGGGAACAAGACGGAAACCCCGGGGTCTGCAGTGGACCACAAGGCAGCAGCACGACTCGCAATGGGAATGGGGTTTCTGTGCCTCTCGCCAGGCCACCCTCTTCCCTGTCCCCTCATACAAACTTTCCTGTCCCGTTGCTCAGGACCTCACCGCTGGCTGACGATTAGCTTATCATCTAGGCAGCCAGTGACTGATGTGGCCTTAGGTGCTACCCCATTTCAGTGATGTTTGCATTGGGACAGGCACCTTAAATGCCGTGATCTAAAAGAATGACGGTGACTGGGATTTTAGGACAAAGACACCAAGCCCAATGTCAAGGGTCCCATCTGTGCCCCTTTGTGGAGAGAACTCTTGTTTGGAGATATGATGATCAAACGAGATGCCTGCTGTCCAACAGGCAAGGGGGCTTGAGCCTTGCGCTTGAACGCTTTGGGAACAGCAGATGTTGGGCCATCACGTGACAATCTGGGCAGCGTCTTCAGGGAGGAAAGAGCAGTCAGTGGGGACAGCAGCTGAGGACTGGTGAGCTTCAGATGAGGCATCATCTCGATGTCTGCAGCCTCTCTTTGAGATGGGTGGAAAACATGCAGGACTTGAAGTCGGAAGATCTGGATATGATTTCTTTAAAAAATTTTTT
>NW_012134636.1:1234130-1244951 GCF_000956105.1 Propithecus coquereli | reverse complement strand
ACCCTGTGAAGTCACTCAATTCCCCGCCTCCGTAAATAGAGGTGGTAGCACCCACGGTGACAGTCCATGTGCCCGTCCCTGCTGTGTGCATGTTAGTTAGGCGCTCAGTACCCACAGTTATATCTGAACCTGGAGAACCACACTTTGCCCTAATGCAGGATCCCTGACAGCCAGGAAGCTTCTGATTGGAACTTCCTGTGGCAAGGGGCTGCCCACCTCGTAAATCAGGCTATCCCATTGTTGGAAAGGTTTGCCAGAAAGGTCTTCCCTGAATGGAACTTCAAGGCACCTCTGTCCTTCGGGACAAACCAGAATAAGTCTAAGCAGGCTGACTCATGGTAATGCTTTCGTTACTTGAAGACAGCTTTCACGTGCTCTCCTAAGTCAGGGATGGGAAGAGCTTCTACCTGATGTGCCAACTGCGGCGGATTGGCAGTGGCTGCCGGGCTGTGCTGAGAAGTATTCAGAGGCTGCTCCAGGAGTAGGAAAGAGTGTCTGCCACGGGCTGGAGGCCGGGTGTGAGTGGTGTATGTGCAGCGTAGTTGTTTTCTCTGCCAAGCATTCTCGTGCTTAGATTCCTCCATCGTGCTTTAGGTGACTTATTCCCTCACCCTCTGGGCTATTTTTCTGGCCACATTTCAGCTTAGCAACATTCAAAAAGCCATCTGGCTGCCACCTCTTCCACCTAATTCATTCTAGGGTGGATCTGACCAGTCCGGCTGGCTGGGCTGGGGTCTCCCGTAGAGCATTGTTTTCTGGGATATCTTCCCAAATAGAGGAGGATCATTTTGGGGTATGTAGCCCACTAACAAACCTTCCAAATTATCAATGCCCCCTTAAAATCTGGAGCCCAAGCTAAGCACTGTCTTTCAGAAGTACTTTGGATAACGTGGAGGCCGGAGAGACTAATAATACGTCCCTTGAGCCTGTTAATGCGGCTTAAAGGCTGTGTTAGCTTTTGCCTGTGTCGGTACAGCTGAAGCTCTGACACACCAGGCGGGACGGCCAGAGGCAGTGGGGGCAAGAGCCCCTTCGGTCCCCTCCCCGCCTCTGTGACTCTCCCCGTGGTTCGGCTTTAACAAGTCTGGACCTGTGACATGTTGCCCCAGCACAGTGAGGTCTGAAGGGCACAGGTCCCGTTTTGTCACAATGAAGTTGTCTGCCCTAAAGGTCCCTGGACAGCTGTCAGTCCTTGAAGTGTCCCCTAGTCTGGAGCAACGTGAAAAAAATAGGGAGAATACAGCAATTTTCCCACAAAGCTAATAGTATGCAGTTAAAGACCTGCCCTTTATTCTAAATTATGTTCTTCCTTTCAAAGGGTGTGTGTGTGTGTGTGTGTGTGTGTGTGTGTGTGTGTGTGAGATAGCGAGAGAGATTATCTTATCTTACACAGCTGAGATAGTTTTTTCTCCCCTAATACCCTTTGTGAAGTTGGCCACCCTTTGTAGACCCCCTCACTTTGCGCGGAGGGGGAATTTTATTGAACTGTGAAATCGGGTCTGAAAACCGCAGCCTTGTTCAAGGTAGACCCATCAGAACTCAACACGCCTCCTGGGAGGGTCTCCGCGAAGCAATCTGGCGTCTCAACACGGCCCCTGACCCACAGGACTGGGCCTTGGCTAACTTTCTTAGTAGTTTAAATTTCTCACAGCCCAATTTATTTTGAAGGTAGCAATGTTTTCATTTAGGTCGTAGGTTTGGGGAATAATTTAAGGAGAATAGATTTTGGATTTGGGAGATTCAGTTAACAAGTGCCAGCCTTGTCATTTTTTTTTTTTATTGTGGTGAAAGACACAACATAAAATTTACTATCTTAACCATTTAAAATGTATAGTTCATTGGCACTGAATACGTTCATAATATTGTGCAACCGTCACCACCGTCCATCTCCAGAACGCTTGTCGTCTTGTAAGACTGAAACCCAGTACCGACTAACAGTAACTCCCATTCTCTCCCATGTCCCCACCTCCTGGCACCCACCAGTCTCCCTTCTGTCTCTGCGACTTGGCTGCTCTCAGAATCTCACGTGAGTGGAATCATACAATATCTGTCCTTTTGTGTCTGGCTTACTTTGGTTAGCATAGCGCTTCAGGGTTCATCCGTGTTGTAGCATGTCAGGATTTCCTTCCTATTTAAGGCCAGATAACCTCCCATTGTGTGCACAGACCACATTTGTTTATCCATCCATCTGTCCATGGCACTGGGTTGCTTCCATGTTTTGGTTGTTGCACTGTGGCCTTGTCAGTTTCTAGCCATGGCTCAGGCAAGTGCCTTAGCCCCAGTACCTCAGTTTCTTCCCCCGTTCCATAGGGTTGTCATGAGAACGATCGTTTGTGACAGTGTGTGGCTGCAGAGGTCCATCAGGTGCTGCTCGTTACTGTGGTTATTTCTGGTAACATTCAGCTAGCATTATCAGGGCACCCACTCTGCGAATGCTCCAGTTCGCCAGCCTGAGGTCTGGGAGGAGGTGGGAGAGGGCTCAGAGAACCATACATAAATGACCGTGTGTATGTATGTGTGTATATGTGTGTGCGTGTATATGTGTGTGTGTGTGCGTGTGCCATGGGGCCTTTTGGGCAGGCCAGTTCTTCATTGTGGGGACTGTCCCGTGTGTGGCAACATTTAGCACCCTGGCCCCTGCCCAGCAAATGCTGGTAGTACTCTCCAGTCATTGTGACAACTTAAAACATACCCCACAAGTTTTGCATTCCCTTTAGGGGGATGGTGAGAAGTAGGACTGAGTGTTCTGGAAGGGTCTGTGCAGGTAAGTAAATGCAGCGTGGGGGAGAAAGGCTGCAGAGAATGGCCTGCTGGGCGGGCACTTCCGACACGCGCGTACTAATTCTTGGCGCTTGCGTCCTCTGAATGTTTGTGTTAGGGTTCTCCAGAGAGATACAACCAACAGTATACCCACACACACACACACATATGTGCATACATGTGTATGCATATCCATATTCGTCTCTGTATGTGGGCATTTACTGGGGGATCGGCTGTAAGAAGTCCCGCGGCAGGCCATCGCGGAGAACCAGGGGAGCCAGCAGTGCGGCTCAGCCCAAGTTCAAAGCCCTCGGAACCAGAGAAGCCGGCGGCGCAGCTCTCGGTCGGAGGCCAAAGGCCTGAGAAGCCAGGGGCCCCTAGTGCAAGTCCCGGAGTGCAAAGGCCGGACGACCTGGAGGTCTGATGTCCGAGGGCAGGAGAGGAAGAGTGTCCCAGCTCCAGAAGAGAGAGAGCGAGAGAACGAATTTGCCTTTCCTCTGCCTTTTTGTTCTGTCCGGGCGCTCAGCCGATGGGACGGTGCCTGCGCACGTTTGCTCAGTCCACCGGTTCAAAATGACAATCTCTTCTGGAAACGCCCTCGCAGCCATACCCCAGAACAATGTTTACCAGCTCTCTGGGTATCCTTCGTCCAGTCAAGCGGACACCTAAAACGACCTCCCGCAGCGGTGGGCACAGAGGAGCTGGGCCGCAGAAGGGGCGCTCGCCGGGGGCGGCAGTCCGCTCCAAGCCCCCACCTTCCTTCCGACCCGCTGGGGGAACTTGAGCCAGTCTCCTCCCTTCTCTGGGCCTCATCTGCAGTGCGAGGGGTTTGGAGAAGGAGGCCCTTTCCCAGTCTCTGGCTCCAGGATTCGGAGGCAAAATGGCTTGGATTTTGGTGAGCCCAGAGGAAGAGGGACCTCACCCGCGGGTCTGGGCGGGAAGAGGTGAAATTTAGCAGGGAGGCTGGAGTGGGGAGAGCTGAGCCGCTGCAATTGCTTCCTAGACCCTCTCGTTCTCTTTGTTTTGACTGTTGAAATTTAGTTCATTTCTGAATATGTGACATAGACACTCAGTATCATATTTAAAATAATATGAAGTATTATAAATAGGGTGAAAAGTAAGCTTCCCTCCCCACCACTCAGTGGGCTCTTTCCCCAAAGGCCCCTTCAGTTCATCCTCCCAGAGGTACTGGACTCCCAATTTCTTTGAACCGGGACTCAGAAGACAGTTTTAAACATACCTCGGCTGTTGTGCCTTTAACTTTCTGGTCTGAAGGGTGAGAAATTTGATCCTCCTGTAGCGTGTGGTTAGTTTCCTACAATGCATTTTCCTTATTAGTCATAGTTTCTTTTTGCAACTCTCGGAGGGAGATACAGCCTTTTTCATTTCTTTCCATATCTCCCCTGCCCCCAAATTCCCTGCCCGTCATTTGAATCAGGGGATTCCATGAGCATAGATCAAAATAGAGATAAAACCTCAGAGGGGGCTCGTTTTACATAATTGTCCATTTCGATGATTTCTAAAATGGCTTCATAGGTTTGTGTTTTCTTTTGTTCTGCAGCTTAACTTGATCTTGCAAGTAACTGCTTTGCTCCTTGTCCAGTGTTTTTAAAGTTTTTGCTCAGTGAGTGGGAGGCACTGTTGAATGTTAACAGTAAACTGAGGAAGGAATTCTGGACTTGGAGGCAGAAAGCCCGGGTTTGAGTGCAAAACCAGCTTCTTTCTTGCTGTGTGACCTTTGGTAAGCTGCTTGGCCTCTCTGAATCTGTGTTTTCTCATCTCTAAAATGAGGGTTATGCTACCTACCCCATATGGATGTTTTTAAGGTTAAATGAGGCAATCGAATATGAGTATTCTTTGCAAACCGTTGAGGGATTTACAATTATAATTATTATAATTCCTTCAGAAAATATTTACTAAGGCTGGGTATGGTGGCCTCACGCCCGTAATCCTAGCACTTTGGGAGGCCAAGGCAGGAGAATCACTTGAGGTCAGGAGTTTGAGACCAGCCTGAGCAACATGGCAAGACCCTGTCTCTACAAAAAGTAGAAAAATTGGCTGGGTGTGGTGGCGCATACCTATAGACCCAGCTACTTGGGAGGCTGAGGTGGGAGGATCACTTGAGCCCAGGAATTTGCAGTGAGCTATGATCATGCCATTCCCTCAAAGCTGGACAACAAAGCAAGACCCTATCTCCAAAACCAAAAAACAAACAAGTGTCTATTAAGCTTCTGTTGTGTTTTAGATACTAAAGAAAGAGTGGGAAATGAGTGTATATTCTGGGGTGTATGTGTGTGTGCAAGTGGGGGGGGTGATGGAAGGCAGGCAGATTGGCAATAAAAAGGTTAATTATTAAACAGGATAAATTCAGATAATGGTAACCATTATAGAGAAAATAAAACAGAGTAATGGAATAGAGAATGAATGGTGGGGAGTGGTTCCTGATGAGAAATCAAGAAAAGTCTCTCCAAGTCGATACCCAGATGTCATCTGAAAAGCTGGGGAAGAGAATCCAGGCCTGAAAAGCAGCAAGTACAAAGACCCTGGGGCAGGAAAAACAAGCTTAGAGAATTACAAAAAGAAAAAGGGGGTGGGCAGGGAACTGCAAGAAAGTAGGTGCATCAGGAGCAAAGTGAGTGAAGCAGAGAATGTCACAAGAAGAGAGGTTGGCCAGAGCATGGTGACAGAGGGCCTTGTGGGCTGTGTTAAGATGTCCTGTTTCATTTCATGCACAATTGGAGATTTTAAGCAGAGAGGTGACAATTTCCTGGTTTAGAAAGATCTCTCCTCCTAGAGGGCGGAGAATAGCTTGCTGGTAGGCAAGAGGAAGCACTGAGACCATTTAGGGGCTGCTGCAATGGTCTAGGCAAGGGCTGATGCTTGCACACCGGAAAATGCACAGATAAAACCATCCTTGGGGTGTGTGGGTGTGAAGCCGGTAACTGTTTTCATATGTGAAGTAGAGTCTCCTGCTATAAAGGAGGATGCTCTCTCTCTTCCTTTGGCCCATCTGGTTTGCTCTCTCTCAAAAATGCTACTTAAAATAGGGATACTTTTCTGTATGTCTATTACACTTCAAGAAAAAGTTAAGAAAATACCACTTAAGTTTGCTGAGCAGAGAGAAATCAAGACGGGCTGGGTCGGGCACATCCATGAGAACTTCCTGTTGTCTCTGTGTCTTAGGGGGGTCCTCAGGCCCTTGGCACGCTCTTCAGCTTAACTGAAATAATCAAATTATTTTAGCAGCCTCCGAGGAATCTACAGGAAATTGCTTTATAAACCGTGGTATCCCCAGGTACCACTAACACTGGGGTTAAGGCTGGGGGATGTATCTCGGGCCCTGGTTCTCCCCAGCTTCAAGGTGGCTGGGAAACAGAATTAGTCATAGTTTGCTTGGGGAGCTTGGAATGAGAGAAAGACAGAATTGGGTGGTTTTCAGAGTTTTTTTCCAGGCTGCGGTGGAGCCTGGAGAACTGGAGATTCCATACATCTTGAGACCAGATGTGGTGTCTTCAGCTGGGACCGGGTGGTATCAATAAAACAGAGTCAGTTTTCAACAGCCCTCTTTATTTACCTATTTATTTTGCTATTTTCATTGTGTGTTTTTTTAGATTACAAAAGTAATGCCCACTTCCCCCTCTCAACATCTTATGAAGAAAATGTTCAAACATAGAGCAAAAATACCCAATTTTAAAAAATCAGATCTGTCAGAAGTGAACCATAAAGTAAGTGAAATGTTCTCATAATCCTGGAGAGAACATCAGGGGTATATATAATCCTCCAGAATTTTTTTTTAGTGTATACTAACATATTATTATGATTGACTTAACAATCAGATAATATTATGTATTCTATTTTTCTAATTTAAAAAAATTTAATAATTTATCTTGGACATCTTTGCATGTGAGAATTTATTCGTCTACCTCGTTCTATTTTTAAAAATAGTTTTACTGAACTATGAATTCTGTACCACAAAATTCACCCGCTTTTAAGTGTATAATTCATTGACTTTTTAGTAAGTTTTCAGATTCATGCAACTAACACCACAGTTCCATTTTAGACCATTTCCATCATCCCTGAAAGATTCCTTATGCCCATTTGCAGTCACTCCCTGTTCTTATCCCTGTCTCCAGGCAACCTTGAGACTATTTTTGGCCTCTATAGATTTGCCTTTTATGGGCATTGCATATAAATGGAATCATACAGTATGTGTTCCTTTGTGTCTAGCTTCTTTTCATGAGCATAATGCTTTCAGGGTTCATCCATGTTGTGGCAGAGAGCAGTACTTGGTTCCTTTTCATTGCCGAATAATATTCCATTTTAGGATACAACACGTTTTGCTTATCTGTTTACCAGTTGGTCGACATTTGGGTTGTTTCCAGTTTTTGGCTATTGGGAATAATCTTGCTATGAACAAGTCTCTGTGTGGACTTATGCTTCATTCTTTGGAGTGCCTGGATAGCCTTCCAGTTTATGGCTATACCAGAATATGTTTAGCCAAACCCCATCGGTGACCATTTACTTAGTTTTTGATTTTTTGGATGATATAAATAATGATTTATCGGACATCTTTGTACATATATCTCTGTGCATATGGGTGAATACTTTTGAAAGATATATATTTAGAGGGAGAAGTCCTGAATCAACAAATACAAACCTTTGAAATTTCAACAGCTACTATCCAATCATCTTCCAAGAGAAGTTGCCCCCGGTTTATACCTCCCACCCCAGCAGTACATGCGAGTGATTCTTCTCACATACTTGTCGATGTGGGCCAGAATTAATGTTCTAATCTTTTCTAATCTCATAAGTGAGAAATCTCTCATTTTTGTTTGAATTGGCATCTCTCATTCGTAGAGAGGTTGTTGACCACTTGTATGTCCTCTTCTTAATTTTCTATTGGTTATTTATGTTTTCCTGCGGCTTCGAAATAACTATAATTTAGGAAATTGGCTCTTTGCTTATAAAGTGCACTATGAATTTTTTTACTGCTCGGTTTATCTTTTTTTCCCCCAAAACTCTGTTCATGGTACTTGTGCTATACAGATGTTTTACATTTTTAAGTAATCATATCTATTAGGGGGGAAAAAACCCCCTGTGGGCATTTTACAGTATCACTTAGCTGTTGATAATATCCCCAGAAGGAGGTGAGGAAGGCGAAATATTGGCGGGGGAGAAAGCTGAAAAATGTTGCATGTGCTCCATCTACCAAACATCTGGATGGTTAGGAGACTTTTTTTCAACTTCTATTTAGTTGTTTTGGTGTCATATAAGCACAGCCTCCATATATTAGTGCAAAACCTGAGAACTGAATGTGGATATGTTTTGCCTCCTGGCTCCTTGCTAGTGATAATACCGACAGCTAATGTTAATCGAGTGCATGCTCTATGTCATTTGTTGCCATTAATCCTTGCAACAGCTCTGTGAGATACGTACAGTTATTTCCCCGTGGAAAGACACAGGGATTTTAAAGCAGCTTGCTTGGAATCATACAGCAAATGCTGGAGATGGGATTCAAATTCAGGCTTGCCTGACACCAGCCCCGTTGAAGGAGGACTCCTTTCGCCTCTCCTCCTAAAGCATTGAATAAGTTGACTTAGCACTCACCACTAAGGGGAGATCTCAGCAGGGCTTTGGAGAGAGACAGAGATCCTTGGGAGGGTGGCTCATGTGGTGAGAAGGCCACAACTTGAGCACGGCTGGCAAGATCTGTGGGTTCCGGTCTCACCCCCAACTCTTCTCTTATAATGAAGAGAGCAGGTGAGTGACTGCAGCAGAGACTGGGGTAAGGTGGCAGGAAAAGTGGCTAATTTCCTAATCCTGGTGGGTTTTCTGTTTGCTACTGGCAGAAATCAGCTGGCTGTTGGCAGGTGGGTCTTGGTCTGAGGGAGGAGGATCTGGGATTGTGGGGGAAGAGAGCCTCAGCTCCAAAGTTGCAACGGCTTCTAGGTGAGTGCTGATCTGCCTGGGATGTTTAAATATCGGTAGGTGGGTAGGCCACACTGAATAAGACTGGGATATGGAAGCCTAGAGAAGATACGGTCAAAATCCATAACAATCTTGGGGGTCTGACAGAGGGTGGACATACTCTTGCTCATGCACTAGTTACTCGGGAAGCCTGAGTGCCCAGGGCAACTGTGGGCAGGGCCACCAGGATGAGTCAGTTGCAGGGCCTGCTCTGAAGGGACTCACGGTCTGGGTGGAGAGATGGGATCCATTCAGACGTGGCTGAGCTGGGGTGGAAGGGCTGACCCGAGAGGTTCACACGGCAGGGCGGAAGGAGCTCGGGTTCTGCGGTGAGATAGGCCCGGCCCTAAGTTATGTTCTACAGCGAAAACAACAGCATCCCTGTGTGTTGCGTGTCGTGGTGGACATGGAGATCCCTTCAGGACTGAAGGGCGTATCCCCGGGTCCTGGGATTTACCGTTGCATGTTGGCTCTCTGTTGTCTGTCCTCTTGGATAACTGCTTCTACTGAAAAGAGCTGTCCTGCCCCAAATTTTGCCCCCTTCTCCGAGGCCCAGCCCATCGCCCCATCCTGGGGCAACTATGAAGGGCCATCTCTGCTTCAGTGCTTCCCCATGGAGCCTGCCGAGGCCGTCACTGGGCCTGCATTGTGGCCCGGCTTCTCGCTCTGCCCAGTCCTGCTTCCTCTCCTCCCTTCCGCAGATCTTGAAACCGACAGCGCACCCCGACAAACTTCCTGCATGACGATGTCCATCTCAGAGTGTGCTTCCCAGGGAGCCCAATCCACGGTACACAGATGACCTGCCCGTGTTCTCTTGATAGACCCGCGAGTTGGGGTTACTTGCCCTATTTTACGGACAACATAATTGAGATTGAATGGCTTGCCCAGACAGTACATAGCAGATCTCGGGTTCAACCCAAATCTAGTCATGCCCAAAGGGCTACCTTTCTGTCACCCTCTAGGTGTGTGACTCTAAGCAGTAGAAACCCCGGGGTTATAAAATCGAATCGCTGGAACAGAACTCAAAAGTTCATTTGGTTAGAGCTCCTGTTCCTTAACCTCTGATCCGAGTTGCTTCCTCTGTAAAATAGGGATAATGGTACCTAATGCAAGGTGTTCTGGTGAGGATAGGGTGACCAACTCATCTTGGGTTGCCCGGGACTCTCCCAGTTCCAGTCTCCAACATCTCACATCCCGGGAACCCCTAAGTCCCTGACCCTTGATGGTTGGTCACCCTATGTAAGGATTAGCTGAAGCACTTGATGAATTCGTCCATTTAGTCATTCACTCAACAAATCTTTACTGAGCATCTACTATGTGCCAGGTGCCATTTTAGGGTCCAGGGATACAGCAGTGAAGAACGCAAAATCCCTGCCCTCCTGGAGTTACCTTTTAGCGGGGGGGAAGCAGAGCGCCACGGAACAGACCGGTGAGGGCATACTATAATGTCCAGCGATGGTAGGCACTATTATGGACACTGAGGAGACTAGTGGGATCGAGGGTGCTGGGCTGAGGGCTGGGGACAGTGTCCTGTTTTAGGGAGACAGGACAAGGAAGGCCTTTGGGGTGAGGGGATCTTTCAGCAAAGACCCGAAAAACAGGTGAACTGGCCATGTAGGTCTCTGTGGACGTCACTGCAGGTGGGAGGGACAGCCCGTGCCACGGCCCTGGGAGTGCTTGGCAGGTTCAAGAAAGGTGAAGGAGGCTGGCATGACAGCACGATGAGCCAAGGGCAGAAATAGAAGATGAAGTCAGAGAGACCTCGAGGGGCCTTACGCACACGGCGCAGGGGCACCAGCAGGTTTGCTTTAAAAGGGCTTTTGTGACTGTTGTGCTGAGAATAGATTATAACAAATGTCGCTTCCGTTTCCTTCCTGGATGATTTCTATTTGTATTTGAGGACCACCAGCGAGGTCTCGTGGAGGAGGTCGTATTTACAACCTGGGCTCGGGAATCGCCCTCCCCGAGTTCAAATCCTGGCCTCATCACTGCTTAGCTGCGGAACCTCGGATTATTCGCTTCATGTGTTTAAGCCTCAGCTTCCTCAGCAGAAAAGCAGGGATAATAACAGTACCTAGTTTACGAAGTAGGCTT
>NW_012134636.1:1225736-1233790 GCF_000956105.1 Propithecus coquereli | reverse complement strand
TATTTTTTTTTTTTAGTAGAGATGGAGGGGTCTCGCTCTTGCTCAGGCTGGTCTCGAACTCCTGAGCTCAAACGATCCGCCTGCCTCGGCCTCCCAGAGTGCTAGGATCACGGGCGTGAGCCACCACGCCGGCCCAGGGAAAAGCCCTTGTAAAGCCCAAATGGGCTGCATTCTGCAAACCTGAGAGCAGCGCTGGTCGGTACGCCAGCCACCAGGCACAAGTGGCTACTGAGCATTTGAAATGTGGTTGGTCCAAACTGAGACGTGCTGTAAGGGTGAAATACACACTGGATTTTGAGAACTTAGTACAGAATAAAAAGACCATAAAATAGCTCACTGATAATTTTTTATATTGACTATGTGTTAAAGTCATCATATTTTGGATTATTGCATTGAAGAAAATATATCATTAAAATTAATTTTACCTGTATGTTGTAATGTGGCTACTAGAAAATTTAAAGTTACATGTGTGTCTTGCTTCATATTTCAACGGGACGGCGCTGGTGCTGGTCTAGACGTCCCCGTGCATTTTTGAATCAGGATCAGCAGTTTTCTGGGTACTCCTCCCTGGGTTTGGGGACTGAAAGGAGATTCTCTCCCCGAGCTCCGCGTGGACACATGATTTACATCACCAAGGCGCTGCAGTCTAAGTGGTGATCAATGTTTATGGCCCACGGAAGCTTAAACAAGCCAAAGGAAGAATAGGCCCGGCGTTGCTGCCAATGACGTCCAGCCATCAACGTGCTGCCCTGGCTGCCTCCACAAAGCGCGGTTTTCAGCATCACCACTCTGCTGGGATTTGTGCTTTAGCTCTGAGCTCCCCAGTGACAATAGATTTCTTCATTTCAAAGCCTAACTCCTACGGAGGCTGGGGCTGGGGGTTGGGGAGGGCCTGCGATTTCCCAGCTTAGGCCTCTGTGTATTGCTAATTGTATTATCACAGTTTCTTTAGGGAAAAATCATGCATTCATTTAGGACTTTAAAAAAAAGAGACCTTAGGGAGAGTTAAGATTCATTCGGTACTGTGTTTGGGTGTAGAATTTTCCCCGCTCTGTGGGGCAGAGGAGAAAAGAATTTGTATTTTGCAGCTGGGAGAGAGCGTTTGTGTGCACGCCCTCCCCTCCCCCCATTTTATCTCCTGGCTGATAGGACGTCCAGGGAGCTGAGATAGTGCGTGTCCATCACAGAGACAGAGATAAGTTCAGAGCCAAAGCCAGGAGAGGCAAAGGCACATCTAGTTCAGGATCAGGAGTGAGCTGGGTGGCAGTTGGGGACGGGAGGCCTGGGGGGTTGGCCAGGCTGACCTCTGACCTCAGGCCCTGCTCTCTGCTTCCTGGCTGATGCTCTGCCCAGAGCTGTGTCCAGGCCCCAAGGCTTCCACTCCTGTGGCCTTTCTGGCAGGCCCTCTGCCTTCTCCAGCTTTTCTGAGCGTCACACAGAGGCCTGCTCCGTTGGATTTTTGTCACAAGAGATATTCTGACTTGTGGTCTAAATAGTTTCCAAGGTAGGCCGGGCGCGGTGGCTCAAGCCTGTAATCCTAGCACTCTGGGAGGCCGAGGCAGGAGGATCGCTTGAGCTCAGGAGTTTGAGACCAGCCTGAGCAAGAGCGAGACCCCCGTCTCTACTATAAACAGAAAGAAATTAGCCAAACAACTAAAAAAATAGAAAAAATTAGCTGGGCACGGTGGTGCATGCCTGTAGTCCCAGCTACTTGGGAGGCTGGGACAGGTGGATCACTTGAGCCCAGGAGTTTGACATTGCTGTGAGCTAGGCTGACGCCATGGCACTCTAGCCCAGGTGAGAGAGTGAGACTCTGTCTCAAAAAAAAAAAAAAAATAGTTTCCAAGGTGAGCTCCCAGTGCTTCATTCACTGCTAGGGTGGTAGTCCTCGAATAAGGGAAGTCACAGGACCCATGCGAGGGCTGGGGTTGGCGGGGAGGCAAGCCCTTCCTAGGGTGTGAACTGTAGCATGTGACATTTGCATCCTCCTCTCGTGTGTTGGTCAGGGGTGGGGCATGGAAGGGAGACACTGGCTTAGCAGGCAGGAGTTCTGGTTCTGCCTGGTTCTGTAATCGTGGAAGCCACTTGGTCTTTGCATCCCCGTCCGCAGAACAGGGAAAATGGTTCTTGTCCTGCCGTCCTTACAAGGTTGTTGTGAGGGTCAAGTGAGCTCCTGGGTATATACGCCATTTGCACATTGTAAAGGGGTGTGTGAACACAGGATATTATCTTTGCTTTCTCTGCAGCATCTAGCTTCATTACTAAATTAGTTAGTTTCCAAATGTTTTTGATCCCTTACCATGTGCCAGGCTCTGAGGTGGGCAGAGGGGCATACAGTGTTGAATAAACACATTTCCTGCCCTCATGGAGCTCAGAGTCCAATGGCGGGGAGAGACGAAAAGCAGGTAATTACAATTTCGGGGGTAACAGCTACTGTAAGGGTACGGCTGGGGACTGTGGGGACACAGGAGACAGTTGTCTGTCTTTGGGGGCTGGGGAAGTGACATCTAGACAGGGGTCTGAAGGATGGAAACATGTGGTCAGTTCTCAATAAATGTCTGATGAATGAATGAGATAACTAAAATTGCTATGAGCTGGCAGAGTAACAGCCACAAGGCTCAGTTTTAGTAGATTTATAGATAGGAAACTGGCTCAGAGAGGTTAAGTAATTCCCCATGTACGTGGCAGAGTTAGCACTAGAATCCAAGTTCAATGTTCAAGGCGATCTTCTTGACCTTAGCAGAGAGGGTGATTGTTCTGGTTGTGGGGACAAGCTGCAGCTACAGGGGCATAGCTGGCGGGAGCACGGGGCACCACATTTAATGAGGACAAATGTCTTTATGAGACCGGGTTCTTGGGAAATAGACTCTGAGTCAGAGGCTTCCGTGCAGCCAGTTCACGGGGGATTGCCCAGGGGATCGACATCCATGGGACAGGGAAGGAAGCAGGACCGGGCAGAGGGAGAAGCCGAACTGGGCTGCAGTCACACCAAAAGCCCCAGCGGATCCCACGGGGGTTGCTGAAGCTGGGGTGGCCCGAATCCAGGAGAGGTGGCTAAATTCTATTCCCTCACAGCAACCCATCACTGGAGATCGTATCACCAAAGGTGGGGCTGTGGCCTTTGGAGAGGTGGCTCTCTTTAGCTAGAGCACATTCTGGAGAGAGGCTCAGCCGGGAGCTTCTGTCAGCCACCTGCACTGCGGGCAGCTGGCGGGATGGTACCGCGGTCCTGGCGTGGGCAATGAACGCTGGCGGGGGCAGCAGCGGAGCGCTGTGCTGTGAGGTGCAGGCTCAGCGGACGCTCAGGCTGAGTGTCAGCTCAGAGGATCCCACGAGTGGACAAAGGGTGTCTCGGGGGTGGGCAGGGGTGGGCAGGGCTGGGGCAGGAGTCTGGGAGGGGCCTCGAGGGTGAGGCAGGCAGGCAGTTTCTATGTGGAGGTCTGAGCCCAGGTAGGGGAATCCTCTGCTCCAGACAGGACTTCATGGTTAGGGCCCAGATCTTTGCCGGAGCAGGGCAGGCGAGTGAAAGTCAGAGTGGTAGCCTGTCTCGGGGCCGCCCCAAGGGGTGTTCAGCCCCCTGAAATTGGGGGCTCAGCCAGGGATTAAGGCTTGGCTGCATGGAAAACTTGGCCTCTGGAATGGCTGGGGTCTTAGGAGAAGGGGCTGAGCCTTCAGGTGGTCCAGTTTTGAAGATAGGAGTGGCCAAGGCTGGCAGATGAAGTGGGAGCTGATACTGCTCTCTTCCTTCATCATGGAAGAGTCTCCCGGGTCCCCAACCCAACTGCCTCAAGGGCAAGCTAATTTGGCGGCCCTTCCCACTAAAGCTGTTTCCATGGATACATTTCAAACCTCAGTCTGGTCATCTTCAAAAGCATCAAAGGCAGCAAGCCCCATCCATGCATAATCTTTTGTTGTAGCCCCACAAATGGCTTTTTGTTATGACCCTTCCCCCATCCCTCACCCCCGCCCCCCCATCCAGCAAACCAAAGAAACTGGCTTACTTGTGGCAGGGTCCTCTAGCGAAAGAAGCCTTCAGCTTTTTCTGAAAGTTAGAAGACCCGAGTTTGAAGCCCAGCCTTGTCATTTGTAAAATGCAACTAATAAGACCTAGGGCGGAGAGTCGTGGTAGGGATTAAATGAGATAAGTGTATCTGAAAATGCATAGTACATCGCCTGGCCCATGGTGGGTACTCAGGCGATGGTAGTTTCTGTCCTTTCTCTTTGTCAGTTCGACCACTTAGGGATGATATCTCTCTAACAGCAGCCCCAGTCCGATGTCTCCTTGAGTGTTACATGCACTGGATACGGAATAAGCTCTCCATGATGTCAGTTTACTCTCCCTTCTGGCAAACACCAAGTCCCATGACTGCAGCCTCTTGGGTGTCTCTTTTTGCTGGCTCCCTAGTTCGGAAAGAACCAGTTATAGGGCCTTGGAGGCAAAGGGACCAGTCTCTTTGCTGGGAGCATGCAGAGGCCCACAGAGGTGGGGAAGCTCCTTGCCTCTAGAGAGTCTGTTCCAGCAGATGGCTCTGCTGCAGCTCTGCTTAGGAGGTTAATGGACACCATATGTCTCATCGGGCAAGCTTTCATTTTCTCCTGGAACCACTTAATTGGGCTGAACATCTGCCTTGGCTTCCAGGCTCTTCCATCACCTGAGCTTCAACACGGGTCCAGTGACCAGTGGATGTCGGAGGAGCTCACATTCCCTCTTCCTCACTCGGGGCTGGGTTGTGCCAGTGTGATTTGCGGGAGTTAGAGGTGGTGGTCCAGAGGGTGAGGCTGAGGCATGGTTGGCTCTGGCACCGTCCTCCATGTCTGCTCTGTTGTCACTGAATCTTCTTGTTGGAAAACCAATTTTAAGCCAACAAAATGGCGCACGCCTGATGGGGGAATATATCCATCTGGACCAGCACTGGCTGGCTGTCAAGAGCAGAGGGAGTATCTCTGGAATTGGCTTGAAAGAGGTGCCAACATGCACACCCTGCTCTGCTGGTGCATTTCCAAACCACAGCAGCTGATGAGCTCAGGAGGTAGTTGTGACTTGGGTTGTGTTTGGAAAGTGCCATTCTGTTATTGGTACCACTGGTTTTCAACTGCAGCGTGTGTCACAGTGACCTAGGGGGCTTAGTGAGGTGCAGATTGCTGGGTTCCACCATGGGATTCGGTAGGTCTGTGGTGGAGCCCAGGAATCTGCATTTGAAACAAGCACCCCAGGGAATATTGATGCAGGTGGTCTTTAGATTACTCAGAATACTACTGCCTGGAGCCCTGTCTTTTTTGGGATCTGGAAATTTCTTCTACTTTCTATCCCAGGGATGCACATACCTATTCATGTTCTTTATTCTTTGCCTGGAGAATTCTTCATCCAGTAAGATCTAGGTCAAAAGTGACGTTGGCTGTGAGACCTTTTCTGACCACGTCTTTTTTGGGGCACAATTACTTGTTTCCTCCTTACTGTTTCCACAGCACTTTGCAGGTGCTTTCATGGGACGGCACTGCTCATGTTTATTCGGGGCTTTTGTGTGCTCCCTGTCTTCTTCATTTTTCTGTGTATCCTGGAATACAGCAGAATAGCGAGTCATAGGCACCAATCAATATGTCTTGACTGGGTGAGAGAATCCTTGTCCAACTCCCTACATAACATACTTTTACTGTACTCGGGGTCTTTATAAAGTCTATTCAGACAGGACAATTTCAGTTTTGACAATACAGCTTATTTATTTTAAAAACAAAATATACCGGTGACATTTAAAGGACAAATACATTTTCTTTTCACAGCTCATGGTCCCAATCCCATGGGACGTGGTTTACCTTCCTCCTGGCTGTAGCTATTTCCCCCTCTGCCCCCAAGCACACAACTGATGCCTTGCATACCACTGCCGTGTTCTCAGCCCCTCCTCTAATCAGCTTGCTTTTACGTGCTGTTTTCCTGGTTACCAGCCAACCTACAACCTGATATTGCATTTTATAATTCATAAGGCCCTTTTGAAGACTTGATTTTTTCTTAAACATTTATACTTCTAATATTTAGAGTGATGTTGGTTTTCTGTTTCTTCTTTGTCATTATCCCTCTCTTTAATAGCTCTACAGTGTCTGTTTCAATGGCAGGTTTCGAGTGGACAGGGACCAAGCGTTTGCAATTCTTTTTGAACAGGGCTTGGTACGTCAAATAATAATGAACATGATTGTAGAGAGCTTATATACTTTATATATTTTAGAAAGCACTCTCCCATCAGCCATGCTTTCAGTTGGAGGATACTATTATTTTTCCTTTAGGGTCTCACTAGCTAGGAAGAGACAGCTAACATTTGAATTCAGTTCTACCACCTCTAAATCCATGCTCTCAAAAATGATCACTGCAATAATATTTATAATAAAAACAAACAAAAGCAGAACTTACATAATAGTGTCCGACAGTAGGAGAATGGTTAAGTGTTGGATGGCCACAGCCATTTGATGGAATATTACGTAGCCACTAGAAGTGAGGCCTCTGAAGGCGATGCAGCACCTTGGAAAGTATTGTCTCGGCAATCAGATAAAAGGAACAAAGAAAAAAACAAAGGACATTGAAAGCCATTTGACTGGTGGTGGGGGGCTGAAATGCCATGACTTTTTTAAAAAAAATTTTAATCAGTGTTGCTGGAGCACTGGCGTTATTGAAAAACAAGAACGCTAAACGGAACACCCTGCCTCCCCCTTTGCCGGTATGCCTTTGCACTTACAAATGCCTCTGAGGCGCTAATGAAGTGAGAACTTCCAGCTCCCAGAGAGCTAGTGTGTGCGAGTCAGTCCCGGGAGTGCGGTCCGATGCAGATGACTGAGCCCATCGCAAATGCAGAATTAAGTGACTCTGATAACAGAGCCCTTCAGCATCCTTCTCGGAGATTAAACCTTTCAGGCTTTTAGCAGCTGGGAGGTGCTGGGGCTTAGAGATAGCTGGCTTAGAAAGGAGGGGGCGGGCGCAGATACTGGCTGGGGACAGGCAGGAAAATGCACCACATTCAGGTTAAGGCTCTTTTCTGAAATTGGCCGTGGCTTTGAGAAGTGCTGGAAAATGACCCATTATCTGGGAGAGAGGACAGTGTGCCTGCCTGCTTCCTGGCTTTTGCTGCTCACCTTCCTCCGGGCTGGGGTTTTCATTCTGGGTGCTGGCCTGCTCCTCTAGTTTGTGTGTGAGTTTTCATTCTTGTTTGGTGACCAGTCCTGCTTTACGTGTGAATGCCCTTCAGCAAATAGGGCTGTCGTTGCCGTGTTTACTGGGGAGAGAAAGGACTAGGCCTCTGAGCCCGTAGTCTCTTCCTTGTACCTATTCATCCCGTATATACATAGTTTGGACCTTTCTTGTGCTAGACACAGTGCTATGTGCTGGGAGTTGGCAGATACGGTCTGTGCCTTCATGGAGCTTGTAGTGAAACACTGGTTGTTCAGGACTGGATACATAATCTGCAGGGTGCAGTGTAAAATGAAATGTAGAGCCCCTCGTTCAAGAATTAAGAGTTTCGAGACGGTGCTAGCAGAGCACCGAACCAAGTGCCCTTCTGAATACTTGATGCTGGGTGGCTGCACAGGTTCCGTGCCCAGGAAGCTGGCCCTGCAGTCTCTGGAGGGAACCTCGTATAAGGAGAGGGAGTTATTCCTTCCTTATTTCCCTGACCCTCCTCATCACTGTGTGTGGGGATCGAGCAGCCTTTGAAGAAAGGGGTGTTTTCCTTGACTCGGTGGGCCCACGTAGAGAGACAACAGAGCACGGATAAAAGGCAAGATAAATATTAAATACTTAGTTACTTGAGACATACGGCTAAGGCCCCATAGACATACACAGAATGCTCAACTTTTTTGGAAACATCTGAACATAATCAATTATGATGGTGGAAGTCTTATCACCCAAAGTCTTGTCCTGTGGAGCAGGCAGATGGGCTGGGATCTGTCTCGTTGCTACAGGCCCGAAAGCCAGTCCTTACAGAAAGGCCAGTGCTCTGCATGGTAGCACAGTTTATCAGTTTCTATAAAGCAGACAACCTAACTGAAAGCAATAATAAAACCAAGAGTAACTA